>NC_140470.1:14038213-14388213 GCF_051167445.1 Perissodus microlepis | reverse complement strand
GGCACGACCCCTCCCTGTTCCACCATGACTGTGCACCAGTGGACAAAGCAAGATCCATAAAGACGTGGATGAACAAGTTTGTTTTGGAAGAACTTGACTGGCTTGGACAGAGTGCTGGCCTCAACCCGTTAGAACACGTCTGGGATGAATTAGAGTGAAGACTTTGAGCCAGGCCTTCTCGTCCAACATCAGTGTCTGACCTCACAAATGTGCTTCTAGAAGAATGGTCAAAAAATTCCCTTAAACACTCATAAGCCTTGTGGAAAGCCTTCCCAGAAGAGTTGAAGATATTGCAAAGGGTGTGCCTACAACATATTAAGTTTTATGGATTAAGAATAGTTTTTCACTCTAGTTCATAAGCATGTGAAGGCAGAGAAGCAAATACTTTTGGCAATATAGTGTATTTTCCTTCTAAAACTCTATGGAGATTCCCAGTAACAGAGCTCTTAGTTATATGCTCCTCATCAAAGCTTAACCATGCGCTATTGATTGGTCTCCATCCTACAAAACAATGCTTTGTTGGCAAAACATGCCACTTGACTAAGTATTATGTTTTACTCAAAGCGGAACAGATATGCAGTAACAGAAAGAAGAGGTCATAAGAAGCCTGGAGATATTTGATATGCATTCCAAATTTTTCTCCCCTTTTGTAGGATAAAGAATTGTAAGGACTTTTATGAGATTCTCGGTGTGCACAAAAGTGCCAGCGATGAAGATTTGAAGAAGGCCTACAGGAAGTTGGCCCTGAAATTTCACCCTGACAAGAACTTTGCTCCGGGAGCCACAGATGCTTTCAAAGGTACGAGCTTTGGCGATAAAAAAGCAAAACGAGCTTTTATTGCCCACTTCATTGTATTCTACCAAATGCAGAAATTTATGAAAGCTCACCAAAGTTAGTTGTGGTCCGCTCAGCAGCTGAAACCTTGTGCAGGTAGTGTCTCATTTAAAATGGATTTTATCAGGGCTTTAAGTTTTTGCAGCTTTTAAATGTTTTTTTGGTATTTCTTTAGGCAGTTTGTATTCATTTTTGACTGTGAGGTGCAGAGGGAGAGACATGAGACGCACTGCAGATATTGATCCAAAGATGAACATTAAAGTCAAATCTGTTTGGAAATCCAAGAAAATGTTTTTTGTAGCTCTTTGCATGAGAATCAGCACCGATTTTGTTCACTATTAAGCCTCTATGGCCATTAGTACAGGAGCTGCTTATTTGCATCCGCTGCCTTGCTCTTTTCCCAGCTCTGTTGCTGCTTATGTTTTTTTTACTTTGGACTTCATGCATCGCAAATTTTTCCCCTCTCTCCCTACAGCAATAGGTAATGCATATGCAGTGCTGAGCAATCCAGAGAAGAGGCGGCAGTATGATCAGTATGGAGATCAGTCTGCAAGTATGAACGCACCCCAGCAATCCACCCACAGTCGGCACGGACACTACCGCAGCTTCCACAGGGACTTCGAGGCCGACATTTCCCCCGAGGAGCTCTTCAACATGTTCTTCGGAGGAAGGTTTCCCACAGGTATGACGGGAGGAAGGTAACTGAAAAGGTCACTATTCCAGGTGGCTTTTAGTGGGCAATTTGTAATAAATTTGCAATTTAAATATTTCCAATAGAGCTTCCAACAAATGAAAACGCAGTGAGCAGCAGTATTAGTATTTATGGTTCATTTTGATTGCTATATTTTAGGTATATTACATGCTTTTTTTATGTTTAAGTGCAGATTCCATAGCACTGTGTTTCTCTACAGGAAATATCCACGTGTACACCAACCAGGGAGCCTCCTACTCTCAGTTTTATCAGCCTCGTCGTCGACGTGCTCATGAAAGGCGCGAGGAGGTGGTGGAGGAAAATCAGAGTCAGGTCAGTGACTCACTAAGCGTGAGGAGAAATCCCTGTTAAACAGCCTCAATATTATGTTGTTGTCGTCTTTAATTCTTTGATCATGAGTCTACAGAAAAGCACTGAAAGGTTCTGGAATTCCTTTTTAACATGACTGTATCCCTTAAGTGATTGTTTCTGCTCATATTCCAAAGACGTAGAAATACCACGCTGGCATGAGTGCGGCGTAATCATTGCAGCCTACATACAACATTGCATGCTTTGTAAACTGCGCTGATTTCTATCTTCCCACAGAACACCTTCACAGCTCTTCTGCAGCTTCTCCCCGTGTTGGTGCTAATCCTCATATCAGTGTTTACTCAGATGATGGCTACTAACCCACCCTACAGTCTCTTCTATAAGCCGTGAGTCTGTTCGACAACATATGGGTCTCACTACTGTGATTTTTAGCCATCTTAAGGGTTCTGACATGCTTGACGCTGTAAATCCACTGAATTAATTTGGTTTGGTTTTGGTTTCAGAGCCATGGGGCTAGTGGTGTCCAGGGAAACGCAGCACATGGGTGTACCATACTATGTAGACAAGGGTTTTGAGAAGGAATACCGTGGCGCTGCACTGGAGGAGCTCGAGAAAACCATCGAGAACGACTATATTGAACACCTGCAGAGCAGCTGCTGGAAAGAAAAACAGCAAAGTAAGCAAGCAGGTTCTTTGTTTGGATGGGGAGTATAAACTGCTGGGCCAAAAAAAAAAAATCCCCACTCTCTTAATATTTAATTAGACTGCCTTTAGCTTTGGTGATGGCCCACATTTGCTGTGGCATAAATTTTGATAAGCTTTTACAGTGTTAAGACATTTATTTCCATCCAGAGTTGCATTCATTTTTTTCCCCTAAAATCTTGGATTGATGATGGTAGAGTCAGACAACTATGTGGGCTTTCTTGAGCCATGGTTTTCTTAAGGCTACACAACTAAATAATTATTTGAGCAGTGAGTTCTGTTATTATTATTTTTTATTAATAACTTCACCTAACACTTAAGTAATCTCTAATTAGATTCATTTATTTTTTTATTTTGACCCCATTCCTTTCTCAAATATGATGATTCTTGGACAATTCTTGACCCAATTTTAGATTGTTGTTGTTTTATTTAGTATATTAGTATGCAGGGCAATAATTTGACTCTTCTGAAACAAAGTATCATCTTCTCCACTACCTCAAGATATGTCTTCCAAAGCTGTTATTTAAGAAATAAGAAAATACTCAGTGCGATAGTTTGTTTAATAATCTACTGCAAGCTCAAATATACAAATCACTGCAGTAATCATCTGGAAGGCCCCCTTACTTTTTTGTAAGGGAGGGGCAGTGTTCATTACTGCTAATTTGTTAAAGTTCAGATCCTTAACATCCTCAACAGCGCATCATTGCATTCAGTTTCAATTGTGAAAAAACAATCTGAAGCCCAGGAAAATGTAGGGTTTGTCTTTTATGGCCGCCCCTCTCTAAGCCTGGTTCTGCTGGAGGTTTCTTCCTGTTAAAACGAAATTTTTCCTTCCCACTGTTGCCAAGTGCTTAATCAAAGGGTGTCATTTTATTTCTCTATTATTGTAGGGTCTTAACTTACAATATAAAAGTGCCTTGAGGCAACTGTTGTTGTGATTTAAAACTATATAAATCAAATTGAAAATGGGACTAAATTTCCATATCTGTGTGATGATTCAACAGCTGCAGAGATTTTTGCTGGTAGAGGATTGTACCTGCTTCCCAGAGTTTCTGCCACACTCCCATGCTGTAGATAAAAGATTGACGTAGCTAATGCTAGCTAGCTTGGTGCATCTATAGACGGCGCGGATGCCTCGCAGAGACATCGGGTCCTGCTAATTAGTGCTGACATGTAAGATACATTTCACAGAGACAAAAACTAAGAGCAGGCTTAACCACATTCAAATCCATGTTTTTTGTTGTTGTTGTTGTTTTGTTTTTTTGTCAGATGACTATTAAAATGATCCAACAGCAAAAACATGGTCAAGAGGGTTCAGGGCAGTGAATCAGATTAGCTTAGGTGATGCTGATCAGTCATACTTAGATGCTTGTGCCTGTACTTCCCTGTCACTAAAGCAGCCACACCCCTCAACATTCATAACTGAAAGCCTTTAGCAGGTGGTATAGAAATGAATCTCCCTTACCGTTGTTATAAAGAAAGTTTTTGTAGCCAGCCTCAAGTGACCATTTGAGGAACTACAGTTTTTGGGGGTTTTTTGGGTCCTGCTCTCGATCTTTAGTAGTGTTTCTGACTGCAGGATAAAACCAACTGTTTCCATCTATTTCTCTGTTTATGGTAAGCTACATTATCAGTCTGCTGCAGCTTCATATTTGTCATTCTGTTTCCTTTGCAGAATCAGACTTGGCAAACCTCGGACAGCTGTACCGAGACGACCGCTTAAAGCAGAAGGCGGAGACAATGAGGCTGGAAAACTGTGAGAAACTGCATCGATTGGTTGGGCGTCAGAGAGGAAAATGAGGACTGTCGGAGAGGAGAAAGTGTTTCTTTACAGACTTTACAATAATGTATTTTACCTAAGTGTGTAATTTATCCAATCTGGCCACTTTGTGAAGAAATCTCTTTGGGTACAGCACAGCCAGTGGGAGATTATGCCGCTGGGAACGATGTGCCTTCTCTCCTCGTGTCGATGGTAGAAAGTGAAGTTGCATGTTAGCTGCCGGCCCTAGCTGTGGTGGTAGCGGTGACAGGTGCGCAGTCACTGTGGAAGCGTGTACGACGTCTCAGAGCCTTTAAACTTTCTTATAGAAATGGCATGACATAAGGGGGCTCCCTTTGGGGTTACAAAGGCAGTTGTATGTTCACGCATACATGTTTTATCTGGTTGGGTTTTGTAGTTCACCTGTATTTATTTTGGATGTTTCTGTGTCCTTGCTCAAATTTTAGGTGTATTTATTTAGTAGATGATAGAAGAAACATTCATTTTTCTTTCCTGTTAGAAATGAAGTACAGTGTACTGTAGTCTTTTATTTTTAGTCTGCAACATTTTATTTATGATTGAAACATAGACAAATCACTCATTTGGACCTCGAGCAATAGGAGGCACAGTAATATTTTACAGAATATGCTGTTTTCTGTTTGTGCTGCCAAAAAAAGGAGCTGCTTCCTACAGCAGAGCTTCAGGCTCCCTGCGTCAGCGCTTGCATAGGTGTTTATTGTGTTGGTCATTTAGAAATGGCATTTCAGCCGAAAGAAAAGGCAGTTCACAGTGTTTCTTGCTGTATATGGGGAATCTTCACTATAAGCAGTTTGTATGGTTTTATGGAGTTTAAATGGCTTGCAATACAGTTTTTTGTTTGCTTTCATAACTGCAAGCTCAGATGCTTCCAGAAAAATGGGTTTTCAGCTCAAATCTAGATATTTTATAAATCCAATACCCGTAATTTCTTCTGATCTTTTATAACAATAATGATAATTTAAAAATAAACGTAAAAAAAAAAACAAGAAAATGTTTTGAAAAACTTAATATATAAGAATTGAATGGCTATGATTAGACAGCCTAATCCGATAATGGTAACTTCAGTCAGTAGTGGCTGGGAGTTTTTCAAAGAAACAAGCATGTCTCTTTGTGCTAGCAGTCGTAGTCCTCCGATGCACTGCTGCCTCCCGGTGTCATTTTGTAAATAACGGAGACTGTTAAACTCCTTGGAGACTTTGTTTTCCACAACTAACTTGTGGGTATGATCATTTCATCCAGACAGAAACCAAAATTGGGACTTTTACTTGCCATGTTCTGGTCAAATCACGTCATCACTAAGGGGATTCTAACTTATGGAGCCCTTTTTTTTTCTTTTTTGTATATTTATATATAATTATATTATTTTTATTTTATTTTTTTTAAATAAAAAAGCTCAGCTCACACAAACCCTATACAGACATTAATACTTGTTGCTGCGCACTAGGACTGCCAGACTGCCTTAGTTGTTGTCATACTTGTGAAATATTCAGGTTCACCTCAAGCACTTTTTAAGTTCATAGTGACTCCATATTGTTACTGTTGCATGCATCTTTGTGATTTTTTTTTTTTTTAATTAGTTGCAAATTATTATTTTTGGCTAATACATCTTCATAACTGCTGAAATTATAAATGTAAACTGTCAGAATATATTCTGATCCACACTGGAAGTCACAAACATGTAAATGACATTATATTTACTGTGATACACACGAGTCAGGGTTTGGTATTAATCAGTGCGGACATACCCCTTGAGTTAGAACTGCAAAGTTAAGCTTTCAGCCAAAAATACCACAAAATTAAAGAATAATCAGAAAATCTTCTTGGTTTCTGTCTGGTTTCTTTTTCACGGAGGCTCTTTGAATGCATCATTAGTTTGGTCACCTTGTTAAACTAGAAAATGATAGAGGGGAATAACGCATCCTAAATTTACCTCAAGCTCAGGTTAAGCTGCCATTTAAGAACCAGCTCTTAATTTCTAGCAAATAATCATGGATTTAAAAACTATATCACACAAAAAATATCAAACGGTGAGCTTCAGCTTCACTGTTTACTGGGTCTGAACCTAATTTGCGTTGTAGCCATGATGCAAATTGTTCAAACTGGACTCAAAGTCTTCAGATGTTTTCACTTTTTTCAAATTATTTCATTGTAATTTAACTTTGAATTGCTGTATTTTTCCTCCATCATTCTTCACTCTAACCCTTATACAGAAGCATAAACAGTAAAAGGTCCCACAGTTCACTCCATGTCAGGATTAAAAACCAAGCCAGTGGATTCAAAGAACTGTTTCTCGAGCTGTCGCTTGTGAAATAGAAAAATTGTAGAAACTCTAAGATTCTTCCTGGAGTTCACCCCACAGCCAAACAGAGAAGCCCAGCAAGAAGGGCCTTCATCCAGGTTGTGACCGAGCGCCCAATGGTCAACAGTTTCAGACGTAATCTTCACAGATGGGAAAGCCAGAGTGGCTTCAGTCCACTGACTGTCCTTGAGCGGCTGAGCCAGAACCCAGATGTGACGCTCATGACACTGGTAGAGAGAGCTAGAGATGGCAGTTTTCCAATCTGATAAAGCCTGAAAGGATTTGCCTGGAAAAATGGATAACCTGCCTTTATCCAGGTGTGCAAAGTCTGTAGACTTAGCCAAACAGATAAAAAGCTTTTAAAGCTATCAACAAAACTTCTGCAGAGCACTGAGTAAAAGATCTAAAGGCTTTTGAAAATCAAATACTTGTGATTTACTTTTAGACAAATTTTGGGGGAAAAAAAAATCTGGCATGCTTTTACTTGGTTATGGGAAATTTATTGTATATTGATGGGTTTTTGTTTTTTTAATCTTGAAAATTAAAAAAAAAGTGTGGAAAAAGTGACAGGGTCTTAAATCTTCTCAAAGCACTGTAAACGCTTATCTAAGACAACTTGTTTGTTAAGCAGACCAAATGTACAAACTGAGAACGTCTCGTACTTTGAATTACATAAAAAACAAACATTTGTTTGCTTTTGCATATTTACAGGGAAGAGCGAGGACAGAGAGGCATCATGAGCTACTTAACCTGGAAATATCTTGGCTCGGGTTCTATAAAAGTTACAAGCTTTATTCATTGGGTCATTAATATTGAACATGATTGAAGAAAAGCAAGTGGGAACGCTGTGAAAAACGCATCTCCTTCGGTGTGCACACAGGGTTTAGTATTAGAGTGTTCCTTAAAGCCAGTCCTGAAAAATACTAAAAGCTTCCAAAATCAATTACGGTGCATGAAACATTAGCCTCGCAACAAAAAAAGGGGAATTTCACACTGACAAAAACAAAAACAAAAAAAAAAGCCAACTGTTCTCACTGATTTGTGCGCACATAGCTTGCATGAGAGTTTGTGATTGGCTCGAACAGTGACCGCTGTGATCGGTTTTGGGTTGGCACAGTGGAAACGTTTTGTGCAAATTCAAGTATAACGTAACAGCTTTTTTTTTTTTTTTTAAACAGACTTTAAAGTAAACAACAGTTTAGAAATGTAACACTTAATCAAAAGCACTGAGTATGTAGTAGAATAAGCATGTAGGTACTGTTTCACCAAAGTGTCACATTGATAAAATAAATCCAACACAAACATTACAGTAAAAGGATATCAAAGTCTTAAAATTAGATCTTTAAAATCTGTTTTACACCTGCAGTGAAAACGCTTCTGTTTGAAATCAACTTGCCCCTCTGGCCAGACTTTTGGCCTTCTGGACGCTAATCTGGGGATCAACTTCAAGCCCAGTTAATTCAATATTCAGCCCAACTGTATAATAGGAGCATTTTTTAAAAACCTCTCTACATCCCCATGAACTTCAGAGCAGGTTACGTCTGAGTGATGTGCAGCTATATCTATGAAAGGTCTGACATGGTCTTTCAGAATGCTCCCACTCTAATCTGGGATTATACTTTATGTAATCCACGACTGTATGGCTGTCTCAGAACAAATTAGCATCTCCACACTGCAGTCTATCCTTTTAATCTAGAGTGCAAGCAAAGGTTACACTGCACCATACGCAGAGCCACAATCTGTGCAACTGAGAGACAATGAGATCAGTCTTTTCACTTTATCTCAGGGACACCATACTGATACAATATCATACTGATGGTTTCATTTCTTCATTTTGAGGTCAGCTTCTATGGCACTACGGCGCCCTCTGGTGCCTCCATCCTGCAGTGGAAGTGGGGGAAAAAACATTTAGTCTGAGCTTTAAGAGACTAAATGAAGTATTTTAATAAAACCTTCTTTGTTTGTTTGTCTTCTTTGTTTGAATATATGTAACTGCAGTTTTAAAGGTAGTAAGGAGGGTACTTACAAAAAGAGAAAGAAGGAAGGCAGGGGAAGACATGGACACAGTGTCCTGTAAGAGGAACATGACAGATAAGAGCTGCAACTCAGTAGTGTGCTGAAAATCTCAAACAGGAGCAAAATAATACAAAGAGAGAGACAACACAGTACATTCAGCTAGAGGAAAACTGGAGACAAGCTTTAAAAACACACATTAACTGCTATAACACTAGTACTACATTTACTATGTTTTGTTGCTGCCCTGCCATTACGTTACAGGACGATGCCACATGTTTAGCTCAGGATCTTTATGTCATGTAAGCTACAGATATACAGAATACTGTTGTCAAGCCACTTTTCAAGGTACTGCAGGACATTTTAGTCATCTCCTACCTTTCAGTGATTTAGAGGTTCCCATTAACATCAGTATGCTATGACCCATCATTATTTAACTCTTTAAACTTTCCTATCTTCAAATGGGTTATCTGTAATCAGAATATCTAAAGAAACAGAAAAAGACATTCTGCCAGACTAGATGACCGGGAGGAAAAATACTTTATTTCACCAAATACTTTGGGTGTAAGTAATATTGAAAGTCAATGTTAAAAATGAAAAAATATGTATTTTATATAGTATGGTCTGTAGCATAAGTGTTTTAAAATCATTATTAGTTTAGCAGTTCTTTATGCAGTGCTTTTGTCACGGAAACATCTTTTATAAATCAAACTAAAGCTGATTGAACAGTAGCTTCAATTCATTAGACCTAATATCCAGCAGTCTGCTTTCTTAGTAAACACTCATTGAATGCTTTGGATACACTATAAGTACATAAAGGCTTCAGACATTAACTTGAGGTTACTCTATTCCATAACCTCTGTTCTCTGATAACATGAGTGAGGTAAGATAAGCTCACCTCTTCCTCGCTTCGTCCAAGGAGGGGTATCTGGTGAGACACCTCACTCATGTTATCAAAGATATGCAGACTCCCATATTGCCAGATAAGCCCATCTGAACGACTGACTGCCAACTTAGGAGGTCTCGTGGGGTCATCTCTAGCCCACACTTAACACAGTGTGGGCTAGAGATGGTGCAGTGACATCCAACCTGTAAAACCTTGCAAACGTCAAAGGTGAAGCCCAGCTCGCTGCACATATCTCCTCTATAGAGACACTCCTAAAAAGGGCCCAAGAGGTTGCTGTGCTGGAATAAGCCAATTGGATTGCCTCAGCATCTAGGCACTCCTGTTCAGGGGAGGAGAAAGGAGGAGGGCAAAAAGCTTCCAGCTCCAATGGGGTGCATTGGAGATGAGGATTTTGGGGCACAAAGGCCGGATTTGGCCTGAGCGTGACTCTAGAGTTATCCCGCGTGAATCGGGTGCACTGTTTGTGTATTGACAGTGCATGAATATCGCTGATATGCTTCGCAGATGCGAGAGCCAGGAGCAATGCAGTCTTCAAAGACAGGATTTTTATTTCCACCTGGCTTAGTGGTCTCAAATGGTGGCTGTGAAACTGCCCCCAGCATCAAGGATAAATCCCATGTGGGGACGAGAGGTTTAGAAACCGGGTGGAGTCGTTGTGCCCCTGTCATAAAACAGCGGACTAGCGGGTGATGGCTCACTGGGCCATCCACGAAGCCCACATGACAGGCTGAAATGGCTGCTAGATATACTTTAATTGTGGAAAAGGCCTTTCCTTTATCTAACAGTTCCTGGAGAAAGGAGAGAATTGTTGTCACAGAGCACTGAAAGTAGAGAGTGTGAGACTTTCCACACCACTCCTCAAATACCCTCCACTTGTTCTCATACAATGATCTTGTGGAGGGGGCTCTAGCATTCTGAATAGTGGCTATAACACCCTGGGCGAGTCCTCCCATACTCAGATTCAACCTCTCACAGGCCAAGCCCACAGGGTGAGGGTGAAAAAAAATCTCCCCCCTGGCCTGGGAGACTAGGTCTCGTCACAGAGGAGAGGCCAAGGTTCGCTCCACAAGAGGGGCATAATCTCCGCTAACCAATGGGACCTTATCCACCTTGGGGCGATCAATATTATTGTTAGCCCTCTCTCTCTCACTCTGGTTAAGAGTGGGAGAAATTAAGGCCAGTGGAGGGAACGCATAAAGCAGAACATGTGGCCAATTGTGAGCTAATGCATCTACCCCTAGCGGAGCCTCCTGGTCCCTCAGGGAGAAATACAGTGGACACTGAGCGTTCTCCCTCGAGGCAAACAGGTCGACCTGTGACTGGCCAAAGCGGGTCCAGATATGGGTCACCACCTGTGGGTGCAGGGTCCAGTCCCCGTACTGCGGGTTTCCCCTGAACATTAAATCTGCTCCCAAGTTCAGAGCTCCTGGAATGTGAGCAGCTCTCAGTGACAACAGATTGATGCTGCTCCACATGATCAGTTTGCGAACCAGCATGTGCAAAGGACAGGACTGTAACCCGCCCTCTGTTGATGTACGCCACAACAGTGGTGTTGTCTGTTCTGATCAGAACATGGTGGTTTCTTAACAGTGGAAGGAAGTGTCTCAGTGCTAGAAATGCTGCTAGCAATTGTGGCCAGTTTATGTGAACACCCCTCTGTCGTGAGTCCCAGTTGCCGCTCACTGCTCTGCCCTCATGAGTGGCACACCAGCCCGTGAGACTCGCGTCCGTGGTCACCACCTTTCTGGCTGTGAAAGCCCCAGTGACACCCCCAAAGTGAGAAATGTGGGATTTCTCCAACAGTGGAGTGCCGCAGCGCAATCTGCTGTCACTCTGATATGGTGGTGGGTATGGTGCTTTCGATTCAGTCTCCGTGATGCAACCCATTGCTCAAACTCCCTCATATGCAGTCTGCCTACTGGAATGACCGCCAGTGAAGACACCATTAATCCCAGCATCTGCAGGCATCTTCTGAATGGGAGATATCTTCCCACCTGAAAAATGCCGGCATGTCATAGCATTTTTTTGACTCTATTCACCGAGAGACACGCTCTGTGCGAGGTGGCGTTTAGAGCTATTCCTATGAAAGAGATGGCCTGAGCTGGCTGCAGGACATTCTTTTCATAGTTTATGGTGAAACCCAGAGCCATCAGGTGATCCACTGTCAACCTGGTGTGCTCTCTTCCCATTATTTCTGACTCTGATAGCAGCAGCCAATCGTCTATGTATGTTGCTATGCGGATGCCCCGCCTCTTCAGTGGGGCTATGGTTGCCTCTGTGCATTTCACAAATACCCGAGGGCTCAGTGAGAGACCAAACGGCAGGACCTGGTACTGGTACATTCTGCCCTGAAACGCAAATCACAGAAAGTTTCTGTGAGGCGGGTAAATACGGATGTGAAAATATGCGTCCTTCAGGTCTATTGATGTAAACCAATCGCCTGGGCGAACTACATGCAGCAGAGTGGTGGTTGTCAACATCCTGAATTTGTATGACCTCAGATGCTGATTCAGAGCCCGTAGGTCCAGTATCGGACGCAGTCCCCCTCCATTCTTGGGCACGAGAAAATACTTTGAGTAAAAGCCGCATTGGCTCTGCTCCTGCGGTATTTCTCGTACTGCTCCCTTTGATAGCAAGGTAGATATTTCTTCTTGCAGAATCCTGGCTGATTTGCCTTTTGCAAGAGAGAAAATCCCTCTGTGAAATCAGGGAGGGGTGGTTGCAAATGGTAGCCTCGCTCTAATGTCCTCACAATCCATTCTAGCGTAGCGAGAGCTCGCCATCTCTCTATTCTTGCTGACAGCGGCCCCAAAGTCAGGCACTCCACAGTAGACGGGACTTTGGCTCTCTCTTGTGGTGGAAACTGGTCCTGCGGGCCAGACCCGACTGCGCATGCGCGGGCGGACCTGCGCTTGACCAGTGTTCATGGGGCCGGACACCACTGAGGAAATCGGCCCCGGTGGTGTCTAGGGTTGTGAGGGCATTATGTTTTTCAACATATCTGTTTGACTCAGCTGAACAGTGTCTCGTTGTCTAGCCGGGTGGACGGCTGGTGATTTGAGCAAACCTGCGGCAACTGGGTGGAGACGGGGGCGCAGCCTGGGTCTTCCTAGGGAGACACAGCTGCAGGGCCTCTCCCTCTTTCTTTTTCTCCTCGCACCGTCTTTGTATGGTGGCAACGGCAGTCCCGAAAAGGCCAGCGGGGTCGATGCTTTCATCCAGAATGTCACGTTTTTCTCTGTCCAAAAGCCCCGACAAGTTCAGCCATCTTGCCCTCTCCTGCAGGACGATGATGCTGAGAGCTCTGCCCGCCGCTTGTACTGCTGCTCTAGTGAGGTGGAGACACTGGTCCGTAACGATGCCCAGCTCTTCCCACAGCTCGCTAGCATCGGGCTTCGCAGCAGTCTGGTCCTGGAGCTCCGTCGAGTAGGCTAGCAGGAGCGATGAGGCGTTCAATGCCCTCACAGTGGTGGCAACTGATTTATACGCTTTGTCAGCCAGGGAGGACTGCAGGGGCTCGGCCTTGAAGGGCAGGGATGGACCAGATGAAAGTTTCTGGTTTGGGTGGAGATGAGAAGTCACTAGATTCTCCACTGTGGGGATTTGGTAGATGCCCTTCTCCTTCATTCCAGCGCAGTCATATGCCGCCGCTCCCTGCACGGGGTTGGGTGACGAAAATGGCTTTGCCCAGCAGCGTGTGACCTCGTCCACGCATTCGGGGAAAAGCGGCAGTACCTGCTTAGTAGTGCGCTTTGCTCTGGGGAGCCCTTTACCCTCGTATCGTGAGGTGGAGGTCTCCGTTGTCACGTTGGGCCATGGGACTGCCAGCTTTTCAGCTGCCCGTTTTGCAACGTCAAATAGCTCCATGACGCGGGACTGTGTGCCGGTGTTATCACAATCGGCCCCTTGAGTCGCAGAATTCTGACCAGAGGGGGCAAAGAAAACATCGTCATCCTCACCCGAGACGAGATGTTCCAACGGTCCCTCAGAGGATCTGCTGAATAGCTCGTCATTAGCCTCAAGGGAATCAGACAACATAGCTTCGCAGCTGACCTCGGCATCGTCCACCAGCGGGAGGATGATATCCATCTCGTTGCCCCAACTGGCGCCTGGTGTGGCTGACTCAGTGTGCTCCATCAGTGCGCCAATTGGAGACAGCATTGGGTCCTTCTTCGGTCGGCTAGCCTGGCAGGCTAGCCTTTGACGAAGGCTTTTCAGAGTAAAGCGAGCACAGTGTATGCATGAACCCGGTGTGGAAATAGCCGCTTGGGCGTGTTGCAGCCCGGGGCACATCACAGAAGCGTCATGTGTATCTGAGCCTGAGATTTTGTAATCGCAGGGGCAAATTCTGAAGAAGCGAGAAGAGGAAATTGAATGACGGGTGACGCTGTGTCACACCCTTTTATCCTGTCTTTAAATCTGACGTCATTAGGCGTGCCTGGGCCCAAACTCCGCTGCAGGTCCCTAAGTCAAACGATCACTCCAGCATTACTGAGAGTTGAAAAACTGTCTAAATTCTTTCATCTATTATAAAATGATTAGTATGGATACTCTACCAGGTGTAACAATTAAGTTTAACATCCAGGCATCCATGAAAACAGAATTTATGAAATTGAACGGAGTTAGAGGTTAGCAGGAAGTTAGCTTACTAGTTTCCATCTAAATATAACATACCATGTTCTGACTGAGGGATTTCTGAAACAAATTAAGATGTACAGCTCTGCTATCACTTCCGACATAAATGAAGACAGGAAAGTAAACAGCAGTGATGTTTGTAGGGTTACCGAAGTTTGGCTAGCTGGTATATAATGATGTGCTGCGTGATCGCTAGCGACACAGCTATGTTAGCATAATATAAACAGTGAAGCTGGAGGATGTTACTGTTACTCATTAACAGGCAGGGCAGCATAGCTGGTGACTTTTTTCCATTCGATAAAAGTTAACATGAGGGTTCCTGAAGGTTAGGGGCAAATGCAGTTGCATAGCAGGATCCTGTAAACGGACCAAACTTCAGTCAGGAGAAAAACTGAGATAATCCATCCACAATACAAGGTTAGTCATTAAAATACTACTGCATGGGCTGAGCTGTAGTTACATGTAAGGTTTTAAAAACTGAGCTTTAAAATGATTAGTGGTAATAAAAACCGAGAGAGGCCGACAGTGATCACTGACTGTTTTTAGGGGCTTGTTGAGATTGAATAGAACAAGATACAAAGCATTAAAACATGTTAAAAACACCGCAGCCTTATTAAACGCAGAGTAGTTTGGGCCTGGACGCAGGGTTCATCACGTCATCACTTAAAGACTGGATAGGGAGGAGGGTGGCCCCTCCCAGACGCAAGCGTCACGACTGCCAGCCAATGCTGGCTGGAGTAATGACATAGAGGCTTCTGAGGACAACGCTGAGAGAGCGTCGCCCATAGTGAGACACCGAAACGAATGTTTGAAGGAGAACAACCTGATTTTCATAGCATACGAAGCCAATGGCTACCTGAGAAGAACTGATTTAAAATCAAACGTCATGCTTTGGAAAATGGCCATCAAATAGTTTGGCATCACTTTCTTCTACCTTTGTTGTCTCACCCTTTTCTCTTCTTCTGTACTCTGCTTTTGTCAAAACTCTAGTGAAGCACCTTGTCAGTAGAGTCCTGTTTGCGCGTGCTCTCACGGCCTCTCAGGCTCTTGGCGCTGATACCAGATTCTGACGTCTCCATGATGAGCTGGGTAGCTAGAAACTGTTGGATCTGCTCCAGGACGTCACGCTGCATCTCCAGAGCCATGTGGTACACGTCGTGGTCCAGGCTGTTGTACATGACTGCGTTCTGAAACATCAGCATGATGTCCCTCTGGAACTCTGCGGTGGTCCGTATCAGACCGTTCTCGATGTTCTTCTTTATGGTTGCCAGGTCCATGGGCCTGGAGAACAAGAAGCGAAGACAGTTCTGTCTGAGATGTTTTTCCTCTAAAGCTCCAGTAAAGTGATACAAAAATATTCTTTGCTTACCTGTGCACAATACTGTGGTATCCAGGCGCAATCTCTTCTGTTACTGGCTGAAGGAAGACATTTGCATACCTACAACAGGTTTACACGATGTGTTACAGAAAAATATCGGAGACTGCATTTAGTGTTAAAGTTATGAATCAGATTCTGACCTGTGATTGGCTGCTGCTCGCCACACAAGCATAATGGCTTTCTTCCAGATTTTGTGAGCCTGTAGAGCTTCCAGATCCTCACTGCACACAGAACTGCATGTTGAAGGTCAAAAAAGGAAGTTGTATGAATGCAGAAACTAATCTGCTGCAAAGTCAGTATTCTTACATCATCAGCACCATCTAGAGCAGGCGTCTCAAACTCGTCACCCCTACTTGCAGCCTGTATATTGACTAATGTGTACACTTATGTCTGCATTTTTATTTTGTTAAATACAAACAAAGTTATAGCAGAAGTGTTGCCACGTGTCTGGTCAGAAAGAGAGTACCAATTTGTTTATTTGGTAGTTCAACGAAAGGCTTCAGTGAAAAAAAAATTAATTCACATTTGCAGTTTTTCCTTGTTATACAATATTTGACATTTTAAAAAACAAACATAACACCACATTTTCAGAAATATTTGTGGGTGTTTTCTTGTTTGTTTGTTTTGTACTACTTGAACACTAAAGTGGTCCTCCAATGAGATGATAGTGCCAGCAGTGGCCCACAGCTCATTTAAGTTTGAGACCCCTGATCTAGAGTATAAATGCATTTCACTTACAACTGCGAAGAAGCTGGGCTGCTGGGGATGGAGTCTGCAGTTGTGTGGAGCTGCAGTGAAGAGGAAGCCGTATGGAGGCTGTATCCATCCTCACTCTCACTGGCCGCCGGTTCTAGCTCAGTTTCGCCGTCTGGCTCTGATAGGAATTCTTCCACCCCATCTCCCACTTCTTCTCCACACACCTCTGGCCCATTAACTTTGTTTTGCAGGTTAGTCCCCGAGGCCTTCTCTCCTCCCCCAATAGTTATTGCGTCCTCCCTCTTCGTCTCCTGCAAAAATGTAAAAAGGCACAGACAGATTCAGACAAAACTGAAAGTGCCGGGTTACTGTGGAGCACACTGCAAATTTTAGTACAGCAATTACAAGCATCATGCTCGCTTTGTCCTCATACAGTGCTATACCTTTGGATGCCTTTCTGTCAGTGGGTTATCTTCTAATACCGAGTCTGTCAAGATAGTAGAAATGAATAATAAGGTTTGCAAAATGCATAGTCTGACGCAAACTGCATGTTACGTGGCAAGGCAGTACAAATGCTTAAGCATGGATGTTCGTACCTCCGTGGATTTTTTCAGGGATTTGCTGTGCCCACTTCTCACGTTCACATTTTATGGATGACATTTGGGTTTTTGAGTGCACCGCCTCTCCGGTCTCTCTCACTGCTGCAGCCTGTGGAGGCGTTCCACTGCGGTAGTGCTCCAAAATCTTTGAGTCGCATCCAGATGAGGAAGAGGGAGGAATGCTCCTCAGTCCCACAGGAAATCCTGCAAGATGGTTATCTTGACTGTTGCAAAAAGAAGAGAGTGAAGCTTCCGTCCTCTCCTCCAAGCTACAGTGAAGAGATGAAGACTGTACAGCCCCAGTGGGCACTGTGGGATTGTGTGGCTCATGAGGCTGGAAAGGCCCAGAATCCCAGGCAGCAGACAGAGCGTGGCCATTTTCTTCACAAAGGGACAGAGCAGCCTCAACTGCAGCTGCATCCAAAGCATCAGCAGCTTCATCAGCCTACAAAAAGAAGCATACAACGAATACTCATATTGTAAAAAATAAATAAATAAAAAAAAATCCAAACAGGTCTCATAAATTATTTAATGTAACCTAAACAGTAAGGTTTGTTGACTTTTAGAACCTTCTCTTCAATGATGGCGATGATGTCCCCCACTGTCTTCAGGTCCAGCTCATGACACAGTGACACAGTCACATCGTCCTCACTGAGCTCTGACACCTTATCTTCTACCATAGAGGAGACAGGCTGGCGTCCAGGGGCCACAGATGGCACCATCACATTTACCTCTGCATGAATGCAACAACTGATTTACTATCTGTTTAATATTTCAACACCATGAATCTAAATTCTTATTTGGTATAGCATTATTACATCTTTGCTAGTTTAGAGCAGGTGGCCAAGAACAGATCTGATCAACAGGTCACAATTAAATCCTCTGTATACAATGCAAAGTTTGTGATATTAAGAATGTGAGGGTGTTGGATCAGAAAGTGGACAGACCTGCACTTGCTGAGATGTTTGATTGAGCAGGAACTGGAGTGGTGGCAGAGAGAGGAACACTGGAGGCAGAATCTACACTGACCATAAAACCTAATGGAGGGGAAAACTGGGCGGGCCCTGCTTCCAGGAGACGGGACAACATCGGGGCACCTGTCATGCAAGTATTCACACATGCATTAACACATGAAGTGCAGAGCTCTGACAAAGCACCTCAGGCTATCAGATGGTCAGAGTATTAGCAAACATTTGTGGCAATGGCAACACCAGATAGCACCCATGCATTCAGAGTTCAAGACTAAAACTAACAATTATAAAACATGTTCAAAGAGCTAAAGATAAGAAGACCTATGGGACGCTTTTTCCTGTGTCAAAGGGGGTTCTACTGAACGCTTTTTTTACTGGTATGGTAATCTGTTGCTTTGTGAGACATTTCTGTTTATCGAAATCCGAAAAGTAAGATTTGCTTTTGTAACAAGACATACAAAACTCAAGACATTTTAACAGAGATCAACAGTGATCAAACACAGCATCTGTACCTGCTGCCTGAGAGAGAGGCTGACAAGGTGGAGCCAGCTGCAAGTCATGTGCTCCTGACACATTACCTGTGGACACGTCACCATCTCCAATCTGAGATAAAGATGCATACACAAATCAAACACGTCTAAAACATGAAGCAGTGCTGTTTAATAATAAATCTGTTGCTCATTAACAGGCAGGGCAGCATAGCTGGTGTTTTTTTATCCCATCAGTGGTGTCTGATCAATACTGGGTTTTTAAGGCCAGTGCCAATAAAGAGAGAAGGCAAAATGGTTTCTTCTTCAAGTCCAGGATATGTGAAGTGAATTTTATATATACAGTGATTTTAAACAGAATCCAAATTTAAACGATAACAGAGAACTGTAAGGAGACAGAATGGATAGCCAAATTATTAGACACCCTCTAAAGCACAGGAATTCTTCACGTGATCATATAAAGGTAGACTGCCCTGCAGTCTTATACAAGTTAATTATTGGCATATATATTAAAGCCCTTCAACAAACCAATCTGGAATTTGTGGCCAAAATACTGCCTTTCTTCAGTAACTCTGACAGGAGGGGAGATGGTGGTGGTGTGGCTTTCTGACACAGTAACTTCTTTTGGGTGGGGTCCTCTAGCAGGGACCCGTGGCTGTCATCATTACCAGAAGGCTCAGCAAATGTCATTAGCCTGGCTGTTCCAGAAGCCTAGAGACAGACAGAGGGAAACATGACATTTTATTAGGATTTACAGATGTTGTTATCAGTTCTCTAATATGTTTTCTTTTTTGTCTCTGAAGGGAACAGTCAAAAGTATTAGACTCATTTCCAAAACAAAAACAGTCATTTTCTATGCCTTACATCCCATATAGCACTCCTGGTAAATTACACCTAAACACCTAAAATTATTTTTTTTAGGTATTATGAGCCCGACTTTACCAAATCTAAATTAGTGGCACACAAGAAACACATTACATTACATCTACTAGATATATACTGGACATATAATGAAGGACATTATATCTGCTGAGTGTTGTGGTGAAATAGATAGTTTCAATTTGTGACTATTTAGCGATTTTTCTTAATAGCACACTTTGTCACACTTTGTTTAAAAGGGATTTTAAAATTCTAGTATGATGATAAAATAGATGGAATGTTTTGTAAATTAGCCAATTAAGTCACAATGACAAATCAAATGTCAATTAATTAATTAATGAGGAGAAATCGGTCCGTGGGGGAAAAAGACGCATTTAGCAAGTTTGCAAAGTGTTAACTGGCAGGAGCTAACCTGGTGCTACAGTCGTGATTACTGTAGAAGACCTGGATGCTAAAACTACATCTACATTGGAAATTATTTGCTCCCCTTGCATCATTTTGAAGCTGACGGCTGGACGCCTGCAGACATTCCTAGATCCGGCTGCCTAGGGAACCCTCTAATCTACAGATATCGACAGGATTATTAGCCCACCAATGAAAATATATTAGTATTAGTAAATAAGTATTTCCCAATTGCTGTTACACCTGGAAAAGAGTTTTTAAGACTTTTTAAGAATAAAACACCCACGTTTTATTACATTACTTTACTTTAACACAGAAACAAAATGATTTCATAAAAACAGAAACTACCAGGGTTAAAATTATTAGCTCCCCTGATGCTAACGGTCAATTGTGTATCCTTTTTGCTAGATAACAGCCTGCAGTCAACTGTTGTAGTTTTCAGCAAGTCTCGCATGCATCTCCTGAGCAATCTCAGCCCAATTTTCTTTGGTGAATCTCTCAAGATCCTTCAGATTTGATGCTCTCCAGGCATGGACCTTGGTCTTCAGTTCGCCCCACAGATTTCCAATAGGCTTCAAGTCAGGGCTTCGACATGCCAGTTGTTCAGCATGTTCGCTTTGGTCTTCTGGAGGTAGTACTTCAGAAGAATTGTTTTAGGTTGTGTTGGAAGGCAAAGCGACGACCCAGACTCGGTTTTGTTGCTGGTGGAGGTTTTCTTTCATAATCTTCACATATCCTTCTTCCTTCATGATTCCTTCCACCTTGACAAGATTTCCAGCTCCAGATGCACTGAAGTCTCCCCACAGACGGTGTTCTTTGGCTTGTATGCTTCTCCCTTCTTTTTCCAAACATAAGCAACATCTCTGTGGCCAAAGAGCTCTACTTTCATCTCATCTGACCAAAGAAACGGGTTCTCCAGGTTGCCCTCAGTCTGGCCTGAAGGTGTCTCTTTTGCAGAAGTTTTCTTAGTCTGCAGCCTCACAGTCCATTCCTATGCAGGGTTCTGGTGGTCGTCTTCTTTGAGACTACAATTTCCAACTTCCAACTTTTTGCAGTTGTTCTAAGGTCTTTAGACACGTCACTGACTAGTTTTCTTTCCCTAGTCTTTGAAATCCTTCGCTTCTACCTCTGCTAGGCTTGTTCGGTACTGTGTTGCTCTATTTGAATTTCTTGATGATCCCTCTCATTTCAGTTCTTGACACTTGGAAAGGCTGTGATAACTTTGTATATACATCTGCTTTGGAAGCAACAACAATTCTTTTTCTCAAGTCTAAACTGTTTTGGGTTTTTTTTGGCATGATGTTCTCTCCAGTAACAGCTCAAACCCTTGCTGAAGTTTTTATAGTGTGTGTTAATTAGAAGATAACGCTCAGTTTTAACTTGATTTTACAAACCTTTAGCACAAATCTGAAGCACATCAAAGTCTGTTACGCATCAGTGGTTTGCACTATGGCTCAATATGAAAGTTTAATAATACTGAATCTGGTAACTGTTGTGTTTTCTGAAATAATTTTGTTATTGTTTCTATATCATTGCTTCTATCTAACATTCACACACATTTATACTCCGATGGATGCACTGGAGAGCAACCTGGAGCGACCTGAAAACTTTGACAAAAACTTGAAATTTAATTAATGCTGCTATCACAGCTAATTACTGAAGCTTGAAAGAGCTTTTGTAATTTGCATTCTAACTAGCCATGTGTTCATTTTGGCTACGCTGTTGGTGCCTGGACTGCAGCTTTGGAACGATTGATTGAGCAGCCACGCTAGCACTAACAGACAAGGTGCAATGCTAAGCTGATGGCCTCTGACGTTTCCTGTGAAGGAAAAAGGTACTTGAATGTGGAATACATTCCTTCTATTAAGCATATTTGACACTTCCTGTCTGTGTTTGCCAAAGGGTCTGTTACTGCTGCAATGTTCAGGATGTTATAAACTAATTAAGGATAACACAAAGACACCTAAACAGCCTGTCACTCAAGGCTATTGAATCTGAGCTCTCTGGAAGCAAACGACTTCAATCAATGGTATTAGTGATTAAGACAGACCTTCAGTATTTTGCATTCTAACTAGCCATGTGTTCATTTTGGCTATGATGTTAGTGCCTGGTTTTAAGATTTATTTTAGTCTGATGAAAGCTGCAATTTTTACAGACTTTATATGTGGAGAGTGAATTGAAAATAAAATAGAATACTAAAGTTTATTTGTAGTCTACAACCCAATCATGATCAAGTGATAATGCCAGGGGTAAAAATAATTTACCAATTATGTTTTTTCTTATTCCCCCTAAAAGAACATGACAGAAACAAAAAATATTTATAGAATCATTACACCATTATTAAATACTAATAAACACTTTTACATGTCTGAAAACGAGGCAGGATAAGTGAAATGTCAGGCATTGTCATAAGTAACTCTGAGTCTTCAGAGACTTACATTCTTTGTAGATGTAAGATCCAGTGTCAAGCACTCGAGTTGGTCACCTGGGGAGAACTCCTGGCTTGGGGAGCTACAGCCTGAGGGCGAATGCATGGTGACACTGGGTATCCGCTTGGGTGTGTTCTTTGCCACCTGTCTGGCTGAAAGAGGGACGGGCAGCATAGAGAGCCTTTTCTTGTGAGTCATACAAAAGCAAAGCTTTTCTTTTCAAAACAATGCTCTCTACACGGGCTGTCCAATTGGCTCAACCTGAGTATGAAAAATGCTGACATCTCTTTTGACAGGTGATCACCTTGAAATGAAGGATATTTTCTTTGTTTATTCCCATGTTTTCTAGTGCCAACAGCAGTTTAAAGTTTGTGGTCAAACAGTTCCTGCAGAGTGCAGCACTTCTAAAATACCTAATCAAGTCTTGATGAGCTTTCTGTAAGACCATTCTTAACCCAGTTTAATTGTCAGACACATCTCAGTTTTTCATATTTTCCTTAAAAGAATCCAGACTTTCTTCTAATTTATAAAAGTTTTCTCGAGCAATATCATCAGTTTAATAAATTTCAAAGTTTTTCTTTGGACATCACCTGCTTTTTCTCTCATTTTCAGTACCTGACCAATTTTAGACAACTTTTACTTTGTTTGTTTGTTGACCCACTTAAAACTGACCAATAAATCATGAAAGCCAAATTATCCCCATTTCTTTAGTTTAAAAAACTCCAAATAAAATATACTTTTTTGTCATTTGCCTTTATTTGATAGTGGAGACAGACAGGGCCACAGGTCTGATTCGAAACACGGCCACTGCCTGCTGGCCGGCCGCCTGCTCACCCAAGGAGCTAAGCTGGCAACCAGATAATAGTTTGAGGCACAGGCATAAAATTGTACTTTTGAACTAACCAGGGGAGCTGTTATGAAGAATAAAGGTGGTATTTCCAAGTATTGACTTTCAAGCTTGTTAGAAGTGCACAAACCGTATTTTTCCCATGTCTCTGCTGCATGTTTCAATAAATCACTGCACCTTTTTCCCATTTTCTTAGCAAAACATATAGAAATGAGGGTTGGCTCATGACTTTTGCACAGAAGTATATGTTACTTGTATCACAATGTCTGTTATATGAAGAATCTCTTCTGGTTTCAGTGGCACTAAGCACAAATATATCTAAGAAGTTACTTTTCATGTATATTACTAGCAGGCCGACTTAGCTACACAAAGTTATCTCAGTTTAATAATCATAATCTCATTGTTTTTTTATTTTCATTATTTATGGATGACCTGTGTAATTACTGAAATATAATTCTTTATGGATGTGTTCCTCAAAAAAGACCCCTGAAATTGAAAGAAATACCTTGATAAGCAGCATCTGTGTTTTTTCTTTTCATCTCTGCTTCCTCCTCCTCCTGTTTCTTCTTCCTAACAGATGCATAACAAAAGATCATTTCCTTTGTTGTTACAAAGAGAGTCCAATGAGTCCAATGTTTAAGGTTTGCAGGAGAAAAAGACGTGCACGATTGTACAAACAGGGTTGATAGATTTGTTGCTTCTTACAGCAGAATTTCCTCCCATAGCTCTTTCAGTTTGGAATCCAGATGTCCTGCTTGAATCAGTTCAGCCTCTCTCTTCAGCTTCCTATGAAAACAGCAGTATGTCAGCTCATCTCACTGACGCAGTTTGAGGTGTGTGTCTTTTTTAGATGAATAATGTGTTCATGCTGGTTACCTGTGCTTCTCCTGCGTTTCTTTTATCAGCTTCTTTAGTTCCTCGATCCTCTCAGCCGTCAGTCTGCGAACTATCACATCCTCCACTGTCTCCACCACCTCACCTTTCTCGCCGCGCTTCCGCCTGAAGGTAACAAAGGCATCAGCTCGTAACGCTGCATATCCTCTAGATGCATTCATCAAACAGGGTAAAGCTACACAAGCATGTTTGAAGTTGAAGTCACTTATGTGCTCACTTTGGGGCCTCTGTCGCTTCCAGGAGCTCTGAGTATTTGGAGGCACAGTGCTGTGAAGATCCAAAAGAGTATCAAGAACAACTTCACTCAAATAGAGTGCGTGAAACCTACTGCAGAGATCATGGATTAAGTTTTTAATGTTGTGAAAGCAGCCCTGCGATAGTCTGACAACCTGTACAGGGTGTTCTCTGCCTTTCACCCTGTGATAAGGTGCTTTGGTCATACCTTTTGAGAGAACCAGTCAGGTGGTCGCCCAGGTTCTGCAAATGGTTTTATGGCACGACTGACCGATACCCTGATGAAAAAAGCATAAGACATCCCAAGATAAATACAGTTCTAAAGATTATTAGACTTAAACAATGTTCTATTTATGCAATGGTTTATTATCTTTATATTTCAGGAACAAAATTATATTAAATCTATTTTTTTTTCATTTATAATTACTCTTTTATTTGTTACTTCATGCAAACCTGGTACTAAATTAAAGCCAGCCAGCACTGGGCTGCATCATGTATGCCAGTGTAACAGATAAAGAACGACATGGCTAACCATGGTTAAGTCATCCTATTTGTATGTCACTGTGTACTGTAACAGGAAAGCAGACCAGCAACCCTTTTAAGTACTTAGGCACAGGAATACTAACAGAACCACCCTAAGTGACAACATCTTATCTTAAAACCTAATCATAAGCGAAAGGATACATGTGTAACTAACAACATCTAATGTGCCAGATTATGACTCACACTATTGAGCACATAATACAGAATCGCTGAAACCAGCTGAAAGAGGCATGCATTACCAGTTCTGGTCCCCACTCTTCATGACAGATGTGGCCAAACACAGCTTCTCCCTCACTGACCATGGTTCTGTTGGTCCAATGACAAGCAGCTTGTGTTCTGCAGACGTGGACGAAACATAGCATATACTTTATGCAGTATATTTTTAATACAGACTGTGTTCTGCTGGACGTCTCCGGCCTGGATCTTTTTTCTTCTTCTTCTTTTTTTACCATTATGATCGAGCTAACCACCAGTACCGGCACTTTAAGCATGCAACTGCACACACAAAGAGAGTGTATTTGATATAACTGATAGCAAACGGCAGTCACCACCAGTGTAAATAGAGCCGTCAACTCGTGATGACAACCAATAATCCGTGCAGGCTGCCACGCAGGGAGCGAAGAGAAGTTAGAAGCGATAAGATCCAAGTACGACACACACAAACACACACACACACACGCTAACGGGTAGCATGTCATGACATTTGCTATTTTCTAACGTTACTCACTTCCAGCCCCGTTTGCCATCTTCCTGTCATCCCAACATCCCGTACATCTTGGTAGATAGAAACCCGGCGATTAACAACGCTGGCGATATGCGAAGGCGATACTCATAGGCTAACATCAATGGATGTTAGGCTGGATGTGGAGGCTCTCAAGATTTTTCTCACTAGCTAGCACGCTGAATCACCGCTGTTGCCCGTTAGTCTCAGTCTGGTATGCCAAAGCTTTTGGTAATTTAAGGATTAACCAGTTTGCTAGAATGCAAAGACTGCGTCTGTAAAAGAGTAAAAAACGGTCTAATTACGTTAGAAAGAGTTTATGCTACCAAGCGACAGGCAGCCAGACGAAGAAAAAATTTTAGCTTACTGTAGCCATAAACCTTATTTCTCATTCTAGCTAGCAGCGAAGTGTTCGTACACGCCCACCACAGTAATAATAATGTACCACCCTGCAGGCGGCTGTTTTCATAATTAAGCAGGATAGCTTGTTTTTTATGTAAAGATGGAACTTAACTTGTGTCAGTAGAAAGATAATTATATGTATAAATGTCAGTCCAGCACTTCTTTTTTCCACATAACTGGGTAAAAGCACTAAGCACAAACAACAAGTTTAGTACACAAGTTTGCCACACAACTAGCTAGGTTCACATGTAGCATGCTGCGCAGATGTGCTACTACTACTACTACTACTAAAAATAATATTACATTCTCTATTAATTTGTTATCAGTTTCATGTACCTTAAAATAACATTAGACTTCAAAAATATTTGTGCCAAAAATTAAATTTAATGGAATCCAGTCAAATAAAATGTATTTGTTTTGTGTACATTCAGTCCTTTCCAAGCATGTTTTCCTATATTGTTAATTATTTGAACAAATACATTTTAATTTGATATATCTTAGTTGCATTATACTCAAAATTGCCAAGAATAATTTTTTTGAGTGTACTTTAATGAACAAACACGCACAGTCAATAAAAATAATGCTAAGCTATATGATTTCCAAAAAGCTCTCTGAGTTGAAATGTTGAAATTTACGCTCTTTATGCTGTCTCCTATTGAATAAGGACTACATTAACAGCTACACACAGTAGAAAATAATATCAGAACTTGACACTTGTACTAAACCAGTGGTTCCCAAACTTTTTTCGCTAGGCCCCCTTTTGTTTTTCAAGAAAAATGTTCGCCCCCCACCCCCCCGCGCGCACAGACACATGCGCGCGCACACGCACAAACACATCCTCCAACCACACACACCCATATTTTGCTCCATTGTGGTTTATTTCACACCTCAAACATTTAGTAAACAATTAAGCAAATACAAGTAAACTGCAATAAATTACAGGTAGTAAGAAAATAAACTACTAACTCTTTTATGCTACGTCCACACCTACACGGGTAATTTTGAAAACACAACTGTTTCTGTGCGTTTGGACCTTTCCTCCACACGTAAACGGAGTTTGGAATCACCGAAAACGGAGATTTTTTAAAACTCCTTTTTGGCGTTTACCTGTGGACGAGGAATACAGAGCTCGTCACGCAACGTCAAAGGTATGTGCCTTTTTTCACGTCACGCTGTGCGCCACGTTATTGTTTACATGAGATGAATTGCAGAATGGCAGCAAGTCAGATTAACAGTATTTTGTATCTATCTTCAGGTTTTACACGCTTACATATACACACGCAGTTACTGTCCCTCCATTTACAAAGGCAGAGGCGTCATGGTGCAATTATTTTACGTGTATTTGGTTTTTTTCCTGTGTAATAATATTCAACATTTATATCAATACATTTTTCAAAAAATGCCTGTCTGTGCAAAATGGGTTTAAAAACATAAACAACTGTGGGATACTGTTTGTCCGTGATTTAGACAGGGGGAACAAATCGTGGCAGGATCAGCCTGATATTATTTGTATCCCACTGTAACTTTACTGTATACAGAGCTAACATCTCCAAAACGTCAGTGTGTGTGTGAACTAAAAATCAAGAATGTGGGATACTGTTTGTCTGTGATTTGAACAGCCCAGCGCGTGCTCCCGACAAAGGGAAAAGCAATTATGCAGGGGAGACCTTGGCACCCTAGGGAACGGGCCCCACACTTTGGGAAGGTCTGTACTAAACAATAATAATAATAAGATCACTATTTTCCCCAAAAATGGCCTAGATATGAGGAAAGCAAATACTAGTTCCCCTAAATAATGAAATCATTGATTACAGTATGAGCTATACTCTATGAGGAATGTTTCCAACACCCTGTTGAATCTATGCCACAAAGTATGACAGCTTGGAAAGCATAATGGTGTTCAACTCGGCACTACCAAGCTGTACCTAAAAAGTATCCAGTCAGTGTATAAACAAGCTTTAAGCACATTTAAAACCACCCCAATCCATAGTTTTTAGATTAAACTTAAAAAAGTGTCCCTCACTTTCCATATAGTATTGTTTCCCCAATGTTTATTTTCTGGTTCAACTTTAACCCTCATACAGATACCTTCTCAGTATATTAAAGAGGAATTTGTGGTCAAATCAGAGACTGGCAGTTATCCAGTATTGACTTTCTCTAGTTTTCATAATGGACTTCCCACTGGCTCAACTCCCATGAAGGTAAAATCTGTGCATACTCTTTTTGATTAAGATATGTGCAGATCCTGTGAAGACATTTAGAATTTCTCCTCATTTCTGGTGGACTTACTTTGTCCTCTTTATTCTTGCCATTTAGGTTGTGTTTGGCAGTATACAGCACTTTTAGATGATTTTCACTTAGGTGGGTGAGTTATTCAAAATGATTTACAGATGAGCTGAACCATAACAAGATTAGGAAATTTAATGGAAGTGAAAGAAAACTAAAGCAAAAAGGCCTAAGAGCCCCAAATGCAATTAAGATAACTTCTAAATTATAATTAAAATCTGGCTTAAAATATCTGATAGTGTCATCCTATCCACTGTGCTGTAGAGAAGTAAAGGGTGCAGTGAGTCAGACCTGTTGGGATAAACACCCAACAGACTGTCTACAGATACAGTTTACATGTACACAGGAAAACACTAACAAACCCCTGCTGAACAGAATTGGGCCATTTTTTCTAATCTTGCATCCAGCCCCCAAGAACCCCTCTAATTCAAGGCTCTCCCAGAGATAAGAGATAAGGCCAGAACCAACCAACCTATGTCAGTTGGTATTGAGACTGTCTGTCTCTAAGAGATATTCTGCCAATCATAATCGGACTTGTCTCACCACACTGCTTTCCAAACACCTATCAGTGTAAACCAAATTCTAACAAAATGAAAAGAAATCTTTCTCTGGGAAGAAGAGTTTATCTGGCCCTAAAAACAGGTATGAATTAGCAGAATGTCTCTTAGGTGTCAGAAACAGAAAAACAGAGTCAAATCCTAACCAAATGTAGGCCCACAAACTGGCAATTGAACAAGGAAGACACACGAGGTCGTGGCAACCGAAAGATTAGAAGAACACGTGATCACTGTTTGAGAGGTGAGGTTAAAAGTGAGACATTTCCTCCTAAAATGTGAATCATTCAGTGAAGTAAGGAACATTTACTTTAGCCACCTCAGTTCTGTAATTCCAAATTTCTATAAGCTGAACATCTCAGGAGACGGGGCATGTCTGACTGCCTGCCATATATATGTCAACATGCTACAAACGGAGGGATTGTGAATGACCAGCGCCCATGCACACACACACACGCGCGCGCGCGCGCAATTTTATTAATTTCTATTGTTCCTTTTTCTATTATTGTTATTTAATTAAACTTTTTTTCTGTGAAAATAATAATAAAAACAAGTACACGAGAACAAAAGACAAATCTATTTGGTTTCCAAATATTTCCAAACCTGAAAATGATGGTTATGAATCTTTTGTAGCCCTTTAAATGCATTACAGATGAATGTGTCACACATGCAACCAGAGCCACAACTTGAAAAACCGGTTTGATTTCAGCATGATATGACAAAAAAATACATCGTGCGTGACATCCAGGAGGACTGGGTCTCTTTTTATAAATTGGTCTGGCTTAGATATGTTTACAACAGTCACCATCATGAATTCAAGGTACTCTATTTTCTAAAATAGGTCATTTCTGGATCTTCTTCTTGCCTTAGTAAAGACTATGTTTTACAGTCTTGTTTCCTAGCCACACTGACCTTAATGAAGGTTACAAAAGAAAATGAGAATGTGTAACAGAACTGTTTATGTGTACAGCACATCGTAAGTCACCGTGAGGACCTCTGTGGACAATCAGCAGAGATTACAAGAATCAAGCAGACGTTATGACAACAATTTAGACAACAATTTATATGGAGAAAACAGCAGCTACGCCCAAACTCATTACTGTTTGTATAGTAAATGGCACACTCGCTATGTTTGGTTAGCTGGCAATGCATGCTCTTATTTCTATGTCAAAACACATTATAAACATTAACTCTAGATGAGTTTAAAAACATCTTAGTTGAAGCTGTGTATAGATCTCCTCTCTGGTTTCATTCATCCTATGGTGTAGCATCTATTATGAATGAACAGAATGTCAGAAGAGACACGTTGTTTTGTTGACTGGACAGATGGATCGAGTTTACAAATGTTGTCACTGAATTCATAAGAAGCACAACAGAATCTGTCCATCCATCCATTCTCTTCCGCTTGTCCTTATCGGGGTTGCAGGGGAGGCTGGAGTCTATCCCAGCTGCTATATTGGGGTGGGCGGAGGGGGGCATCCAGCCTGATGCAGGGCTAACACAGAGAGACAGACTATTTGCACTCACATTCACACCTATGGGCAATTGAGATTCACCAGTGAACCTAACTCTATTTACTGCATGTGTTTAGACTGTGGGAGGAAGCTGGAGTGCCCAGAGAGAACCCACGCAAACAGGAAAGCATGCAAGCTCCACTCAGAAAGGCCACGGCCAGGTGAGGGAGTCAGGACCTTCTTGCTGTGATGCAACATTGCTAATCACTGCTCCGCCTTGCTGCCCAGCAAACACTGATTAGCTGCCCAACAGAATCTGATTCTCAGGCTTTTATTTGTTAGTTATTATTCGGAGATTAGCTGCTTTTTAACAAATTTTCTGTCCAGTCCTTAAACTGACCATTTTCAGATAAATATGTTTTGTTTTCTTGTTAAGCCACTTAACATTGATCAATAAAACAAATATCTAATTCAAGAGATGAACCAGAACTGTGTGTTTGCACATAAAAGACAGCCTCAAGGTAAAATTTAAAATTTTACCTTGAGGCACTTTGTTACTGGCAGCCTGTCTTAAAAACATGTTATTCCATTCTGAAAAACATTCAAATTTTGTAGCTGAATCTTAAAAATACCAAAGATAACACAGTTATGTTAAAATTAAAACTATTTTTCCATCAAGGGGGTGATTCCAAAACCTTGGCATCATTGAGCATGGTGTTCAGTGTGCCCTTAAAAAACTGAGGAAACTGGACAAGTGGAGGACACAAGGAGAATTGTCAGGTCTAAAAAAAAATCTAACTACAGCAGATGAACAATATCTAAAAGTCATGTCCTTAAGTAATAGAAAAAAGTCCTGCAAAGACCTAACACAGGACCCAAGAAATGTATCTGGAGCTTCAGTTGATTCAACTACTTTTCACTGAAGCCTCATCAAAAATGATCTCAGTGGGAGGGTGGCTGTCAAGAAGCCATTCTTAAGGAAGGGAAACAGGGAGAAAAGGCTGAGGTGTGAAATTACAAAATAACTGGACTGGCAACAGGTCTTATTGAGTGATGAATCCAAATGTGAAATGTTTGGTTCAAGAATAAAGGTGGTCATTTCAAATCATTCACTTTCGGGCTCATCAGAATGGTACAAACTCAGTTTTAGCCTTATAGTCTGTATTTACATGTACCCTATGATTTCGCATTTTGATAAATAGCTGTACCTATTTTCCATTTTTGTAACAAAAATAAAGAATTGAGTGGTGACTCAAGACTTTCACACATTACTGTATAGACGTTTTAAATGACAGAGGAGGGTTAAGTGAACCAGAAGCTCTTTTTGCTATAAAGGCTTATATCGTCCATGAAGCAAGACCAATTACTACAGGGAAACAAATGTTAATGAGGCATTTGACATTTAACTCCATCACACTGCCACTTTGCTCCCTGCTGCTCTGTGGAATAATAGTCAGCTTTACCGGAAAGACTGGCAGCCTTGAAGAGGATCGCTAAAATATGAGAGAAATAACTCTGTTTCTGAGAAAATCCTCCCCTTGACAAAAACTCTGTCCCTGATTATGCAAATTTACCAGAGGTTATATTCAAGTGTTCTTATGTGTGATAGAATTAGACTCTTAAAATATTTATTTGGAGCTTAATTAGTAATTGTTTTCTGTTGCATGGCTTCTTTAAACACAAGCACATGTGAGAATTTCAAATAAAAGTTTATAGAGCCTTATTTTACATATTCTGACTTAATACCTTTCTCATAAACATTATTCTGTCTTAGAACAATCCCAGTCCAACTCATTTTAATGTACTCAGTAATTCCAAGAATTTAAGGTTTGATATTTTGATATTTTATACACAAGCATGTTATGCAAAGTCACGGAAAATAACTGTCTGTTCTGTTGAGGTGTTATGATCAAATACACAACTATTATTTCAGCCATATTCCATCTTTTTTAAAAGCTACATTTAACTCTCTGTCTTCGGTGTAATCTCAGATGTGATAGAGAGTGTAGAAATGAAGGTCACACCACATGTTGCCTTTAACTGTTGCACTGCTGCACTGAGCCCATCCCATAGGCAGATCCACCGCTAATTATGTGAAGGTTGGAAGCCCAGTGAAGATATCCACGTCGTCTCTGCCATTCATCTCACTTCATTCGGAGCTACAAGTTGCTGTGGCGGAGGACAAGTGTACTTTCGCTCCAGGAGCCAGTCGTTTGCTGTCGGTCTTTGTTGTGAGTATGTTTGGAACTATTATGAATGACTGCAAATTTTCTTTATCATCATCATCATCATCTTTTATACAGATGCACAGAAGCAGCCTATTTCAAATATTTCCACACATGAATTATATGGCACATCTGCTATGTGCTGCATGAATTATATTAGCACTAGAAATGACTTATATTGAATTTCCTTTTAATTATTTCTAGCAAAGTTTTTTTTTTTTTTTTTTAAAGGCCTGCTGTTGCTGGCTTTTTATTTACTCGCCTATTATGAGGATCATTAAGATGGTACTCGAATGTGTCTTTTAAACTCAAAAAACATAACAACATCTACTTATAAAGAAAAGCTGAGATTTGAAAAACAACTAAATGTGAACTTTATGACAGATATATTGTGCGAGAGCAACATGTCAATATAAGGTGTATTTACAATCTCTGCTAGCGGATGCCGCCCCCTTGGGAGGGCTGCACTACCTCCGCTCCCCTGCCCTTCTCCTTTGAGACCCTCCCTGTTCCTCTTGCAGCTGAGACCCAGGGAGCAGAATTAACAAGCAAATTGAAACAGACTCTAACCAGCACCTCAGATACCTTCAATAATGTCTCACATTGATCATTTGTGACAAATGTTCTTTATATTGCTCTTTATAAGAGCAAACTTGTTTTCTACAACCACATTTCTTTATTGGTAATCTGTACTTTTGTGTCTTGTTTTTAAATTTGCTACATGATGGCTGATCCAAGCGGGAGAGGGCAGGATGTCTAACAACATGGCCAAGATTGCAGATGCTCGAAAAACAGTAGAGCAGTTGAAACTGGAGGTCAACATAGAGAGGATGATGGTGAGTCCACACAGACAGTGACTGGAAACAAAGCAAGGGCACAAATAAGGCAGTGTGAATTGAAAAGTCTTCAGATGAGCAAGTATTCACTTCAGTTATGGCACCATGTGTTCTTCCTTTGTACTTCACTGTGTCTCGGAAACTTTCAATAAAAAGTTACATTTTACATGCTTTTATTTATCAGATGTATTTATACTTTTGACAAAGAACCGCTTATTTGCAGCAACTACAGGTGTGTGAATCTTTATTATTGTAGATATGTGCTCCAGCTTAGAGACCCACAAATGTTCAGGGTTTAGATCTGATGATGGTACTGTCCACTCCTTTTAACAGAATACCAGCTGACAGCTTCCTTTAAAAAAGTTCTTGCATAGTTTGGAGCTATATGACCTGGTTCAATGATTTCACTCCAGCCTGGCACTGCACGTACCATCAAATCATCACACTTCCTCATATCAAGCACTCTTCCAGCCCCTCGCTCAAATGTTCTTTTTGACTTAAAGACCTTAGACTTCAGATATCATTGTGTATAGCACTTTTCCAATTTGCCTCTGTCCAATATCTGTGTTTTCCTGCTTATTTGTTCTTTCTTACTGTTATTGGCCAGTCTCAGATATCCTGGAGGGACTTCATGAGTGCCATTTAATGAGCCTGCCATCTGATATTGAGAGACTTTAATCGACTTGTCCTCTTGCTCAGTTATGCAGAGATCCTCCCACTTCTCTTTCTAATTCTGTGTAGTAAGCGAAGTGAAATCACCAGTTTTTCAAACATTTTTCTATGCACTAACTTTAATTTCTTAGGAGAAGCTCAACTTATTTGGCCACGACGTGACTACAATTACACCTGCAAAGGCTGGCAATCCAGATTAAGATAGTAAAATTTATTGCTACTTTAATAAACACAATTTGGGTGTCGGCAATGGTTTTCCCTTTAAAGCAGACTCTGATCACAATAAACATGATAATAAATAAAAACAGGCTGTGCATTCAAAACTCAGCTATTTCACCAAAGTCATCCCCAAACGTTTGCGCTATAGAGTCAATTATAGTCAATTATATATATATATATATATACACACACACACACACACACACACACACAATTGGAACAGATGAGCTCATACTTAACATCTTATCTTGCCCTTTTATGATCACTGACTCACTTAAACACAGTCTGCTTTTACAGGTATCCAAAGCAGCAGCTGAACTGATGGCCTACTGTGAAGCTCATGCCAAAGAGGACCCGTTGGTGACTCCAGTGCCTTCATCTGAGAACCCGTTTCGAGAGAAGAAATTGTTCTGTGAAATCCTATAACTCTCTTGTGCAAAATACACACACACACACACACACACACACACACACACACCTAAACAATGACACTTTGTTTATTAGGATTATTTTAAAACAGCATTCCGTTTTTCATTTAGGTAGCGATTTCCTCACATGTCAAATGACTGTGTGTTAAGCACGATAAGAATGGCAATAAAGATTTATTGAAAAGAGTGCAAAGTTCATTTAAACAAGCCACAGCTGCTGCATCTCCCACTGTGCACACAGTTTACATATTAACAAAACTGCATATTTAAGTTGTCACCGGGTTGTTGCTCGCTATTAATCTCGGTATTAATCTTTTTGTTGTCAAATGAATAGCTGAATAAAGCTCACCGTCTTTAAACAGCCTCTGTTTTTCTGCCCGTTTCTCAGGGAGATGTCACTTGGTCACTGAAACTTATGCAAACTAGGGGTGGGGCTATGTGTGATCCGTCAGTGCAGGTTAGAGGTGCAGGGAGCAGGTGTGCACAGGTCTCCAAACAGCAGGGAGCTCTCATTCAAGGCGGTTTGCTGACATTAATTTGTTGTATTTGGGAATTGGCCGCAGAGATTAAGGTATGTTGATTTTATCAAGCATGTACTCAGTTGAAGATTTACCTCGGTACAGATGCTGATGTGCCACAGGCTGACTGGACTTTAGATAAACACGTATTTATTGTGTCGAAACATTATTTGGACTTAGCTGATTTCACAGTCTCAGAGCTATCTGCCTCCATACACGTCGACAGTGTTGGAAATGTTGGACAATGTGTGAAAAGTGTTCAGTAACATCACGCCAGGCAGGGCTGATCAAGAAAAACTTGTCTGACTAACCGAACACGCGGATCTTAAACACACCCGTGTCTCCAATACTAATATTAAAAGCAGGGGGAAGAAGTTTTAAGGTCTGTTATAAACCACCGACTTCCCTTTGAGCAGTGAAAAAAGCCCGTGTTACATGTTCACTGCGTCTGATTTTAGATTTCACTTTAATGGGTCAGCGGCAGAATTTAAGCTAAAACAATATAATTGCGCTTTCCCATTTTCTTAGTAACTTCAGTTAGTCGTTAAAGTATTACTTAACGTTAAACTTTTAATACTGTTTGTTTTTTCCGATTTGAAAGGCTGCACGTTTTCTATCAAAAAACCCTCTTTCATTTGAATTTCAGTTTTGCAAAACAAATGTCCAAAGAACACGCTCAGCAGGCGCCGCCCTAATCAGACAGGATATGTTGTTATAGATTAATCGCTGCTTCTCTCTCCCCCCCCATTGTATGTAGAAAGCAGTTTCCAGCACCGTATTTGTTTTTATGTAATGCCAGCTGCTTTGAAAAAGCCCTTTGTGAATGTTGCTATCTATTTTGATTTCGTTCCCTTAAATGCCAGGTTCTTATCATCTCAATAAAGCGGAACTAAGAGCCTGCACTTTAACCTCAAAGCTAATACCTTTGAACTTTCAACGCTGCATTTCGTATATACTATATTTGCATTCATCCTGGTGTATTAATATATTGCATATTTGTCACACTTATTTTTTTAGATCATCAAACTAATTTTAATATTAGTCAAAGATAACTGGAGTGAATACAAAATGATGATTTCATTCATTAAAAGGGGAGAAGCTATGCAGCCCAACCTGGCCCTGTGTGAGGAATTGCTCCCCTTGTGAAATCCTGAATTACCTTAATTACAACATTTATTGACTTCAATTTCTTTAGCCACACCCAGGCCTGTGAGACATGTTAGATCAAGAAACCGCTCAAGTAGATCCTATCTGACAAAGTGAAGCAGGTTAAAAGATCTCAGAAAACAACAACGCAATCTAAAGAGACAGCTGAGTCATTGATATCCATCAGTCTGGAACAGGTTACAAAGCCATTTCTGAGGCTTTGGGATTCCAGTGAACCACGGTCAGAGCCATTATATACAAACAGAGTAAACTTGGAACAGTGGTTAACCTTCCCAGCAGTGTTACCAAAATTACTCCAAGAGTGCATTCATCCAGGAGGTCACAAAAAGAGCAAGAACAACATGGAAAGAACTGCAGGCCTCACCTGCCTCAGTTAAGGTCAGAGTTCATGATTCAGCAATAAGAAAGAGACATCAGGAGGGGAAAAAATCCGCTGCTAAGCAAAATGAACGCAAAGGCTTGTCTCAAATTTGCCAAGAAACCTCTTTATGATCTCCAAGGCTTTTGGGAAATTATTGTGTGGACTGATGAGAGAAACATTTAACTTTTTGGAACGTTTGAGTCCCAATGTATGACATGACTAAGGCGCATTTCTTCTTTTTTCAGGCCTGATAATGGCCAACTTTGGAGGACACGCTATTCCTGGCTCTTTTTTCCTGCTCTATGGCTTCTGGCTAACAGTGAAATATGTTCTCCAACACTACTGGAGGACAAACCAGCCTAAAGGACGGCAGACTTTGCCGCCAATCTTTAAAAGACTGGACTACATTGAAGGAGGGTTCCAGATATTTGCTGCTTTTATTGGTCAGTTTTTCTGTAAATATATATTCATCAGTTGTGTGCATCCACCTGTTCTAATTTCACTGATGCTGTCCTGTCACAGGTATTATGGTTGAGCAGTTTGTGGTGGATGGGCCACATGCTCATCTCTACAACGGTGGCGGGTGGATTAAGTTGATGAACTGGCAGCACAGCACAATGTATCTGTTCTTTGGGATTTCTGGAATAGCTCTGATTTTAAGTACAAAATTCCAACTGGTGCCAAGAGGAGTGGGCCGCTTTGGTCTCTCGTTAGCTCTTTTTGTTGAAGGTAAGCTGTAAGAAAGCCAGGTTTTAGTTGCACAATATTTTTCACCATAATTCCTGGTGGCTAACGTGTATTTGAGCTACATTTTGTGTTTGACTCTATACCACACAGGGTTTCTGTTTTACTACCATGTGCACAGTCGACCTCTTCTGGACGCCCACATCCACACCCTGCTCCTGGTGGCGGTGTTTGGAGGCTCAGCCAGCATCATGCTGGAGATGTTCATAAGAGACAACATTATTTTAGGGCTGTTCGGGTCATGCATGTTCATCCTACAGGGTTCGTGGTTCTACCAGGTGATTAGCCAAATGAGATCCTGATGCAGAACACCTCGTTTATTCACCCAGCAACATCTATCCACCCATCCAGTTCAGCCATCTGACACAGGATGAGAGACAGGGTACACCCTATACAGGCTGCCAGTCCATCACATAGAGACAGTCAACCACAAACACTGACAGGCAAATTACAATCACCAATTAACCTAACAAGCACGTCTTTGGACTGCGGGGAGACCAAGCAAACTATACACAGAAATGCCCCAGGAGGATTAAACCAGGAACCTTCTCGTTGTGCTAAACACTGCATCGCCATGGCACTTGAATACTAAAACAAAGACCACTTAGAGGACCAACACCACTTTTTAAAATATTTACTTGTATAGTGTAATCACATTTTCTAGACAAGCAGTAGATTTCATTAATTTCTGTACACGTCAGGGCCAGTTCGGTGCCATCTGTGTGGACTGTCCTTAGATCTTGTTCTTTGTGCAAACTTTTTGTTAACTTACATTTTTTTTATTCATTTGCTAATAACAATAGGTAGTTGGCTTCTTCATCACACATTTGTCATTTCAGATTGGATTCGTACTTTACCCACCAAGTGGAGTGGAATGGAACTTGACCGAGCACGCCAACGTCATGTTCGTCACAATGTGCTTCTGCTGGCATTTAGCTGTGGCCCTGCTTTTAGTCACTTCCACTGCAGCTGTAGTTTGGTTGTAAGTATCTCATCCTTTACATACACACATTTTACAACCAGATCAGTTTAATAACCGAGTTTGAACAGACTTGGTTAGAAAACAGAACAAGTGGGATTCAGCAAAACAGGTACAATTTAAAATCTTGTCACAACATGGCAGAACAACATGTGCACCTGCATTTATGATACGTGTACTCGGGTTATTATTCCCTGTAAAATGCAACTTGATCAGGGTTTAGCCTGCATATTTTGCTCTGAAATGATTTTTCATTAGAGCATAATGTGCCTCAATGGTTCACTTGACATTTCAGAATAGCTGAAGCAAAGGTTTTCGGGGACGGTTTCAAGGACAAGTAAACTTCATGATAAATCACTTCCTGAACATTTTGTAAGCTTGGTAAAAGCCACCTTTTTTGAATTCTGACATCCAAACCTGCTTTTTGAGGTGATGTGTATATAGGCAACATGTTTTTGTTTACATTCAACATTTCTCATAAATACCCAACAGCTAGTGGCAGCTTATTTTAGTAGTTCTTAACCCTTAAGGAGATGGATAAATACAGGTAACTTATAACCTGTATTAATCTGCATTACTTGTCTTCTTTATCCGTTATTGGTGGGTAACATTTTACACTGACTGCTGTGATGTCTTGCATCTGTGGACCCTCTTGCGGTTGTTGGTAGAAAAAGGTTTAGGTTTAAGAGGCACTGATACCGTTTAAACCTCATCTCCATTTGGAACTTTTGATTAGATTTTACTGTCCTTTGGTAATAATTATCATTAATAATTCATTAGCTTTCAGGAGGCAACAATAAGTGTTAGTTGTGTAATCTTCATGTACACTTGTGTTTGTTCCAACAGGACTGTGGTGCAATTCTCGGCAAGGGGACGAGACATAGAGATCGGAATGCGTAACACATCCTCTGAATTGACCTCTCAGAAAGCTTTGCTTCAAGAGTCAGATGAAGAATGAAGGCGTGTTTATGGCTCTTTGATTTCATTTTTCAAATGTTGATCTATTTTATCTATTTTTAAAAAAATGTCTAAAGAAAATAAGATTGAAATCCATGTGAATGAACTATTATGTTTGTAAATATTAAAAAGGACAATGCATATTTGTGTATCGCCTGCTTTTACAAAAAATGCAACATATTGAAATATTTTATTAACAAATCACAACTTGCTTATATTAAACTGAATTAGTACTTTAATACAATCGGACAAGTTGTTGTTTGAGGTTATCAAGAGACCATGTAGACTTTTCAGTTTTCCCACAAACTTGCACCTGGAATTTCTGTGGAAAGATTATAAACAGGCTGAATTTTCTTATGATATATTTTGTTTATAACAATGTGGAGAAACAAATTCAGGAGGTAACATTTTGTTAATAAATGACCAGAATTTTCATGTAATACTTACAACTTGGAGAAAAAGAAAAGAAAGGCAACAGGGTTTTCAGGGAAGAATTAGGTTTCTGGCTTTTGTTTTTTAACTTGCAAACTGAACTAAAACTCTAATATTGGACAAAAACAAACACAATCCTGGTACATATATAGCATCCTTGATCTGAGTCATTGTAGGCTGACAGGATGAGATCACTGTTGTGGAGCCGGTGGAGTATCAGGTGTACATTTTGGTGAAGGTGCTGTTGTGACTACGACTGTTGAAACAGATTTTGGGGAGCCTGCAGCCATGTGCTGAACCTGCTGCGCTGGAACTGTCTGGATCCGAACCTGAAGAGGAAAAGATGGTAGATAATTCTCTGTATTTGTTTGAGCTGACTAAAACAGAATTGATCTGAACAGATAAACTATAAAATGAAATCACTATATGTGCTAAAAATGAAAAGCATCTACAAAAACCTGTGTGGCCTGTCCTTGCTGCTGAAGCTGTTGGAACTGTTGCGCTGTGACAAAACTGACAGGTTTGTTTCCTGCAATCAGCTTCGTGCCAGCAGGCATGGTGGTGAGAATGATGTTTCTGCCCAGGCTGCTAATACTGCTCGCACGGGAGAGAGAAATGTATAAATATAGATCAAGCAACTGCAAAAATGTGCACTTCTACTGTTATAATGTCAAGAAAACACACAAATTGCTGAAATAAAATTATATCTTAGAGCATTAACCTTCACAATAAAATGAAAGCGAAAAGTCTAAATCTGTGCAGCCTTACTTTGTGTTCAGGCTTCCTTTCACAATGGGTGTCGTTACAACACTCTTGCTCTTCAGTGGCTGATTGAGGACAGACAGGGGGACTGTGATCCGTGCGGGTAACTTCCCCTACAGTGTTCAAAGAACAGAATGGTTTGGGCCTGTTGTTGATGGTTTTACAGTACACTTAAAGCAATAATTTAAATAAGGTAAAATTCAAAATTCCCATTATTGAGAATATCCTATTATAGATCACTAAAGAAAAAAAAAAAAAGTAGTCTGCAGTGAAATGACTTGCTGAATGCAAGCTGACTGTATGCTTGGAGAAAGCGAGGAACAGGTGGATGCATTCCTTGCTTATCAGTTCCTGGTTTTCATTTGAGGAAACCATCTAAATCAATAAATTACCAACCCGTTAAAACATTAACTATCGCTAGTTCTAGTTTTACCAGATAGTTACACATAGTTGGGATAATCTTTTCAGTAACTGTAAGCTGTTTGGTTAAATCTCACACTTAAACCCTTCTTAAGACATGCATTAGATAACATTGTTGGATTCAACAGTGTGTTATAGTGATGACTGAATAACACTGAATATTTCTCTAACCGTTTGTGTGGTGACAACTGTAGTAGGGACCTGTCGCACAGTAGCTGTAGCTGTTCCTAGCGTCAGAGGTGACCCTGAAGCTCCAGAAGCCACTGTGATCCCTTTAGCACCAGCCACAACACTGGCAGGCATGGTCACTACGTTAGCACATGTACTTGCTGTGAGAGGTTTACTGCCAGTGGTGGTGGTCATTGTGATGGTCTGACCTGGTTTCTGTGGAATTACACCCAGGCCCGGCATTATCCGAATTGTGGCGCCGGTCTTGTCTGGGGAAGTCACAGTGGAGAAGGTCCTAGATTTTTGGTCGGCCACAGTGACGGCCAACGTGGGCATCAAACGAATGGTCGTGTCTCCTGCAGCCTTTAACAAGGTCGAGGCAACGTGTCCTGCTTTAGTGGTCTGTACTTCCCCAGTACAGGATGCAGCACTGGACACCGAAGAAGGTGAAGGGTGGGGTGGTGTCACGTGAAGAGTGGCTGATATGCTCTTGCCGCCTGTGGAGGCAGAGCCCAGAAAGTCAGAAGTGAGCTTGACGGTCGTAACTGGGGATTTGGCAAGTGTTGCCATCATGTCTGGGGTGATCCGCAGCACTGTTTGGCCTTTAGCATCTGTGGTTATGGACGATGGTGGGAGGCGTAGGACATCTTTGCCTTGGATGCGAAGGTTTGTAGCTGTGATAGGAATTCCTGCTCCTGGAGACTTTACTCCCAGTTGTCCTGTGATAGACACCTGCAAATAATAATAATAATAATTATGATGATAATTATACAAATAATAAATCATGGGATCATTAAATGGTAAACGGCCTTCAAGGATTTTTTTTCCTGTCACCATCCTCTTCCTGTATACTACTCAGTTAAACTACATTTCAGCTATAGTTGTTGCGCTGAGATTGTAAGGAGTCAAATTTGTTTATTCATGTGTATATCTGTAAGCATCTGACATTTAAGGGAACATCTCTCCTATATGGTTAATAACTATTCACCAAAAATTATCAGCCTTACGGAGACACTTCATTAGAGGGCCCTTCAGATAGTTGATACCCAAATATATACAGTTAAAAGAAAATGCTCGACCTGTTTGATGTTTGGGCTGGTGACTCCTTGCAGCACAGCTGGAGAAGCAGGGTTGTTAGCTGGGCTACCAGGTGATCCAGATTGAGGTTTGGCCACAGTTACAGCTGACACAGACAATGTAGTTGGAACCTGGACTGGACTGCTAGCAGGTTGACTTCTTAAAGGCACAGACACCACAGCCTGTTGACATACACGACAAACACAGACAGAATTAATTGTACATTTCCAACAACCATACATCCATCTTTTAAAAATTACTAGTTGTTTTTGGTACCTGTGAAATTCCTTTAGCTGACACTGACACTGGCATCCGGATCTGGTGAGGGGTCTGATGTACCAGTGTGGCTTGCTGACTTCCTGCCGATGACCCCAGGCCAGGCTGAGCAGGAACGACTCGTACTTGTGGAAGAGAACCTGCCGTCAGGTGACTCACTATACGAGCTGCGTGGGATGTAACTGGCTGTGAAGCTGGTGGACAAGCCTGACTTGTGGGCAAAATAGTTCCCAGCTGGGGCAACGATGGAGGGGACACAAGAAGAACACTAGGCGTACAAGAGGGAGCAGAAGCAACAGACAAGAGTTGATTTGAAATTGCACAAATGAATCAAAACGTATGTTCTAGACAATATAAATAAGAAAGAAAAAAAAAATCATATGGCACACTGACCCTGGGCTGGTTTTGATTGTATCTGGGACTCTGGTTTTTGTTGGTGTGGTGACTGTGGAGGGTAAGGGTGATTTGGGGGTTCCAGGTGTGTTCGGAGTGGGTGTCGTCGGGATTGGTGACATGGGATTAGAACCTATATCCTGTCCTGCTTCCAAAAATCCAGTTTTGTTGCCTCCATCTTTGCTTCCAGACTTCTAAACCATAAAAACAAAGATTAATCAAAACAATAATTGGTAAATGGTTATTTCCCCCAGTAAATGCTGTTGGGTGTTTGTTTTTTTTCCTGTGGACTTACAGGTTTAGCTGCTGGTTTCGGTTTTTGCTGTAGAGCTTTTCTTGCTTTTGCAGCTGCAGCTTGAGCCTGGTGGATCCTCTCTGGATAGGACAAATAAACCAAAGAATAAGTTTTTTTTCTCCACTGCTCAGTGATTAAGTCATTTTCTGTATCTAACAGAGCTAAAGAGGCTTTTACAAATGAAATATGTCTTTTCTTCACATGGAAAGAGATGATAAAGGTAGTTCATTTTGCTTGATGCTAATGTTAAATGTGCCATGACTCACGCACACAACAGGAGCAGAATCAAGCAGGAAATAAACCAGTTAATGTTAGTTGAGTTGAGGACAACAAGTGCAATAAAAGCAATAATTAGAGTTAATCTGTAACACTTCATGGAGACGTGGACAGGGCCAAGAGCCAGCAAACCAAACAAGTAAGATATTGTGCAAGAAAGGGTCAGATTTTAGTAGGCTCCTAATGTCTTCTGATAATGTCCTTCATACAGAGCAGAGTACTGTATCCTGATGTTCAGTAAAAACAAGACACTGTTCTTTAAGGCAGCTCCATAAACCAGAAATATTTTGAAATAAGCTTTGTGGCTTACCAAACTCTTCCTGGCTGCGATTGCGGTGCAGGTAAATCCACAGTTTGCGGCCGATGTCATACTTGACACAGGGGTCTTTCTCATAGTGAAGTCTATCCAGAGCCCCGCTGACAACTGTATTCACCTAAATGGAAAGCAAAGCTCCTTACTCACGGAAAATGTCACTAAAAGGCTAAAGCTTAAAGCCAGTGTCTGTCTCTGAAAAGTGGTCAATTCATAATCAAACACAACAAAGAAGTCATCTGTAATTATGAAAAATGATACGGGACACAGAGAAAAAACTTAATGAAGAGGAAAAAAAGAAGGGAAAACTCTTTCATGCCTGTGCACTTGTGACATCTGGAGCAAGAAACTGTGAGTCTTTCAGCAGTTCACAGATCTCTGCCCTCGTTCCCTCCCCATTGGGTAATCTGGCTGCTGCATCCCGTACTAGAAAAAAAGAAAAGAGGCAAAAGTCATATGAATGGCTTTGCTGCTAAAGCAGTGAGTACCCACATCAATGGAATCCACGTAAAACAGAAGCTCTAACCCAGAGAAAGAATGGTGACGTATGGTGGTCGGTCTGAGCGCAGCAGCGTGTGCTCCCTGGCTTTGTTTAGTGACATCTCCTTATCGAACACTCCTTTAACTGGACCCACCACAGATTCAAAGCCATGCATCCTAAACGTGAAAGCCTTATGTGGCTGGTTGTACCGTTGCTGCTCCTAATAATTAAAAAGAAAAAAAAGTATGTGGACTTCAGAGAGGGTATGTCAGGCCAGATGTGCAGATCACTTTAAATGTTGCAGCACAAAAGCAAACCTGGACTTGAAACACTTGTCTCTCATCTCCAGTGCTGGGACGCACGACATAATCAGTTGAACTGTGTGAAGAGGGGAAAAAAAAAAATTAGGAGCTTACATATATGTGTATTACACTTCTTAAGAATAACTTTAATGTCACAATAATTCAAGAAACAAGCAGAAAACATGAAATTAGCAATAAAATCATAAATTGCTGAAGCTTACAGTCTCGGTGTGGGAGAGGTCATCTCTAATGTTTCTTCATTTTCTGTCTGTTGAAGATAAAAAGCCTTTTTAAATATTGTCAGAGATAAAACTGATAAAACACAAATAACGTACAGTATTGTACAAACTGTACAATGTCACAAGTGTACAAGTCACACTTTACACGGCATTTTTTGTAGTATAGATATATATATATATATATATATATATGTTTGTTTTTTACCTTGACAATGAAATCTTTGGAGTCTAACCACAACTGACACAGTGCACTCAAATCCTTCTCTGTATCCTGAGTGGGACCTAAAACAAATTGTGAATGTTAATCTCCTTTGACGACCACCAACACCAAGCGCTACTTCAGGCCAGGTATTGCTGCGTTTGAATGTGCTTACCGATCCACCTCCACTGTTGACATTCATCAGAAAATTCCACAAATGGAGAAAAGCCACTGGGAAGTGCCATCATGCCATCTGATTTACAAACAGAAGAGTGCAGAGGTAAATACTTGGATATTTCTTCCCACTCCAACACGGGGGAAAAAAATACTGTTTTAGTGTGAGTGACCATTGCTACTTACCTTTAGTCTCTCCTGCAAGAAACTGCAGGGCTTGAACAACCAAGTCAGACCAGCACGAGGCTGAAGAAAACCATGCATTAATGGAACTTGCTGGAGATGACTGCCATATTTGAACTTTCTCCTCCAACTGAGGGGTTAAATTAATGGTGTTAAATTCTCTACAGGGATGTTACAAAATTTAAAACATGTATGCAGGCCGAAATTAGCGCTTACCACTGAAGTACTGGCAGGACCTTCTGTCCTCAAGATGTTTTCCAGCAAACTGAAAAAACTGGCGACTATTTCCTCAACTGGAACGGGACTGCTTAGATACTCCTCCACAACTCTGCAATAATAATAATAATGATGATAATAATAATAATAATAATAATAATAATAATAATAATAATAATAATACTGATAAGTAGAAGAAGAGGATCCATCATCTAGCCAGACTATACAGTTAAATTTTGACGCCAGCAATTTGCTAGACTCACTCCTCCTTAATGTTGGTTAGCGGGGTAGACGGTGTATCTGGCAGGGAGTTGATTATGTTTGCTGGTGGAGCTGATGGGGTGTCTGGAGGTGCAAGAGTGTCACAGGTGTCCTCAGATTCAACTTTTATCGTCCTCATTTTCTTTTTCCTTCTCTCATCTCTGATCTTCTTCTTAGGCAAAGACAGATCGAAGAGTGCTGTGACAATTGAAATAAACAAAGAAAAACAATATTATCACAGTGTCACAGTGTAATCTGAAAGTACTGACATTCTGTATCAAAGTTTCCACATACCAATGCTCTCCCTTTTAAGAAAGATGGATGACATAAAGGTTTTCATTACTTTTTTTGTATACCTCCCCAGACGTTCACTATTACATAAGTCTTTCATGAAGCTCGAGGTACAACTAATGTGTTTCATTGTGACATAAGCTGTGAAAGCTGAGGTGGACTGTATATGAGTATTTAAGGCCTTCTATTCTGATATAATTTTAACCCCCTATTTGTTGCTTTTTTAAAATTCTGGAGTTCTCTTTGTAGATTTCTAACAAAAATGGTCATCAATTTTTTAATGTTTCATTAAAACATTTAAAAAGTGGATATTTTAAACACATTTACTCACGCATAGTCCCTTTACGACCCATGTTTGCTCTTGAAAGTATGTCTCCAAGGTGGATATCAGAGGTTATCAAGTCTGGATGGTCCTAGGAATAAAAAAAAAAAAAAGAAGTCATTAATGATATAGTGAACAAACGTTATCAGAATCATGCGTTTTGTCTCCGTCTCTTGCAACTTACCGGTTGTCGCTTCCTCTTCTCACGATGATTCTGCAACATGACTTTCAAGTCCTGCTCACCGAGTTCTATTTTTTCTGTTATGATAATCATAAAAATAATAATAATAATAATAATGATAACAAAATATGTAACAAAGAAAAAAAAAAAATCACACTTCCTGTGCTTAAACAACACAGTAACATTATTCAGGGCACACGACAAATCACGTACCAGTACTCTTCATGTCTTGAGTGGAGAGGCTTGGTAGTACTCTGACTGAGACCGTGGGTGTTGGAGAAGAGGGTGACTGAGGTGCCGGAGTCCATGGTGATATATCTGGAAGGCATCCAAAGGAACTGGTATGGTCAGTCTTGTAATGATTCAAATTGATGGATCAATCAATCTGTATGTTTAAGTTTCCTCTCAATTTTTCATATTCATGTTAGCTGTCAGTGAAGTGCTTCATAGATTACAAAAGAATGTAATTAGCATTAGAAACACTCATCCAAGACCAGACAAACCATCATCATCAGATGAAGCATTGCTGTCCCCACACTCAGCTTTGACCTCCTTCATTATGCGGCTCAATCTTCTTGTCACCCTTGCCTCCCGCATTTCTGCATGGGTTTTGGTTGGTAACCTTCTTTTATGTGGAAAGTCCAGACCATTTTGTACTGCAAAGTCCAGCAGCTCCTGCAACAAGAAATACATCAAAACTCACAGACACAGACAGAAGCTAAGAGGCTGTGTGCAATCTTCCACAAACTTAAAAAACACAAATACCTTTCTGGAGACGAGGATCTGCTTCAGCAGCCTGTGGTAATACTGCTGAAGGCAGTGCACCTGTCGTTTCCTCTGGGACTTGGCACACAGTTGTCTGTACTTGACCACCTCAGGATTGAAGTAACCGTCTGGGTTGGGATAACAAGAGATGTGATGAGTAACTGCTTCAAAACATCAATTCAGCATCATTCATCTTCTCAGCAGTAAAGTGGTAAGCACCTCTGAATAGTTTTTGTGCAAGATGAAGGGGGTTCCCAAAGTTAAAAATTTTATTATTGAATAGGTCACTGATGGTACTGTCCTGCTCCACACTATTGTTCTCAGGAAACTGCGGCAGAAACTGACGAAGGTGCTGCCGCTGGGAATCTGTCAGTACTTCACGCCAAGTGCTTTCACTCAGCACAGAGAAGAAAATTTCAGGCTGTCGTAAAAAGAAGTGAACATCAACATATGAAGATATGTGAAGCAAAATATGAACCGTGAAACAGCAGAAAAGAGGATAATTTCGCAACTAAATGCCAAACAACTCACGTCCTCCAGGAGGTCCTCTGGAAGGCTCACTCTGCAGTTCCCCAGCATGCACTCCTCGGTGATTTGCTCATCGTTCTCTTCTTTTGGATCAAGAGGGTCCGAAAGCATGTGTGTAAGGGCGTCCATTCTCCTCTGTTCCCACCTTCAAGTATTTCACATGACCACAAACCCTCGGAATACGTCTTTTCACTTATTCACGTTGTTCATTAAATAGTTTTGGGGTAGTGTTGTAGCGCAAGCAAGCAAAACCATCCACAGCAACGAAACACCTCATAACAAACTACGCTAAGGTGCTAAGCTAAGCTAGCAGGAAGCTCAATATGACGCGTCTATATACGGTCTCTACTCAATAAGCTGGGATTTAGGTTAGCCACCAATGATAGTACTCTGTGCAGTATGCTGGCTAATAGAATAAAATGGAAAAATACTGTGCTCATATAGATGCAAGTGATTAAAAACTGTTGGTAGCTCTTACCTGACTGTGCTCTATGTTTTGAAATGAAGAGGGAACTATTTTACCGACGCACGGTTTGATGACATACTCGCCCCCGAGGTTTTGCCGCCCTCTAAAGGAAATTAGTAAGTATGTGCTTGGTATGTAGCTGTACCAAACATAAAACTTAATAACTTTGCCGAATTGTAATTTCAATAACATATTTACTGTTATTCATTATTTGTGCAGAATTAGCTGTCTAATTTTATGGAAATGTTCGAATTAATAGTACGGCTTATAAAATCGTCTGGGTCTAATTTTATTGCATGCAGGTAAGGAGTTTTCTGTTCCACCCAAAAATTTAAAAATGACTCTAACACAATAGTTGTGTAAATTACACCTGTCCTGAGGCAAAATGTAAACCTATTTGTTGAAAAAGTAGATCCAAAATATTCTTTAAAATACAAATTAGCTCTTGAGAACTCCCGCAAAATGGCGTTTTTCTCTTGCTAGTCAAATTGCATGGTAAATATGACAATTATAATAAGTTATAAATTAACTATTATGGTTTCAATACATAACTCTTATAATTGTTTGAGTCTAATTTGTGACTCACATCTGTGCAATCCTTTCACTGAAACCTGTTTAGTCTGGAAAAAGAAGTGACAAAACACATGGTCACGTGATGTGCTAACGCCATAGGTAGACCAAAGTTTAGTCCTGTTTGACGTATTTTGTATTTTTCCAATCTTTTATGACCAGTTTGAATGTGTTACTGTAACCAATGTAACGCTCATTTTCCACAAGGCTAATTCATTTCAATTTTTATTTATCTATATAACTACATTCTTTTCACAGTCCTTAACATTCCATGGTTAACATCTTTTTCTTTGAGCTGAACAAAAGCGATTTTTTATGGTTTATTTATCATTTTCTTTAAATACATAACAGCTAATTATAAAATAAAGGGTATGGGGTTTATTTGTAAAGTTTATGAAGCCTAAATTGTATTCTAGTTGTAGAATAACCCAACAGATAAACACTTAACATAATTGTATCTCCCCTGTAACTTGTGAAGATCCCTCCTTTTTATTGAACATAAAGAAGGAGAAAAGAAAAAAAAATAATGGCAAAAAAACAAATAAGGGGTCATGTCTGATGAACTCTTGTCTAACTTCTTCCTGATTTATATTCAGTTTTTATTATAGTGTCCTTGCATTGATATATGAACATGTGAAATGCTGCTTCAGTTTTTGCTCCACCTCTTTTTGATGCTGTAATCAACAGTCAATCCCTCTGCCTCATAACTCAGCCCGGGAGAGGCAGGAGACACACTCTGTCCTTCAGAAGTCTTCACCAACATTGTCCTGCCATATGTGGCAGGCACAACAAGTGGCAGAGCTGTGAAACCAACACTTTCTCATTTCTCTCAAAGGTTTTGCCTTTAATTCCTTGGGAGGATGGCAGAAGGTGCAGATGGAGAGGAAGAGATTCAGTTTCTGCGTACAGTGAGTGATGCTCCTTATCTGTTCTCGATTAGTTGTCAACTGTTGGTAAACTTATTCATCAACAATGAATGGTAGTGGCTATGCTTGTCCATGATGTGGTTGTTTTATAACAGATAGTTAGACAAGCGTTCAGTGTGTTCGGTAGCTTTCTTTACATAGCACAGATAGACAGGCACAGGTGGCTGGTTTTGTTAGCATTGTTTCCTATTTATATCCCATCGGCTACTTGATATACAACTGTTTTGTCACAGAGAAGAAAATGTCTGGTGCCAGTTGACAGTTAACACGTAGACATATCGGTCTCATCGTCCCATTCCCACTGGCTTTATGGGAATGTTTATGTTTTTGTTATTTAATTGGCTATAGAGCTACAAGAACTGATTCATGACTCCCGTGTGATACAGAGGCAGGAAACATCAATTGTTACTTCTTCCCGTTGCACTTTCATTTTATTTTTGCGCAGTATCCTTCAAGATTAAATACTTCTTTAGTCCTGTGACGCCTACAGAATAAATAAATAAAACTCAATGCTCTTCTGCCAGTTGAAAGATTGCAGTTTTCCAAGCGTGAATTGCTTAATTATTGATGATCATGATTACATTATGAAGTGTATCTCTTTTTTACTGCTGTGTGGATATAACTGAATCCCACTCAGATATTGAATTTTGTTTTGTTTTTATTACATTACAAGGTTTTTAGTATATTTTACTTAAAATTTCTTACATAATTGACTGTACTATAGTTATATCAAGTATTTAGTTTAAACAAGTTTATCTCTGCTACAGTACTCTCTGCTGGGCTATCAGATTTCCTTCTTAGATCTCTGGGCCAAAGCTGACTGCAGAAGGGCATTGTGGCCTTGCAATCAGACAACTCAATGTAACACTCTTTATTTGGATGGTCCGTATATGTTGCACTTGTTTAACATAGTGGTTGAACATGTGCAGTGTAGTAACTCTAGCCTTCAAAATAGCACAAACCAGATGCTGATTATCCATTATCCTGTGTTATGAGAATTTCTCATCTTTGCAGTTTTTTTGTTCCTTCTTGATTAAATGTGTGTGTTCTGCAGTCTGCTACTTTGTGCTTAAACAGGTGCCCTTAACAGATAATTGGAACAATGTGAACTCTTTGAAATTTAAATGCGTTTTCTTGTAAATATTTTACCTTGCAGCTGCTATACATAATTCTAAGAAGCACACATTTTCACTTGACATTGTCTCTTGCCTTGAAACAGAGCACTAAGTAAAATATGTCAACAATGTGACACTGTCAGTCTGCTGCTTTTCGTCTTGAACTCAGCTGAGGTCTAAATTTACTGCGTGAGGATTAACAGTTTCAAAGCTTGGCCCATTTCAGCACCTGCTTACTTCAGTCCATTTGAGAACTGCATTACTACAGTAGTGCTAGCTCTTTAGTGGAGTGTTTTACCACTACGTTTTCAAAGAGAAGTAGAGAAGCTAAACCGACAACTGCCAAGGGGCAACGTGCCATATCACGAAGCTCATATAAAAAAAGCTCATATCATCTTAGTCTGGTTTCCTGATAGTGACAGTGAGTTACTTGTACTCAAATTGTCTCCACAGTGACCAGATCATCAATCCAGATTCACATCATAGAAGTGCAGCCAACAAATCCACGGCAACTGTGTGATGCTATCCTGTCAATATCGACCAAAATCTTTGAGGAATGTTTCCAACACCTTCCTTGAATCCATTACATGAAGAATTAGGGCAGTCCTGAAGGCAAAAGGGGGAGCAAACTGATAACTGAAGTAGGGTGTACCTAATAAAATGACTAGTGAGTGTAGGTATATTACTACATTGAGGGGAAATGCTTAGTAGCTGCCCTGATCAAAACTGCTGTTGTGATCCTGCAGGGTTCCCGTAGGACTGTCAGTTTATGAAGGCTCTATAATATTTTGCTGAACGGTCTTTAAGGTCGTCTGCAAGATGTACAGTATTTTTTGCTTTAAAGTTGTAAATGACAGACTTGACTTGACTATGCCAAAGGTTAAAGATATGAAAAGACTGTGATCAGATCATAAAATTAATTGACAATAATAAGACTGTATTTTTACGTTAATATGATATTACGTTATAATTATCTTAAAGTCATGCTAAAACTGAGTAATATAAAAAAAGAAAACGTAGAATCACAGTGTTAGAGCTGCATCGCTGTACTGGACTATTAATACCAACAAGCTTTAGTAACTTTATTCAAGATCTGAAAAACTAAGACTGAGAATATGTAATTTCTGGGTTGTATTTCATTGATTTATGTTTTTAGTTTAAATTGTTGTTGTTTTTTTCAGAATTCACCATAAATGAAAATTTAACTTGAGTCAGGGTGCTCCATCACTACAATAGATGTATAGTAGTGTAAATACCAGTATCAATTTTCAGACTTTTTTTTTCCACATTCTGACAATCAATAAACTCCTTTTAGTGTTCTTTGTTGTAAGCATGTGCTATGATTAAGGGGGAGAAAGAAATTTAGCAATTTTTAAATACAGCGGTGTGTGAAATTTTGAGTTGTGTTGCCTCAAAGTAAGGTTTTATATATTTCTCTCCTTTGAAAACATGAGTAATTGCGTTACTGAACAAGTGCAATGAGGGGAGATTTTCTTCCTGGCTGTCAAATCCTAAATATCTTTTGCTTTCCAGAAAGGGATGTGTGAACAGCAGGTGCAGCCGCCTGAAATAGATAACTGTGCTGGGGTCTCAGAGCCAAAGGAAGGGGCTTAGGGATCTGTGGCCAGTGACATGCACTGAAAAGTAACACAACACAGAGGCTCAAACTTGGGGAGTAGCTTGAAAAATCACATTTTATTGCAGGTTGATTCATTTGTCTCAACTTTATTATTCATGTTGTTAAGCAAGTTGTTTGTTAAATTAAACAGTACATACCTGCGCTACAGTGTTGTTCAGCCTGTTTGTGCTGTTAGCCATTAAATTAAAAGGACACGATGCTTTTATAAGGTGTAACAGCCACATAAATGCTTAAAGTTACCCATTTTAAGTATTTTTGTACCTATAACACCTCATAAAAGCATGTACTTAATACACTTAATACTTTATACTTAATATATGAAGTATAAATCAGCTTTTGTAGTTAAAAATGCTTTAATAAGAAATTCTAGCCGTGTAAAGGCGAAAAAAAACCAGGCCATTTTAGCCTGTTGCCAGGTGGTTACTAGGCAGCCTGATGGTGTTAATAGTATATTTTATCGTGCGTAACTGAGGTTTATGGAAAGAAATTAGCTCCAATTGTTGTATAAAAAAGATACTACATTTGTTCTATACGGTGTTAAAAGTGATTAAAAGCAGGTTATTTTAGCCTGCTGCTAGGCAATATGATGATGTCATAAAAACCGATATAAATAAGAACTCATGATGCACCTATGTGCCAAGTTTGGTTGCCCAACTCCTGATGGTGTAGGAGGAGTTGGGAGTGAAAGAAAAGAAAAACATACATATAGATATAAATTTTTATATAGTGTTAAAAATCATGCATTTACATTACGTTGCTTCTTAATATGTTTGACACCTCTTGTTTTGGTTGTTACGTCACTGTTTATAAATATAGTACAGTCAATATGGACCGATCGGGGCGACTAATTAAAAGTTAAATATGCTTACCCATGAAAAGTAAGATGCACCATGAAATCTAAGATTTGCTTAAATGCATGTGAGGTTATAGATGTCTGTTACATCAATACCAGAACACTAAACTAGCTGTTACTAGCATAACTGAAAATTAGGTAATCTCAAAAGACAGAATGTGGTGTATGCTCATTTGTAATATTTTTCTACATAAACAAAAATGTTTCAGAATAAATGGTTAATCTGAAACACTTTGCTTTTGTAATTGTTCGTTTGAAATCCAAACTATTCTTTGATTCAAAGGCTATTTTGACAGACCCCTCTGTGCATGTTTTCCTGTCAAAATGCCTACTCTGCTTCAAGCTTATTTTATCCTTGTAGGATGACCATGTAGTGCTGCAGTGCACTGCATCTATTCTTAAGGAACAGATCAAGCTGTGCCTGTCATGTGAAGGTTTTGGAAATCGTCTGTGCTTTCTCGAGACCACATCGAATGCTCAGGTATTTAAAGGACACAATGCAATGATATAACTTCTTTGAGAGCTTGCATTGCTGCTGTTCACCAAGCTGACTGGTTGTTGTGTCTTTCAGAATGTCCCTCCAGACCTCGCCATCTGCTGCTTCATTTTGGAGCAATCCCTGTCTGTGCGAGCATTACAGGAGATGTTGTCCAACTCCTCTGTGGATGAGGTAAGATTTAGAGGTTACAAGGTTACACGTGATATAATACATACAAGTTCTTTGATTTAATCTTTTGCTGCAATCAACTTATATTCACGTTGTTTCTTTTCTGACTTTATACATCTCCCACCTGCCAACCATAGGCAGTCGATTTGGACAAATGGGTAGGTTTGCTCAGGTTTCCTTTTGTCCAGTACTTAAATCTGAGTTTTCAGTGTGTCATAATTTATTGAAGTTGTTTCTGATAACCTGCTCACAATATTACAATCAACTTATCTCATTAATACATTAACCACTAAATCTTCTTCTACCTTCTCCACTCAGTCGTCACAAGGTGGGGGTCATCGAACCCTCCTGTATGGACATGCCATCCTGCTGAAACACACCCACTCCAGCATGGTGAGTACATTTGCAGTTACCGTGGTTGTTTTTCCATCATATCGTCTTCTTAAAGCTGATTGGGAGTGTTATCTCTGTCTTTCCACTGCAGTACTTAAGCTGTTTGACTACGTCGCGCTCACTGACAGACAAACTGGCTTTTGATGTGGGCTTGCAGGAAGACTCCACAGGTGACTACGAACATTTTTGCTCAACATGTCCATCAGACTCCGATGTAGGGTTTTTTTTTTTTTTGTTTTTTTTTTAAATCTTTATATCCACTACAGGAGAGGCCTGCTGGTGGACCATCCATCCAGCCTCTAAGCAAAGGTCTGAAGGAGAGAAGGTCAGAGTCGGAGATGACCTCATTCTTGTCAGTGTTTCTTCAGAGCGATACCTGGTAACCACGACTGCGTTTACTTGCATCAAAAGTCAGAGCTTACAGTCTGTATTACTAATATTACCATCTGCACTCTTTGCAGCACCTGTCCTATGCCAGTGGTGATTTAATGGTAGATGCTTCCTTCATGCAAACTCTGTGGACCATGACCCCTGTAATGTCTGGATGTGAACTAGCTGAAGGTATGTAATTTTCTTTCTGCTAAAAACAAAACAAAACAAAACAATACACCTAAACCTAACCGAGCTCTTTGTCTCTAGGTTTTCTGACTGGAGGGTATGTGCTCCGGCTGTTCCACGGTCACATGGACGAGTGTTTGGCAATCCCAGCAGCTGACCAAGGGGACGACCGGCACAGGTGACCAGTGTCTTTCATGGCAGTACATGCAATCCGATATTAACTACATAAATACCAAACTCGTAGGTTTTAATTGTTTTAGCTTTACATGTCTGTATTTCTGTCACAGACTTTTTAAAATGTTTTTAGGGCTTGCTGTTTTTTAGTAGCGTGTGGTGTTATAAGACTGTATTGAAAGCACCAACGTGGGTCTTTCTTATGGCTAATGTTAGCTAACATTGTCTCAAAATTTTTGCGAGATCTCGCAAAACAAACTCGGGATCTCGCAAAACTTTTGCGAGATCTCGCAAAAGTTTTATACATCTCCGAAAACGTCGGAGCACTTTTGCAAATATGTGATGTCTTGTAAACCGAGCAGATATCTGACGTTTACACAACTACATTCACGCCTCAAAATATCTTAAAAGTGTATTTTGTGACCCAAAAAGAGTAATATTACAACTAAGTAGCTGCCGCCATTGTTGGAATTCAACTTTTGCGAGATCCCGAGTTTGTTTTTGCGAGATCCCGAGTTTGTTTTGCGAAATCTCGCAAAAGTTTTGCCCCCTGCGGGACTCCGTACATATGTGAAGTTTTGCTTGTCATCCATTGCTTCGTCTTTGACAGATGGTCAATCCAGGTTCTGGTTGCCTAGGTAATCCTCTAAACTATTTACTACCCAGCCAAATGCCAATCAATGGTATCATGTGTTCTTATTGGTAGCCTCTTAAATTGCTGGTCTCAAAGTTGACCAAAAATGTAAATACAGACTGCCTATCTCCCGTCGCTGACTTTCAGTGGTTTTTGGTTGCACTGTCACTGCTAGTTGCTTCCTGCGTGGATGCCCCTTTACAGTCTATCGTGTGCTGGAAAAGGCCTTTGTTGTGAGGGAGCTGCTTTTAGGGTACTTGGGCAAGGTATTGATGAGTAGGAATAAATGTGGCATCCATTGTATAGGCAAATTTGAGCACCTTTAATATAAATCAGTCCACAGTCAGTCAGAGGAAACTTGGATTGTAGGAACTTCAGTCAGTTTTAACATTTCCCTTTAAGTGTAGTTTTTACGTGTTGGCAATAGTAAAGCATTTACATGAAAAATGCTTCATAGTACACTTTAAAATTGCACTGTGAAGTCAAGACCGCATTGGTCTGGACTTATGATCTTTGATCTTGAAATGATTTAATAAAGCTCTTAAACTGTCATACTGTGCACATGAACTAAAATGATTGCTGCATATAAGAAAAATCCTAATATTTTGGAATTTTCAAGCTTGAAATTTCCTGATGCACATTGCACATCATTGACTGGCATGTTTTTTTCCAGAGTTGCTCACTATGAAGGAGGGCCAGTATGCAGTCATGCTCGATCCTTATGGAGACTTGAGCCACTACGTATTGCGTACGTATGATGATTCCCTCGCAGGAATGACTTCATGTTGATGGAATGACTAGAGTGACTTCATGTTGTGGCTGATGCTCATTTGTGTGTCCCCGTTGGTAGTTGGAGTGGAGGCCACATTAAGTGGGGCCAGTCTTTCCGGATACGTCACATAACAACAGGCCGATACCTTTGTCTGGATGAGGAGAAAGGACTTCTCTTGGTGGACCCAGAGAAAGCAAATTCCAAGATGTCAGCCTTCTGCTTCAGGATTTCAAAGGTTATTGTACAAAGTGAAATCTATAAAAGGCAGTGTCTGTCTCTTAGCACAAGTGTAGATATTCATAACAGTTTTGAAGGGAACACTTTTTATTTAAATTACAGGAAAAAATTGAAGTGACCCAGAAACGAGATGTGGAGGGCATGGGCATACCTGAGATCAAGTATGGAGAGTCCATGTGCTTTGTACAGCATGTTTCATCTGGCCTGTGGCTTACATATGCTGCTGTTGATGCCAAATCTGCACGTCTAGGTCCTCTGAAGAGAAAGGTAAAGCAGAAAGCATTTACTCTTCTATTTATGAGTGTTGAGTATATACTTATGTTTGAAGAACACCCATGTTTGATTCGTAGGCCATACTCCACAAAGAAGGTCACATGGATGATGCCCTCACGGTTGCTCGATCTCAGACTGAAGAGTCTCAAGCTGCCAGGATGATTTACAGCACAACAGGCCTCTTCAACCAGTTCATCAAGTAGCATTTTACATGTTATTTCAATCTTTTATATTAGTCATTTTCTTGTTTTTTTAAAAATATATGTCATATTTGTTGTGGTATTCTCATGTCTTCTGTATTCTCTTTATGTTCCCAGAGGACTTGATGCTCTAAGTGGAAAAAATAAATCTGCCAATGCCCCGTCTCTGCCTATGGACACAGTGGTGCTCTCGTTGCAGGATCTCATTTTCTACTTCCGACCCCCTGAAGAGGAACTGGAGCACGAGGACAAGCAGTTCAAGCTCCGCTCCTTAAAAAACAGACAGAACCTTTTTCAGGAAGAGGTTAGTTTGGATAATGAGAACTCACTTTTCATGAGAACAGCTGAATTCTGGATTAACATTTTATTTGATAGATTTAATTTTTGGTCAGTGCTTTTATTTCAGTTTTTATTGCTGTAACAGGGAATGATTACGCTTGTTCTGGACTGCGTTGATCGCCTCAATGTGTACAACACAGCAGCCCATTTCTCAGAGTATGCTGGGGAAGAAGCTGCTGAGTCATGGAAAGAGATTGTGAACTTACTGTATGAATTGCTAGGTATGTGCAGATGATGGTTTATTTCACTCATTCACTGTTTTAGACTAATAATCATTAGTGTTACCACATTTGGACACTTTTCTTGTTTGTGAGTCTGTTGCATTTCTAATCTTTTCTTTGATCAGCTTCTTTGATCAGAGGTAACCGTGCCAACTGCGCCCTCTTCTGCGACAACCTTGACTGGCTGGTCAGTAAACTGGATCGTTTGGAAGCATCTTCAGGTATCTAGGACATGAATCTGTTTATTAGCTGATGGAAACTGGTTTTGTTTTATAACGACAGAGGGTTGATAAAACTGAACTTATTGTGCTGTATTCATTTGCATTATTATTTTTTTTTCTGAGAACATATGCATTTACTATGTTGGTCTTCTGCAATTTAATATAAAGCCCAAAACTTTACAGTGTATTCATATATTGTCATATTTTTTACGAGAATAGGAATCCTGGAGGTTTTATATTGCGTCCTGATTGAGAGTCCAGAGGTTTTGAATATTATTCAAGAGAATCACATCAAATCAATCATCTCTCTGCTGGATAAGCATGGACGCAATCACAAGGTCAGAAACGCTGCAACAATGTTTTCTGAGCATACTGCAAAAACCTGCAGCATGTGAACTTATTGCTCTCGACATACTTACTGTATAAAATGCAGTGAGTCTTAGATTCTATAAACCTTTTCCTGACAGGTCTTGGATGTGCTTTGTTCCCTCTGTGTGTGTAATGGGGTCGCTGTAAGGTCAAATCAGAATCTCATCACAGAGAATCTGTTACCAGGACGTGACCTTCTACTTCAAACTAACATCATCAACTATGTAACCAGGTGGGTCAGATTATAGTGAATGTTTCATCTTTGTTGATTTCACCAAAGTATCTAAACAACTCCTCTGACTCCTCCTTTTTTGTAATCCTACCTCAGCATGAGACCCAATGTTTTCCTTGGAACTTGCGAAGGATCCACTCAGTATAAGAAGTGGTATTTTGAGGTGATGGTGGACCACGTAGAGCCGTTTCTTACAGCTCAGCCATATCATCTCCGTGTAGGTTGGGCTCTGACAGAGGGTTACAGTCCTTATCCTGGCGGAGGAGAAGGCTGGGGGGGTAACGGGGTTGGAGATGATCTCTACTCTTATGGTTTTGACGGGCTTCACCTCTGGTCAGGTAAAATCTACTATGGTTTATGGTAAATGTACACAGGATTGTTCATTTCCCTTCCAGCCATTGTTCATGTTGTATTTCGACTTCCAGTTGCCCGATCCTTGTTTACTTAAAATTGATGTTTCAAAAACCTTGCCTTATTTCTAATCTTTTTCATAAACGTTTTGGTAGATTGTTCTTGGATATTAACAGAAAGTTTCCAAATAAGCTTCCATTTTGGTTTTCTCTTAAAATCCAAGAGGAGTCTCCACAAGGCTTTCATTTGTGCAGTCATGTGCAGCTCCTTATAGGAGTGGAAGAACACCATTCAGTTGTCTCTCTGGTGGCACTCCTATCAAGAGTCTAATGAAGGGAAGCAGCTTAATCCCTTATGTCTAAAAACATCCCCATACACACACTTTCAGAAGTTTTTTGCATCTTCAGCACCAACTCTAGTGCAGACTTTTGCTGATTAGTCTTCTGTATGAATTTCGGAAATAGTAAACTGTAAAATATAATTTTACTCACTTTATGTGTCTGCAGGACGTGTTCCACGTCATGTCGCCACAACAAATCAGCACCTCCTGGCAGCAGAGGATGTGGTCAGCTGCTGCTTGGATCTGAGCGTGCCCAGCATTTCCTTTCGTATAAATGGCCATCCTGTTCAGGGAATGTTTGAGAACTTCAACCTAGATGGACTGTTCTTTCCTGTTGTGAGCTTCTCTGCAGGCATAAGGTAGGATATTGTGCATTTATCGAGTAGATATTATGATTTTATTTATTAATAATTGCATTATAGGTATTTAAATAGTTGTTTTGTAAACCAACTAATGTAATTTTTTTTCCCCAAAAGACTGCGATTTCTTCTTGGAGGTCGTCATGGGCATTTCAAGTTTCTCCCACCTCCAGGCTACGCTCCGTGCTATGAAGCAGTGCTACCCAGGGACCGTTTGCGGATCGAGCCCATCAAAGAGTATAAGCAGGATTTTGATGGTGTCCGGAATCTGCTGGGTCCAACTCAGTCCCTTTCACATACAGCCTTCACACCTTGTCCAGTAGACACTATACAGGTAAAATCCAGTTTTTACTGCTTTCATTTTCTTTTCTTCATGCTGTGCTGATTTTTTTGAGTATCATTTCAGATTGTGCTTCCACCTCATTTGGAGCGCATTCGAGAGAAGCTCGCAGAAAATAGCCACGAGTTATGGGCTGTTACCCGCATTGAACAAGGGTGGACGTATGGACCAGTGAGTGATTCGGTCCTGGTTATGGTTCCCACAGAACCTATTGTTGTATACATCAGCTGTTTTGTTTTAAAAATCTTTGCACTTTTTGTTGTTAAAAGTTTCGTGACGATAACAAGAAGCTGCACCCCTGCCTGGTAGATTTCCAGAGTCTGCCTGAACCCGAGAAGAACTATAATTTAGCAATGTCTGGAGAGACACTGAAGTACGGTGAATTCTTCACTTAATTAACAGCACTGGGCTTTCATCTGTTTGTGTTTCTAATATTTTGTGTGATTCATTTCACAGGACTCTGTTGGCACTAGGCTGTCATGTAGGAATGGGAGATGAGAAAGCAGAAGAGAATCTCAAAAGGACCAAACTCCCTAAAACGTGAGCTACAAAAACATTAATAACCTTAACTTGTGAAGTTATTTTTATAACAATCTGTAAAGGCTCTCCAGGACCCATTTTGATCACATAGCATTGTTAATTAGGTACATGCAGAGTAACGGATACAAGCCGGCCCCTTTGGACCTTAACCATGTCAAGCTGACTCCTAATCAAAACACTCTAGTGGAGAGACTGGCAGAAAATGGACACAATGTTTGGGCAAGAGACCGAGTCCGCCAGGGATGGACATACAGTATTGTCCAGGTACCACCATTCTTTCTATGGAGTCACAAAAATGATAATCATCATTATCATCATACTAGTATGGTTGTAGCATATGTCTCCTGATGTGTGTGTGTTCGCAATCTCCTCCCAGACGAATAAATCCATCCTGATGCCAACATGTCTGTGGCATCTATTTTCAAATATTTTATAGAAATTCCAAAATCATTTAGATTTGTGCACTTGAGAGATAAGTTAAGTAAGTAAGCAACAATTCTCCTAACTGACTCCAAATAAAATGCCAGATGTGTCACAATATAATGTTCCATATCATCGTACTATAATAGTCATAGCATATGCATGCTAGAATGCCCCCCTTCTCCCACGTGTAACACAGGGATTTACTAGTAATAATAATAAAAATAATTGAAATGTGTGTAATTATATTTTAATGTTTGGTATTATTTTTTTGTAAAGGACATTATGAACAAGCGCAATCCTCGTCTGGTTCCTTATAACCTCCTGGATGAAAAGACAAAAAAGACCAACAGAGACACGGTTTGTGCTGCTGTTCGCACTCTGATTGGTTACGGTTACAACATAGAACCACCTGATCAGGAGAGCAGTAAGTTTCCACCATTTAAAAGCAGTAAATCATGTTTTTAACGTCATCTTGGAAGATCCTTTATTAAAGAAATGTAGAAGGTTTTTAATTGTTGAAGTGTTCATTAGTGGGTTTGTGCTTTTATAGGTGGACATGGACCAGGCAGCTCCCGTGGAGATAAAATCAGAGTGTTCAGAGCAGAGAAATCTTACGCTGTTACACAGGGGAAGTGGTACTTTGAGTTTGAAGCTGTGACAGTTGGAGAGATGAGAGTGGGCTGGTCCAGGCCCAATGTTCGTGCAGACACTGAACTTGGTGCAGATGAGTTGGCGTATGTCTTCAATGGCTTTAAGGTGGGAGACCATAGTTTCTACACTATGATGGGTGCCTACATCTGTCTGGTATTAAACTACAAAGTTATAATGTTTTTAGGCCCAACGCTGGCACATAGGAAATGAGCCATTTGGCCGTCAGTGGCAATCTGGTGATGTGGTGGGTTGTATGATTGACCTCACTGAGATGAACATCATGTTCACCCTCAATGGAGAAATGCTGATCAGTGATTCGGGCTCAGAGATGGCTTTTAAGGATATCGAGATAGGAGAAGGTAGGTACAATAAAAAGTGAGTACCTTTGCATGTGTATTCCATGTTTCATGTGTGTGTTCATGCATGTTTCCAACACCTCCAGGCTTCATACCTGTGTGCAGTCTGGGCCTGTCTCAGGTTGGCAGGATCAACCTGGGTCAGAACGTCAGCAGTCTTCGATACTTTACCATCTGTGGCCTACAGGAAGGGTTTGAACCATTTGCTATCAACATGAAAAGAGACATTACCATGTGGTTCAGCAAGAGCCTTCCCCAGTTTATTCCTGTCCCAGCTGATCATCCTCACATTGAGGTACTGTACATCACCTGTTACAATGGTTTGTTTCCATGCTGAATACGTAAATTCAAGATCACAATCAAGACCTGTTTGTCTGTGCACTAGGTGTCACGCGTTGACGGGACAGTTGATACCCCCCCTTGTATTAAAGCGACCCACAAGACATTTGGATCTCAGAATGCCAACACAGATCTGCTCTTCTTCAGACTCAGCATGCCAGTTGAGTTTCATGAGACTTTTAAAATCCCAGCAGGGACCACTCTTCTTACTCGCACTTTGACCATCCCTGAGGATGAAGTGTTGGAGGTGGACCCAGGCTCTGATTTTGAAATACTCAAAAAGTCTGCTACTCGCAAGGAGCAGGAGGAGGAAAAGAAGGAAACCTCAGTTCCTAAAGAGACGCCTGCTATCAAAAATGGAGAAAACGAGAAGGATGCCTCCACTGAGAAAAGCAAAAAGAAAGGGTATGGAATCACATAGCACCACTTTAGAAGTGGATGTGTCAAATCTATCGATGGGATACTGTGTTTGTGAGCGGTAGCGTAATTACTGTTGTTCTTTGCAGTTTCCTTTTCAAGGCTAAAAAGGCAGCGTTAATAACTCCAACCCCTGTTGTACCCACCATGCCCCGCTTAGTGGAAGATGTAGTACCAGATGACAGGGATGACATGGACATCATCCTCAATACCACTACAGTATGTCTGAACTTATGTAGTTATTATATTCATAAACATATAAAGTTCATGCCTAAACTTGCCATTTATGGTGCTACTGCCAGTTTGTAATCATTAACAAACTATATAAGAAAACTGCCTTTTTTAACAGTGATGATCAGTGATTTTCACATTAAATAATTTTTGTGTGCTTCTTTTTCTCCTTCGTTCAACAGTACTATTACTCAGTACGAGTGTTTGCTGGACAGGAGCTAAGTGGCGTGTGGGTTGGCTGGATAACACCTGACTATCACCAGTACGACCCTCATTTCGATATCAGCAAAGTCAGAAATGTAACTGTCACTGTAGGTGATGACAAAGGCAACATTCATGACAGGTATGTTACTTATGGAAAGACCCCCCCACCCCCCCAAAAAAAGCCTGTGTTTCCAATTGAATATGATAAACATACACAACTGGTTTCTTGGTTCTTCTTTGTTTTTACAGTATCAAACGCAGCAATTGCTATATTGTATGGGGAGGGGAGTTCAGTAGCTCCCAGCAGACCCGAGTCAGTCAGGAGGATTTTGTGATTGGCTGTCTCATTGATTTGGACACTGGGCTAATGACTTTCACTGGAAATGGAAAAGAGATCAATACATTTTATCAGGTTAGATAATTTTCAGTCTGATATTATGCCTTCCTCTTGCTTGTATATATTGTTGTTTATTCCTGCTGTCTTACTATTCATATTGGCATGGAGCACCCACAATTTCATTGTACATGGACAATGACAATAATGAGCTATTCTATTCTATTCCTGGTTAAATTCTGTATTCGTGTTAAATTATCTTCCTTCAGGTGGAGCCAACCACAAAATTGTTTCCGGCTGTCTTTGTTCTGCCTTCCAGTCAGAATATGGTTCAGTTTGATTTAGGCAAGCTCAAGGTCAGTCGCAAAGAATTGCTGCATTTAATCAACCTTCAAAATAGGAAATACAGTTTCCAGTTATTGGCTGTGTTGTGTAACAGCCTTTCTTAATGCCTCATTTGTCTTGCTAGAACATCATGCCGATCTCAGCCGCGATGTTTCGGAGTGAACGCAAAAATCCAGTCCCGCAGTGTCCTCCTAGACTGGATGTCCAGATGTTAACTCCAGTTATCTGGAGCCGAATGCCCAACAACTTCCTAGCTCCAGAGATGGGACGTGTTAGTGAGAGACTAGGCTGGATGGTGGAGTGTACGGAGCCACTCACTATGATGGCCCTTCACATCCCTGAGGAAAACAGGTCAGCATCTCTGCTGTATTCATCTCTTATTCTTAGAAGATGCTAAGATGTGTTTTTTTTCAGCAAATCTCTTTACTTTAAATAGGTGTATTGACATCTTGGAGCTGTCTGAACGGATGGATTTGCTGAAGTTCCACTACCATACTCTGAAGCTATATAGCTCAGTTTGTGCACTAGGAAACAACCGTGTGGCACATGCTTTGTGCAGCCACGTGGATGAATCGCAGCTCTTTTACGCCATAGAGAACACCTACCTACCTGGACCAATGAGGAGTGGCTTTTATGACCTGCTCATCAGCATGCACCTGGAGTCAGCTAAAAGGAATCGTCTGGGGACCAACAAGGAATTCATAGTTCCAATGACAGAAGAAACACGTAGTATCACTCTGTACTCCGACAAGTCTCATGCTTTACCTGGCGTCGGCCTAACTACATGTCTGCGTCCAAAACTTCATTTCTCTTCTGTTGGGTTTGTGGGAACAGATCAAGATATTTACACACTTAGTCCAGTCATTCCCTTACTGGTAAGACTGAGGTGTCTTTGCACTTAATGGCAACTCTGAATTTACTAATAATCACATTTTTACATGCTTTGTACTGTATATTATATACATTATACCTTACATTTAATCAACATATTGTATTTTTAGGTGCTAAAGACCAAAGCTCTGAACATGCTGACTGAGGCAGTGCAGGATGGAGGTCAAGCCATGAGAGATCCTGTGGGAGGCAGTGTTGAGTTTCATTTCGTTCCAATCCTAAAGCTCATCAGTACCCTTCTCATAATGGGTGTGTTTGATGATGAAGATGTCACGCACATCCTAAAGATGATTGAGCCCACAGTCTTTAGAGGCAAGCAAGCGGAGGAGCCTGGTGAGGGGGATGCCAAGGTGCAAGAAGAGAAGGACCTTCCCAAAGTAGCAGCGATTAAAGAAGGGGAGCAGGAAGCCCTGGGGGAAGAAGAAGAGGAATTTGAGGATGATGGGTTGGGTTATGAAGAAGAGGAGGAAGAACTGGAGGAAGAAGAAGCAATAGAGGAGGGTGAATCTATTGTGCAACATGAGGAAACAGTGGTTGAGACAGACCCGGTAAATGGTGAGAAAGGAGCTGAGGAAACAGAGAAAGAGGTGAAACCTTTAGAGACGGGCGGGGAGGGAAAAGAAGAACATCTAGAGCAAGGACTTTTCCAGATGAAGCTACCAGAGTCTGTGAAACTACAGGTATGACAGTTTGTGTATTCAGAGGAACTCTCTTTCCGAATGCTTGATATCTAACCTTATTAATGCTGATTCACTTTGCTTTTGTCCTTTAGATGTGCACTCTGCTGCAGTATTTCTGTGACTGTGAGCTACGTCATAGAGTGGAGGCCATCATTGCATTTTCCGACCAGTTTGTCAACCAGATACAGTCCAACCAGAGGCAGCGCTACAATGAACTCATGCAGGCCTTCACCATGAGTGCTGCCGAGACTGCTCGCAAGACCCGTGAATTTCGTTCCCCACCACAGGAGCAAGTACGAAGAAAACAGAGTACATTTGTTAACTGTTAAACTGTATAAATAAATGCTAAAAATATTTTTTAAAAACTGGCTACATTTCTACACATTTTTCTTTGTCTGTGTTTTATTTCAACAGAAAAGTGGAAAAATAATTTTGCCTGATATAAAATGGACTTAGCTACTCATGTACTACGATGAAACATCCCTTAAAGTAAAAAAATTATCATACTTGCCTGTTTCTAACCTCACTGTAGGTCAACATGCTCATGAACTTCAAGAACTCTGTTGAGGATGAAGAGTCCCCAATTCCTGATGAAGTCCGCGAATCTCTGGTCGCCTTTCACAATGCTTTGCTGACACACTGTGGTCAGTTTTCACTTCCTGCATCAAGTGTGCATTGAAAAATTGTCCCTACCGTTACATTGACTTACTTAAAACATTGATCTCAGGTGTTCACATTGAAGAGGAGGAACAAGAGGAAGAAGTGGATAATTCTGTCCGTGGACGGCTCCTTCGATTGCTGGAAAGGGTGAAAAAGTTTCGTGAGAAGAAGGAGGAGGTGGAGTCTGAGCCACAAGAAGACAAAAAACCAAGTAAGCCTTTTTTGCTTTTAACAAGCAATTTAGTATTTATTACCAAGTTCAACATGTTTAAATGCAAAAATGATGATTATTGCAAATAAGGATAACCAATTTGTGGATTTGTGGTCTGTCATTTGTCAGTAATGTATTTTATTAAAGCAGTTTTTCCCAGGAGTTTTATTGTATATATAGTATTGTCTTCCAAAATTAAATCTAACTAGGGCCACTTTAATACAAGACCATTCTTATTGTTACTTAACCTTCTGTCTTTTTGCACCAGGCACATTGCAGGAGTTGATTTCACATACTATGATCCACTGGGCGCAGGAGTCTTTTATCCAGAACCCTGAGCTCGTGCGTATGATGTTCAGCCTCCTTCACAGGCAGTATGATGGACTCGGTGAGCTCATGCGTGCCCTTCCTAAGGCCTACACCATCAATGCAGTTTCCATTCAGGACACCATGGACCTCTTGGAGTGCTTGGGCCAGATCCGCTCACTGCTTATTGTCCAGATGGGTCCAGAAGAGGAGAGACTTATAATTCAAAGCATTGGGTTTGATGACATTTAAATTTTCATTCTCATTTCTCAGTATCTTGCATTAAAATAAATGATTGATAAGTTCACGTGATACAAGCTAAATTTAATTGGTCTTTCTTAGGAACATCATGAGTAACAAAGTTTTCTATCAGCACCCCAACTTGATGCGAGCTCTGGGCATGCATGAAACTGTCATGGAGGTCATGGTCAATGTACTCGGCGGTGGGGACTCAAAAGTATGTTTTTTAATTCATTCATCATCATTGTAAACATCTTCTTGTGGAAAGACAAATGCATAAAATAAATAGAATCTACTGCTTTATTTAACTTACTTCTTCTGTTGCTTTATTCCTACAGGAGATCAGATTTCCTCGGGTGGTGACAAACTGCTGTCGTTTCCTCTGCTACTTCTGTCGCATCAGTCGTCAAAATCAGCGCTCCATGTTTGACCATCTCAGCTACCTTCTCCAGAACAGTGGCATTGGCCTTGGTGATTGTCTTTGTTGAAATCCAATGTTAGTCTTGATGATTTCTTTCTCATGCATGGACTGTGATAAACCTGGCCACTGCGTTTGTTGTATACTTTAGGAATGCGTGGCTCCACCCCCTTGGATGTGGCTGCAGCGTCTTGTATTGACAATAACGAGCTGGCATTGGCTCTTCAAGAGCAGGATCTTGAAATGGTAAAACAAAGTTTATCTGTTCAAAATTCTATAACTTTTTAACCTGACTTGAATACACTCATAATCTTTCCAGGTAGTGAAGTATTTAGCCGGATGTGGACTTCAGAGCTGTCCAATGCTACTGGCTAAAGGATATCCTGACATCGGCTGGAATCCTTGTGGTGGAGAGAAATATCTTGACTTTCTTCGTTTTGCTGTTTTTGTCAATGGTCAGATTTTTTTTTTCAACATTTCATTGTAACATTTCATTTTAATTTCCTCATTATTTCTAATTCTCGATCTTATCAATAACCTATAAGAACTATGGTCTCTATTTCTTGTAGGAGAAAGTGTAGAGGAGAATGCAAATGTGGTGGTGCGCCTCCTCATCCGTAGGCCTGAGTGCTTTGGTCCAGCCTTGAGAGGGGAGGGTGGTAATGGACTCCTGGCTGCAATTGAGGAGGCAATCAAAATATCAGAGGACCCTGCAAGGGATGGCCCTAGTGTTAAGAAAGATAGACGCTTTCCCATGTAAGAGCTTTTTGGCTTCATTGGAAGGATTTTATTATCTGCTCTAGTGTTGCAGAAAGATAGAGACATGTTTTTTACTGACAGGTTTGGAGGAGAGGAACAGCACGAGGAGAACAGGGTTCACCTGGGAAATGCCATTATGTCTTTTTACTCTGCTCTTATTGACCTGCTGGGAAGATGTGCTCCAGAGATGCATGTAAGCTGTCATGCTAAACTTATCCAAATGTTTTAGTTTTATAGAGAAAAAAAACGTTTATAGTGTGTGTGTCTCTACAGTTGATCCAGGCTGGTAAAGGTGAGGCTCTCAGGATCAGGGCCATTCTGAGGTCTCTGGTCCCTATAGAAGATCTGGTGGGAGTCATCAGTCTTCCTCTTCAGATTCCAGCTTTTGGAAAAGGTGAAAATTCATAATAAATTAGTTATGTATTCAGTCAGTCAACAAATTATCCCAATAATGGCTCCAGTAAAACCATTAATGGTTTTACTGGTTGTCCTACATTGTACACAGCAGCGTGCTAATAGGTCCTTTCTCTCTGGGTTTTCAGTCATTTTAATTACTTTCCCCAAATGTTTTCTTCATGTTGTGCTTAGACAACAGCGTTATTGAACCAAAGATGTCTGCTAGCTTTGTGCCGGATCATAAGGCTCCCATGGTGCTGTTCTTGGACAGAGTTTATGGTATTGACAACCAAGATTTCCTTCTCCATGTGCTGGAGGTGGGCTTTTTGCCTGACATGAGAGCTGCTTCCTCCCTGGATACGGTAAGGCTCAAACAGTTCACACTGTTTTTGTTTGTTTCTCTGGGAACAATGGAAAGCTTATACAGACTAAGATAACTGCTAAGATTTCTTGTCAACAGGTTGCTTTTAGCACCACTGAGATGGCTTTGGCTTTGAACCGCTACCTCTGCTCAGCTGTGTTGCCACTCATCACCAAGTGTGCCCCGCTCTTTGCTGGCAGTGATCATCGAGCCATAATGATTGACTCCATGTTGCACACAATCTACAGGCTGTCTCGTGGACGAGCCTTCACAAAAGCCCAAAGAGATATTATTGAAGAGTGCCTCATGGCTCTCTGCAAGTGAGTTTAACATGATAGGATGCCTTACATGTCATTTAATACTGCCAGGTTTGGATTAGGTGTTAATGTATTTTTTCTTCAGGCATCTACGTCCATCTATGCTTCAGCATCTGCTAAGGCGGCTGGTATTTGATGTGCCCATTCTCAATGAGTATGCCAAAATGCCTCTAAAGGTATGAGGACCCTGTAAAATGTTTTCACTATTAACAGAATATTTTTCTTTTAGTTTAGCTGTTTCACTTTTGTTATGTTGCGTTCTGCAGCTTTTAACCAATCACTATGAGCGTTGTTGGAAATATTATTGCCTCCCTAATGGTTGGGCCAATTTTGGAGTTGCATCAGAAGAGGAGCTGCATCTTACACGCAAACTGTTTTGGGGGATCTTTGAATCACTAGCTCACAAGGTAACTCCTGCAAATTATTTTGCTTTGTCACTTTATTAGTTGGCTTATTAAATGACAGCTGGGATGGGCTCCAGCTGCCCTAAATCCTGGATGGATGGATGGATATTGTAATATTTTTTATTGTGATTCCAGAAATTTGATGCTGAAATTTTCAAAATTTCAATGCCATGCATCTGCGCCATTGCTGGAGCCATTCCTCCTGACTATGTAGATGCCAGCTACTCCTCCAAGACAGAGAAAAAGGCATCAGTAGATGCAGAGGGAAACTTTGATCCTAAACCTGTGGATACAACAAAGTGAGGGGCTTTTTACTTTGCTAGAAATTAATCATCTCTCTGTTTCGTAGTTAAAGCTAATGTTACACTGATGCTTCTTCCAACCATAGCACTATCATCCCTGAGAGATTGGATCCCTTTATTAACAGATATGCTGAATACACTCATGACAAATGGGCCTTTGAAAAGGTAAAGTTTTGTTTATAAGTCTTTAGCTAAATCTGGACCAACACATTAGGTTAATTTGATGCAGCTATACATTCACCAGTATATATAACTCTAAAGAAATACAAAGGGATCCTAGTAAGCATGACTGACAGCTGTAATTCATGCTGTATATGGCCATGTATGTTTCAGATTCAGAATAACTGGTCATACGGTGAGGCACTGGATGAAAATGCAAAAACCCACCCCATGCTTAGGCCGTACAAGACATTCTCAGAGAAGGTACGTTCACAGACATGCAGTGATCATCTTGAATCTTGATGTAGTGTGTGTATTTGTTTCTGCTCACACTGACTTTTCTCAAAGGACAAAGAGATTTACCGATGGCCAATTAAAGAGTCAATCAAAGCCATGATTGCATGGGAATGGAACATTGAGAAAGCTAGAGAGGAGGAAGAGTCAGAGAAGAAGAAGGCAACATCACGAAAAATCTCACAGACTGCACAGGTATACAGTTGTTTAGAGCCCTTGACTGACCGCATTAATACTTAATAATAATGTTGCTTGTTGTACAGTAGAGTGCATAACAATCTTTCTGTTCTAGGCAACTTATGATCCAAGCCATGGCTATAGTCCACAGCCCATTGATATCTCCCATATGGCTCTTTCGAGAGATCTGCAGGTATGGGGTTAAAATGTTGCATCCTTCTATTTTGCAATCTTAGCATCTTACTAATATTTATATCTGCTTATAGTCAATGGCAGAACAACTGGCAGAAAATTACCATAACACCTGGGGAAGAAAGAAAAAGTTGGAGCTGCAAGCAAAAGGTGATTTTATTTCTTTTGAGCGTGGAATATAGAGAAAGAAAGATTTGTCTTTTCCAAATAGTTCTGGATGTGCTTTTGTTTGTGCAGGAGGTGGAACACATCCTCTGCTCGTGCCCTACGATACCCTGACAGCTAAAGAAAAGGCACGAGACAGAGAGAAGGCATACGAGCTGCTGAAGTTCTTGCAGCTTAATGGATACGCTGTCACAAGGTAATAATAAAATAGTTGAGAATGGACAACATTGAACCTTGGTTCAAAATAAAGAAAATTTATCCAAGCTACTCAAAAGACTTTTTGAATCAGTAGTTCCTAAAAATGCATTGATTTGTATGGTATTACATGCAATAGCAAAGAGTTTTCTATTGCTGTTGCTAAAATTCAACTTTGTGGGGTTTTTTGGTGTAGATTGATAAAAATAATCGATAGGACACGTGAACATCCTTTGGCATACCAGAAAAAGTTTAACCACTGACTTTGATCTTCTGTCTTTTCAACATAAAACAAACATTAATTACAGGCTTCATTTTGACTGAAATAAACTGATGCATAACAGCCTGACTGTATTATGATGTACAACCAAGTGCATGAGGATTATGAGCATTAATTCTTTCACTATAAGAAACCAGTATGGACATGGCATTATTGCGGCCTCCTTAAATAGTGTTTTATTATGGCACAAATTCTGAACAGGAAGTCTTTCATTGTTATCATATATCAATTTTTGAGATATAAACTCTCCCCGACTTTAGAGGCCTTAAAGACATGGAGTCGGACATATCATCCATTGAAAAGAGGTTTGCGTATGGTTTCCTTCAGAAACTGCTGAAATGGATGGAAATCGCACAGGAGTTCATCGCACATCTTGGTATTGTGGGGCAAAGATGAAAAATAGTGTGGTGTACATTCAATTTTTGCCACTGTGTCCGTGCTATTGTATATTGCAATCTGTTTTACAGAGGCTGTGGTTAGCAGCGGACGAGTGGAAAAGTCTCCCCATGAGCAGGAAATCAAATTCTTTGCCAAGGTGAGACTATTGTGTGAATGTAAAATGTAAAATACTTGTACTTGTTATTTCTGTACTAAATGTGGAAAACCCTCTGAATTCTCTCTCTCAGATCTTGATGCCTCTAATAAACCAGTATTTCAAAAATCACTGCCTCTACTTTCTGTCTACACCTGCAAAAGTCCTGGGTAGTGGCGGGCATTCTTCCAATAAGGAGAAGGAGATGATTGCAAGGTGATGTCTCTGTTTTATAGATATGACACAGAAATATATATATTTGTATATCTTTTTTTCAAATATTATGTTTCTCCTTTTATGAGCTTTTGATTTCTTCTTGAGTTTTCTTCTTCTTCCTTTTCCTTTCTTTCACTTTGTAGTATCTTCTGTAAAATGTCTGCTTTGGTGAGGCACAGAGTTTCTCTCTTTGGTAAGATGGCAAACTTGCAGCACCACTCTTTCTGAATCTTTTCTCTCTCTTCTCTTTTTATGTGTGTTTCTGTATTTTGTGAGCTGCAATGCACCATTCTGTCACCCGGGTTAGCCTAAATGCCATTGCTCCATGTTTTTTATGGATATACAGTAGCTGATGATGTGGATTTATTTCTATATTTGCAGGAACGGATGCCCCAGCAATTGTTAACTGTCTTCACATTCTGGCTCGATCACTGGATGCAAGGTTTGTTTGTTTTTTCTTAATAACACTATAAAACTGTATTATAGTTATTTTTCATGTTTTTCCTTTTACCTTTTGTGTTTGCCTCATTAGGACGGTAATGAAGTCAGGACCTGAGATTGTTAAAGCAGGGCTACGATCGTTCTTTGAGAGTGCTGCTGATGATATTGAGAAGATGGTTGAAAATCTCAAATTGGGCAAAGTTTCGAAAGGCAATCAGGTACATGATGTTTAATATGGGCATTCACAAATTAGAATCATATATCCAAGTCCATAATCATATGCTGCTTCTCTTTTTTCCAGCAAGTGAAAGGCGTCTCTCAGAACATCAACTACACCACCATTGCACTGCTCCCAGTACTTACCTCCCTGTTTGATCACATTGCTCAGCACCAATTTGGAGATGATGTCATCTGTGAGTGCTTATTCATGCTTTATATTCCATCCATCTGTTCTTTTAACCACTTATCCAATTCCAGTGACCAATTCAAGTGACACTGAATAGGTTGCCAGTCTATCACAGGACTACTAAAGAAAGACAGACAACTACTTACCTACAGCCACTTTAAAGTCTTTATTGGATAGTGATAGGAAGTTAAGACAGAACTCACGCAGGCCAAGGGAGAACATTTAGTCTCGACATGTGTTTTGTATCCTCGTTGTTATTCATTAATAATTCTGACACTCTCGGTCTCTCTGTGTTTTTGCATACAGTGGATGATCTGCAGATGTCATGCTATCGGATCATGTGCAGCATCTACTCCCTGGGGACAGTGAAAAATCTACATGTTGAGAGGTGACTCCATATTTTTTAAGATGTAAAGTAATTTACTACTGATCCTTTTGGAGCATTTGCTGCACTCGTCCTTTTACCTTTACAGGCAGAGGCCAGCTCTTGGAGAGTGTTTGGCACACCTTGCAGCAGCTATGCCGGTGGCCTACTTAGAACCCCATCTAAATGAATTTAATGCTTTCTCTGTGTACACCACAAAGACTCCCAGAGAGAGAGCCAGTGAGTGCAATACTGTTGTCACACTTTTTTTTAAATCTAGCAAAGTCTTGTTTTTGAATTATCTTTCAATATTTCTCTTCTGGATTAAAGTCTTGGGCCTTCCCAATGAGGTCCAGGAATTATGTCCAGACATCCCAGAGCTGGATACTCTGCTGAAGGAGATTGGGGACTTGGCAGAGTCGGGGGCTCGTTACACTGAGATGCCTCATGTGATTGAAATTACTTTACCCATGCTTTGTAACTACCTCATTCGCTGGTGGGAGAGCGGACCTGAAAATTTTCCTGAGATGGAGGGCCGACTGTGCACCGAGGTCACGTCAGAACAACTTAATCAGCTGCTAGGAAGCATCATGAAAATTGTAGTGAACAACCTGGGAATAGATGAAGCCTCCTGGATGAAGAGATTGGCTGGTGGGAGCTGTTTTAAACTCTGCTCACATGCCAGTGTTTTTTTGGTTTCCTTTGCAAGGAAGTTAAAACCAGTTCTTTTCTCCACTAGTGTTTTCACAGCCCATTGTTAGCAGAGCAAAGCCAGAAATGCTCAAGTCTCACTTCATCCCAACAATGGAGAAACTAAAGAAACGCACATCAAAGGTGGTGGCTGAGGAGGACCATTTAAGGATGGAGGGAAAATCAGAGGGAGATGAGGAAGATGGCACTATACGTGATGAGTTTGCTGTCCTCTGTAGAGACTTGTATGCCCTTTACCCTCTACTTATTCGCTATGTGGACAATAACAGGTAGAATAATGTTGCAGTCACCAAGCTATGAATCCTGCCTCATATTGACAAAATTGCAATATATAAATCTTTTTATATATTGTTAATTATCAAAACTTGTGATAAAGAGATTTTAGCCTTATAATAATTTACTCTGCTACAGAGCGAGGTGGCTGACATGTCCTGACCCAGATGCAGAAGAGCTCTTCCGAATGGTTGGAGAGGTCTTTATTTTCTGGTCCAAATCTCATGTGAGTATGTTCACTTGGCCTTTTTGTTTGCAAGTGTTTATAAAAACTTAATCCATCCAATAATTATGCTTCTGTTTCTCTCCTGCAGAACTTCAAGCGAGAGGAACAAAACTTTGTGGTGATGAATGAGATCAATAACATGTCATTCCTCACCGCTGACAGCAAGAGTAAAATGAGCAAGGTGAGTTAGTGAAAGGCAGCACATGCTAGTGTAGACCACATGTCAAATCAGGCAACTTTAGGACATATTGTTTAACAACTGTATGTCTTCCTTCCCTCGTGGCCATATTTTATGGTATAATTTGAAGATTTCATGACATTACCAACCAGTTTCAGCCACTTATAATTGGTCATTTAATAAGCATTTTGTTATTCTTAGCATAATGGTAATAGCTTTAGGGAAAAAAAATTATTTGAAAGCCGGGGAAGCAGTCTAATACAAAAACACACTTACGCACCATTTTTTGTTTTTTGGTCTTATTTAAACATAGTGAAAGCTGCTGTAACCTCTTTGAGATTTGATTTTTAATTCAGATCTTTGCGAAGGCTCGCAGTTGTGTTAATGATATTCTCTCTTTGGCTGTCCATTGTTCTCTTCTTTCGTGTTGCGGCTGGGTTTCCAGGGCGGGGACACAGAGGTTAGACTTTGTTTTTGCACGACCGCTGTGCTGACCGCATGGCACCTCACTTTGGGGGAGCTTTTCATCAACCTCCCCAGCACACTGGCACATCTGATCCACACAAGTACACTGACTACATATCCACAAACACATGTGAACACACGTAACTTGTATACACAGAAACACACAAAAAAATCCTGCAGATTTTAATCAGCGAGATGTGGAATTAATTCACTGCCACTGACCTCTAAGGGCCTCTATGTGTAGTTTTTTCTGCAAAGTCTTGATTTGCAGCCTCTTAGCGATGAAGCAAAACTGGTGTGAATTTATTACTACACATATCTGGTCATTTATATTAATTAAAAGTCAAGGTCTTAGCCATATAGTTCATTATCGATTGGTTTGGATACACTTACACTGGCATTAACTTTATTATATTGAGATTTAAGTCTACACTGACACAATGTCAGTACAATGTACAATATCTTACACAAAATCATTCATTTATATTGTATCTCTTCATAGACTTTAGTGCAGAATTGTTCATAAGGGAAGCTGGGAAAAGATACTCATATAGTTCTCATAAAGGATCACTGGACTAATGGGCAGGCCCCACCTGCGGGCTTTCCCCAGTCCTGCCAGTGTGTGTGGGGGGGAGTCTGGAGGCGTTTGATGAAAGTACTCAGCTGTACAGTTCGGCTCATGGCACTGGGCTTTACACAAATATCAAAGTGGAAGTGGGAGCACAGTGCCATCATGCTGTCACTGAGTTTGCTCTTTTTTGATCATAGCTGAGTTGGAGTCTTCTAGTATGCCTTTTGTTTCTCTTCATGGAAGATGGTTTAGCTGTAGGTATTTGTAATGTAGCTTTTTGTCCACTAGGGGATGGTGTTAGTCTTCTCTGTGCTCTTTCTTATCTCCTCCCTTAAAATGCCATGGTACATCATTGTTTTAGTTTCTTTTATGCTCCCTAGTACCCACACTAACACACAGCTTGACGCTAAAAGTTTACTGAAGCAGATTTACTGAAACATTTGTTAGGTTCTCTTTTTAAAAGTGCTCAAAGTACCATGAACCTAACCAACATATTAATTCACACTTATTTCCTAAAATATTCCCCAAAACGCTTTGCATCCTCTAAACTACTTCACCATAACAAACATACACCTTACACTTAGAGGTTTTTTTTATTTCATTAAAAAAGAAAAAAAAGGGTCATCTGGGACCACTTTAATGTCTAACCGTGATGCCTCAGCAAAACCCCTTTAATAAAAAGATTTAAGCTTTTATGTACAGTACTGTGCAAAAGTCCCGAGCCACCCCTCAGTTCTATGTATTTTGCTAGGAAAATAGGTGATTAATATATGTGTAAACATGGAAATACAGTTTATAGGGCAAAAAAGTTCTATTCTCTCAATTCTAACAAGCTTGAAAATCCATATTTGACATGACCACCTTTATTCTTCAACACAGCCTGAACTCTCTTAGACAAACTTTTTGTCATTTCTTTAATTAGTCTTCAGGAATAGTTCTCCAGGCTTCTTGAAGGACATTCAAAGCTCTTGTTTGGATGTTGGCTGCCTTTTTGTTCCATTCTCTGTCAAGTTGATCCCACATTGCTTCAATAATGTTGAGATCTGGGCTCTGTTGTGCCTCTCTCCTGACCTCCATATGCATCTACATACAATAGATTGATTAACTGAAGGATAAAATGCATCTCTCAGGTCCTGTGTCAGCTCTTTGCTGAATGTTTTCCTATTTCTTAAGGACATGAAATTTACATAGTGTTATTATACAGTAGATAGCTTTTTTTAGGCCTACCAGTTTTTCTGAAAATAAGTGAAAAAGCACCCACTGCCCCCCCCCAAAAAAAAAAAAAAAACCTGGACGACCCTCAGATTGTGTGTTATTAGAGAATTATTATTCCAGACCACTTACAATAAATTACAAGAAAGTCTGTCATCTTGAAAGTAAAATAGAAAGAAATGAAGGATGGCTCAAGTCTTTTGAATCAATCGTTTATTTTCACAAGGCAAGATAAGGATTTACATAAATAATCACCAGCACAATGATAGCGGTCTTCCTAGAAACAGATTCTATAATATGGGTAGGATCAATATGAATCATCTACACAGTTCAGTTTTGTGGTTCAAAAAGAAATACCCTGTGAAGTAGAATTCTTAGAGCAAATATGTAATAGAGTAAACAATATTATGAAAGGTATTTATATACTTTATGCAATAGCATCCATTTGCACATTTTGGAGGACTCTAGAAAGAGCAGCTAACAGAAGGACTGAACTCTCACAGAAGCAGGGCATGAACTCAAATACAGGGAAGAGACATTTCCTTTAGTTTGTTTAATTGTAGCTGTGTGATTTTAACAGCATGCTACTAATAAGTCTAACTCTGAGGATCTTGTTCTTTAACATCATCTAATATTTTGAGTTTTCACCAAGGGCTACAGTTCCTAGGAAATCTCATTTACAATTACAGTATAAAGTGAATTTGTTTTGTTTAGCTGTCCTTTTCATGGAATTTTGAATGGATTGTGACTTGAATGAAATATTTTCTCTTGCACGTTGTTAGTGCAATATGACTGACTGACTTTATTCTAAGACCCATTTCCTTTCAGCCTCCCCTTCAAAAAAGCAGCAATACTCCCACTTTCTTATACATTTTCACTCTCTCCTCTACTTACCAGTCTGGGCTCAGAGAAAAAATAACTCTATAGTTGGGGAACAACCGGATTCTGACCTTTAAATATGGGCACTTGTCTTTTTAGTGCCGATTGTTGACTCTAACATGTTTATAAGTTATATTATTAGTAGATGTAGTAGTGTGTTTCTACTTGGAGAGACCTACTGTGCATAATAAAAACATTTCCAGCACTGTGTATTGCTCAGCTGGTGCTAATGTTGAATGACTTTCAGTATTTAGCATTAATACAGTCACATCACGAGTTGTAAAGAATACTGGCTGTATCATCACAATCATTTTATATATTTTTTATTCAGGCTTATATTCAGAATATTTTGTAATTTTTCAAGACAGTATTTTAAATCAGTTTGTTAAGTTAGTGTCAATCCTAACAGGACATAAATATTCAAACTTATCAGTCCTTGTCTGAGCTGTTGTACTGCTGGCACGTTATTAGATATTGTTTATGCTCTCTGCCTTATCGTCCTTTTCACAGGGTGGAGGCTCAGATACTGAGCGTACCAAGAAGAAGAAACGGGGAGATCGTTACTCAGTCCAGACCTCACTTATTGTGGCTGCCTTGAAAAAGATGCTCCCCATAGGCCTAAACATGTGCTCTCCTGCTGATCAGGAGCTTATCAACTTGGCCAAGATCCGATACTCTTTGGTAGTTTTTTTTCTCACTTTGAACTTGGTTCTAGTAAACATCTGAAGTATGATTTGTATTATGATATACACAGAGGAAAACAATTGCTAAAATGTTTTACTTTACAGAGAGACACAGATGAAGAAGTAAGAGAGTTCCTGCAGAATAACCTGCATCTACAGGGAAAGGTATACTTAAAGAACCGGTAGTAAAATAGCTGCAGGGATGAGATTTGTAACTACAGATAATCAGTCTCAAGATATTTCAGAAAACTCTGTATCCATATGTTGTGAAAAGGTGGACAACCCATCCATGCGCTGGCAGATGGCGCTGTACAAGGAGATGGCAGGGAAGGCTGAAGATGCAGATGCCCCACCGAAAGTTGTTAAGAGAGTGCAGGAGGTTTCTGCGGTCCTCTACCACCTTGAAGTGGTGAGTGTTGGTAATTTATAGTGCAGCAGGTGCACTATGTCTCAAATATAGATATTCAAAAATACACACAACAAAGATGTCTACACAGCATGTACTACATAGATATGAATACAGGGATAACAGAGGCAGCATGTCCTAACAGAAAAGAAAGGATAAGGCTTGAAACAATTTTAGGTGTTACTAGTCTCAGTAGTTTTTAGCTTATGTGGGTGAAATACTGGTAAGCTTATGGCATGGCATTGCGGGTTTCCATCCATCCTTTCATAAATAAAAAGAATTGCTACTCCTCCTGTAGCGGGGGTGTCAGACATAACCGGTCTGGCAAAGACTACAAACTACACCAATATAAGGAAGTAATAGATGAACAATTAAATGACAGAAAAGTTCCAGTTTTTTCATGATCTGCTATAGGAATTACAGTTTTTAAAATACATACACAGTAAGTTAAATAAATAAAATGGGACATTTTCTGTAACTTAAAAAAAAAACTTTTATAATTACAGGTCAGTCTAGGCCAGAGGTGTCAGACTTTTACTTACTTACAACTTAAGCCCAACGAGTTGTGCTAACAGATTTCTTTCATTTTCTTCTGTTGAAATATTGCAGAGATTAAATACGCAGTTAAAATTCTGAGAGAAAAGGGATTATCACCAGTCTGGCCCAATTAAAATCAAAGTGGGATGCATGCGGTCCACAATGTGAAATGAGTTGTATATTCCTGCCCTGCAGCATTGGTCAGAATTTAGAAGAGATTCTGTCAGACTCAGAATAAGGTTAGATACCTTAGAAATTTCTATGTTATGGAAAAAAGTAAAAAGTGTATTGTTAATATAAATCAATTGGAAGTGTCAGATACCATTAGACATTTTTTGATCACTTTACAAGTGCATGTCTTTTCTGATAGACGGAGCATCCGTTTAAATCCAAGAAGATGGTGTGGCACAAACTGTTGTCCAAGCAACGACGCAGAGCTGTGGTCGCTTGCTTTAGGATGACACCACTATATAACATTCCAAGGTAAAAAATCAACTGCTATGGACCCATGTATGTAAAAAAAAAGCTAAGTATAAATACAATAAATATCCATTTTAAGTCCATCCAAGTCGTCTCTATGTTTGTGAATCTGAAAAGACCCAGGTCTAAATCTGAGTGATTGGAGAAGGCATGCAACCACAAGGCACTATATCTAGTCTATTTTGTTTTGGTTTTTGCTTTTCAGGCACAGAGCTTCAAACATGTTCCTTGAGGGATACAGGCGCAACTGGCTTCATCCTGAAGGCTTCTCATTTGAAGACAGAATGATAGACGACTTATCTGTGAGTGCTATATGTAGTTTCATCTACAGATGTTTTCCTTTTAGCGTTACTCATACTTTTGTTTTATTGAACATCCCAGAAAGCAATGGAGCAAGAGGAGGGAGATGAGGAAGAGGAGAAGGAAACAAAGCCAGATCCCCTTCATCAGCTAATTCTCCATTTTAGTCGTACTGCTCTTACAGAGAAGAGGTTAGATCCTCACTGATACAACAGCAGTGAAATGCAGAGACGTGGTGCACCTGTGGGAAAAAAAATCAGCATGTTATTTCTAATTTGTGATCTGCACTTCTGTCATTTCAGTAAACTGGATACTGATCATCTTTATATGGCATATGCTGATATTATGGCAAAGGTAAGTCATCGCAGAAGGTGTTGAAGTGCGCTGAAGTTTGCAAAGAACTACAGCATTGTGTACTCTGAAACACTCATGTTTATTCTCCCCTCTTTGTGTATTTAGAGTTGTCATATTGGTGAGGAAGAAGAAGGTGGAGAGGAAATGGGGGAAAATGCTGAGGATGAGATGTCCTTTGAGGTGCGACAGTCAGAACTGGTAATGGGCGGCCAGGGGCTGGGGACCAGGAACACATTGGAGCGGTAGCTCTCGACGCATTGAGTGACCTCATCATTGGAGCATTTATTCACAACCACATCTCTCTTTCTCTCTGTCTCTGTGTCTCTCTCTCGTATCGTCTTGTTGCTTCTTTATGTTCTGTCTCTGCTGTTTCTTTTGTTTGTATGCTAAGCTTCATTCATTCTGAGTTTCTTTACTTAGAAACTCAAAGCTCCAATCCAGGTATGCTTTAATTGTGTAAATTACTGTATACTCCCTAAATTCATCAGCAACAAAATGTTATTATGCTTCAACTTAAAACAACTCGACTACAGTCACTTTCATGCACCATTTACTATTTATTGCGCCTGGATTGGATATAATTAGATTTAATAAATGTAAAATTAACATCAACAATAATAATAACTGTAACTCAAATTAACAATCATGATGTTAATTAATCTATTTTTAAATCATTATCAGCTCAGGTTGATGAACAATTCCTCCTATTTTAGATCAAGTAAAGAAGTAAAGTGTAGCTTTTTCTGATTTTCTGGTACTCTATAAAGGCTACAGTATTAGAGTAGGCTAGCTGGGATTTATTTTTAAACATTGACAGGCAGTAGCAGCTGCTCTGTGCAGGCTTTACTACATTCATTGCGTCCAGTTGTGCACAGCGTCTCAGACACAGTAGTTCATTGTATACCCCAGTGCTGATTGTGCTCTTAGAAGAAACTGCCACTGAACCATTACATACTTCCAGTGAGCTGTGTTTGTTTGCTCATTGATGTTGTGCTTCATCATTATGTATCATTGCTTTAAACTACTAAAATATTGTATATAATATTCAAAAATGCCTTCCAAAACATTTGTGAGGTGTTATATGAAACTGGGGAGTCAGAAATACAGAAACTGGACCTAAAATTACATTGGATATCCTGTTAAAGTCCACTTAAATTCCAATGGCTATTAAAAAAACATATACTCATTTTATAACACTGTCATTCCTCCCAGTTTATATAGCTGTCTGTTTTGTTTCTCTCCGTCTCTCTTTCCTCATTGTTCCATCTAATTGGTCTCAGCTTCATAACACCAGTCTTTGCTAACTGAATGCTTGTGTTCAATGTTCCCTTCCCCCACTCACATAGCATACTGACAGACTACAGTGAAAGCCAGTGTAGAATATACAACACTAAAAGCTGTATCGACATACACATAGTCATAGCTTTAAAGTTTAATTCACATAGTGCACAAGTCACAGTCAGGCTTCACTAGAGAGTCAGGGACTGCAGGGTAAGTTTGAGGTCCACCTGCACGACACATAGCGGGTAGAGCTCGGCTAGGCATACGTGGGTGGCGGGGAGGGTGGTTGGGAGTGGGGAGGGTGGTTGGGAGTAGGGAGGGAGGGAGGGGGGCTTGGGAGCAGTGGTTGTTGTTGTTTTAGGGTCACTATGATACAAGTTGATATAAAACGTGGCTGATAGATAGAGTAATGTCAATTTGCCTTCTGGATTCAGAGATATTCATTTGCTCTTTTTCTTTTTATATGCGATTGGCTCAGTGTTATGAATAAAGATGAATATTGAAAGCCATTTAGATTTAAAGAAGAAAAGAGAGAAGAAGAAGGGCTGAAGAAAAATGTTATGTTTATTTTGCATTAATATTTGAAGTCATTTCTCAAAGTAAGCACAGACTGCTATTGAAAGCCAAAGAAATATCTCTGATACAGAGGAATAAAGGCTTTGATCCAAAGTATCTTCTTTGCAGGACCGCTGCATTTAAGAAACTTTGGGTATCTACATGGCTGAAATGCTAAGCCAGTGGAACTGTTTCCTGTAGTCTAACGCTTGCTCCAGCCAGCAAACGTGAAGAAGTAGTGTAACAACCCTGTGACTAATGAAGTGAATTGAGAGAATGTGTGCAAGAGTCAGGTTTTGAATTGACACTGAAAATCTGAATCTTGATAAAATTATTGTAAAATCCATGAAAGGACATTAATAATTAATTGGTAATTCACAAAGGTTAATAATTAATGTAGATTTTCTTTTTGAGGTACATTCATTTTTCTACAAACATAGAGTGAAAAAAACTGTTAAACTGATTGGTGATGATGATTTAAAGCGGTAGGGATTTGTGTGAAAGGCAAGTGAATGTGAAATTAAATTGTAAATCTTAATTGATAGAATGGACTTTTTTTGATGAACCACTGTTTTATGACTTTTAGCAAATATATACAGCACTTAACAAATTTATTAGCACCTCTCACACAAAAAAGATAACACAAATATTTAAAAAATCTGTCAAAAAATTGTTTAAAACTAAATATTATGTGGACATTTATTAATCAAAAAACAAACTGAACTGTCAGATATTAATCACAATGACAGTCAATCAGTAAAACGATTTTTTGTTTTCAATACTGCAATATAACAATTTGGCATCTTAGTAAAAAAAATAAATAAATAAAAATGCTAATAACAATTTACTATTCTTTCTGCTTTTCTCTAAAAACATGCATTTAAAAAAAGTCGATTGAAAACAACAATAATTATAATTTTGTATTAAAAATGTAATTTCAGTTTAAGAGCTTGTGCATGCTGGTGGATTAACCATTATAGAAACATAAAAATATTTTGGTAATTAATAATACTGTTGAGTTAGAGCAGCTGTGGCATAAATCCTACATTGGGTGTAAGAGATTTGTTCAGCACTGTATATATATTTGTAATTTGATTCTATAGTGCATCCTATCGTTTTACCTTCTCTCTGTGACATATAATGGGAGCAAATCCTCATAATGTTTGTGTTGACCGCAGGAAAAAGAAATGGAGAAACAAAGACTCTTGTACCAGCAGTCTAGACTGCATAATCGTGGCGCTGCAGAAATGGTCCTGCAAATGATCAGTGCCTGCAAAGGTAGTCTTTATCCTTATCTTTGGTCAGCTTTGTTTACCCGCATTGTGTTCATGGCTTCCTGTTTCCTGCAGGTGAAACGGGCCCAATGGTGTCTACAACCCTCAAGCTGGGTATTTCTATCCTTAACGGTGGGAACAGTGAGGTTCAGCGGGTATGCCTTTTTAATATAAACACATGTAATTATAAATTTGGAGATACCTCTAAAGAAGACCCTTTATTGAATTACCCTTATTTGTTGACAGAAAATGCTGGAGTACTTAAAGGACAAGAAGGATGTGGGCTTCTTTTTGAGTGTCCAGGCATTGATGCAGACTTGCTGGTCAGTTTTCAAATACTCAACAAAAGTGTAAATGTGGTTTATAATTTTTAATAGTAAACAGGGGGAAAAAAAGCTTTATATTCTGTGCAGTGTCCTGGATCTAAATGCCTTTGAGAGGCAGAACAAGGCAGAGGGGCTGGGCATGGTTTCAGAGGAAGGCACCAGTAAGTTTTCATGCTGTTTTTCTTAAGCATCACCTTTTCACATTGAAGATACAGCAGAAAAGCTGTTACACTGCAGCTGCTCTTATATAGTCGATGATCAGAATCATTTATAAATGCAGATTATGGTGTTGGTGTTAATACTGCTGTTATACCATCGCATTACACAGTAATATACGCTTTGAGTAGTAAAAAGACACTGGAGGAATCAAATGCATATACTTTAGACTCTTTTCCTGTGTAAACCACAATAGCAAAGTAAAAAAGACTCAAAGGAGTTTTGAAAGGTCAAGAGAAATCACTTTCTGTAATTCAACTGAAGAATAAGTGAGTACCAATTCATGCCATTGTTCATTTTATCACATGAATGATCAGATTTAAGACATTTTAAGCATCTATTAATTCATCTTTGTTTAAATCCATCTGTGCCATTACTGTACAAATTTTCATTTATTGAGTGATTAGTTCCCTAACGTATTATTAACCCTTGGATAACTGTTAAAGAATTACATATTCATGATTTAACTTAAATTGGTTCAAATGTTTTCCTCTGTATGTTTAGTAGTTTGTCTATTGGGCTTCACCTACTTTTGTCATCTAATTCTGGAGGTTAATTTAAAGTTCTAGCTGAATGAATTTGCCATGGAATGTTGTTAATCTCCCCCTCCTCATCTCTTAGTCCTCTTCTGTTGTCAACACACTGATCCTCTCTCCCTTCCCCACGATCACTGCCACCTCTCCCTTGTCCCTCCTTTCATGGCCCTCAGACTTGAACCTAGATCGGGGTAAATCATGTTTCTGTCCATCTGCCTCTCTGTCCTACTGCTGCTCCTCTTTCACTCCCCTGTCCTTTTTTTGCTCCCTCATTTCTCTTTCTAACATTGAAGAGAGGATTGGATGCCTCTCCATCTTTCATGCTCACAGCTCGCGCCCTTCCTCACGTGTCTTGTTCATTCCAAAAAGCCTCGGATGGAATCCGGTCTTTTCTGCCCATGAACGACTATTCAAACGGGGAATGAAACCTTCATGAACGATATTTGTTATGAATAGTGATAGAGTTCCTCATTTCTCAACCCTAATACCTTCTCGCACATTTCTTAATCACATGACTTATAAAGAGGCTATTCCTATCTTGAAACATGGCCACAAAAGATGCTATAAACGAAACTATGTTGAACTAAAGTCTCCTTGATTGTTATTTTTTTCAATTTGCGAAATTATGAATAAATGTGGCACATCCAAATACATATCTCCTTCGAATTAAGTTTCATGTGACAAGAAATGTGTGGTTTCTCGGATGTACTCTATCATGCACTGGATTCCCTTCAGCCTTTTGTTGGACAAAACCCCAACCTCTCTGACATTTACGTTAGAAGCTTGTATATCCTGCATGATTCTGCGTTTGTGTGCTTGTTACATGTAGCCAGCGGTGAACGGGAAATTGAAAAGAAAAGAGAAAATTAATAAATCAAGTAATATCGTGGGTTCACCTCTGACTGCTGCTAACATTTCACTTTATTGCTTTGTTTCTGTCTGTACAAGAGTCCTATATCATTGTCTCAGTTTATACATGTTGTGACCAAATGTTTGTTACTGTCTCAGTTTTTTTGTTTTTTTTTCTCTTTAAATTTAGTGTATGCATGTGATGCTGATGCCTCGTGTATGGTGCCTGACATGTGCTTGTATGTCAGACTTTGTCAAACCGCAGTCATTTGTATTTCTTTGATTTATATTAAAACCCTGTTTCCAAAAAAAATTGGGACAGTGTGCATAATATTGTTAAACACTGAAACAAAAGGAGTGCAATCAAATTTTGGAACTGAGAAATTGTATTCTTTTTTTTTAAATCCTCATTGTGAATCTTATTTTAGCAATAAATAAATTAAAAAGTTGGGCTACAACAATAAACAGCTGAAAAAGATGCATGATATCACTAAAGAAACTTAGAGAAAATGGAGATATGGTTCAAAACTGAAAGAATTTTATCAGAAAAAGATTTTATCATCTGCAGTACTTAATGTTATTCAAAGATTTGAAGCATCCCGAGAACACAAGGGAAAGCATTGAAACTCGCAACTCTCCACAAAACTCTGTTCACAAGGGTCAAAACTGTGATTGAATGGACGTGATCTTCAGTCCCTCTGGTGACAATGGATTACACAACACTGCTTTAATAGCAGGCGTGATTATGTAATGAAAGTCACTGCAAGGGCTCAGAAGCATTTCTGAAAACAGTTGTCAGTGAACTGAACCTACAAATGCTAGTTATAGCCCAACCATGTTTAAAAAAACCCCAATAAAACAAACATTTAAGATGGCCTTAATATGGAGTTTAGTTAAAAACTGTCCTCGATCTATCGAGTGAAAATTAGAAACTATTTTTGGAGCTAAGGAAGAAGAGTCCTCTAGGCTAAAGAGGAGAGCAACCATCTGGCTTGTTTCAGCACAAAATTATAAAGCCAGCATCTGTTAGGGTTTGGGGGGGTACAATAGGGAACGTGGAAACCAAAGATTTTCCACATTACAAAGCCTCAGCTCTAACATGGAACAATATTTACAAATTTGAAGCAGCCAATGCTACCAACTAGACACAGTGTTTTTTAGATGTTCCTTTTCAGTTTCAGTTTTAGAGTCGGGTGCACTTCAGTGAAAGCATGTTATGAAAAAAGAAGAAAAGTTTTATAGACAATCGAAGGAGATCCTGAACTGATGCAAAATTATTTATGTTATCAGTTCCCAAACTCAAACTGTTAACATAAAATCTGTTACTTGTGACAAACATTTCTGCTAAACTCTATCAAAGCTTTGACAGTCATGACATCCAAAAGTATGGTGGCTCTAAGAGGTCAAACACACTACAATTTAAGAAATTACCATTAAATAGAAAAACGATGAAAAAGCATATAAAAGCAATGGAAATTTAAAAAAAAAACCACACACACACAACCTGCAAAAGTGCACAAAACAAACCTCACAAAATACACAGAAGTGTGAAGGTGACAAGCCAATGGCTAGCAAGAAAGCACACATTTCGCTATGGCAGGTGTGTCAAACATAAGGCTTGGGGCCCAGAATTGGCCCAAAAAGACTCCAGTTCGGCCCGCTGGACAACTTTAAGAATATGAAGAAGTTTGTAGATTTAGAACTTTTTATTTTACAGCTTTTCCTATTGATAAGGCCATCCCCATTGCCCTTCACAATACACCAAAGCAATTACCTAACAGACAAACAATGACAATAAGGTCAGAGGTCAAGTTTTCTGAAAATCTTGTGAATCCGATAACTCGAGAACAATGTGATACAGGATTTTGAAATGGATACCACACGTGTATCTGCTAGTACACTGAGGTGTAGAACAGACGGCCACCAGTATTTTTCTACTTCCACTGTGCTTTATTAAATTTCCATTGTGTTTTGTGTGCTTTTGCATTGTTTTTCTATTTGCTGGTGTTTTCTTAAGTTGAAGGGTTCTCTAAAAATTATGTTTAAAAAAAATCTCAGTTTCAACATTTCATATGTTTTGTAAAGTAAACCAATTAAATAGAATAGGGTCTTTTTTCCTGACATTTTAAAAAGCTTCCCACGTTTTTTAGGAAATGGGGTTGAATTTGAAAAAAAAAAAAAAAGAGTCATTCTTAATTTTATTGAAACGAGCAGCACTCAGTCAGAGGTGGTTATTGAGGTGCCTGATACTAAAATCCTTGTATTCATGATGGTAAGTTCAGTAATGAATTTTAGTTATTATCCTCACATTTCTTATACTCAGATAAGTTGTTAGACTTTTTTACCGTTACGTGTAATCTGATTTAGCTCGAATGTATCTCTTTGATTCATTCATTTGTCTCATCTTTTTAGATGAGAAAGTGATGTCAGATGATGAGTTCACCTGTGACCTCTTCCGTTTCCTGCAGTTGCTTTGTGAAGGTCACAATAATGGTGGGAATTACTCATGTGTCAAATGAGAGTAACAATAAATTGAGACACTCGTGAAGCACATATCTTCTTATTCAAAATGATGTCTATTTTAATGCAGATTTTCAGAACTACTTGCGGACTCAAACAGGCAGCACAACTACCATCAATGTCATCATCTGTACAGTGGACTACCTTCTCCGTCTCCAGGTACACTGGCTGCAGTTAGTGCACCATATACAGATTGAAAATAAAGGTTTTAAGGCTATGGTAGGACTTGTGATATTGCGAAGCCACACATATCATAAAATGAGTTTCTCTTTTAAACATTATTGCATTTTAAACTGTGCAATAATTTTACTTCTAAAGTGTGTTTGCAGTATGGTATCCAAATTTCTCTAATGACCCCTTATTTTTTCATTCAAGGAGTCTATAAGTGACTTCTACTGGTATTACTCTGGGAAGGATGTCATCGATGAACCAGGCAAAAAAAATTTCTCCAAAGCTATGACAGTGGCAAAACAGATTTTCAACAGTCTAACTGAATATATCCAGGTAACACTGGAGCAGATCAGACCTTTATACAGATTGGATGCTTTTGCTGTTTTGCCTATAACACATAGTCTCTTATTTCAGGGTCCATGCAATGGCAACCAACAGTCCCTAGCCCACAGCAGGCTGTGGGATGCTATTGTTGGCTTTCTTCATGTCTTTGCCCACATGATGATGAAGCTGGCACAGGTATATACATATAATTCAATCAATCGAATTAATTCCAAATTAAATGTATTTATTTCTCTGTAGAGGTGAAGACAATGTTGCCTCTGTTCTGTAACATCATCAATTGACCTCCTGACCTCTCATGCTGCATTTTATTTTCAGTGACCATGAAAGAAAGTCAGTGGTAAACATAAAAGGTGTGATGCCCATTACATGTGAATTATACTTCTGCATCACATCTATGCTGTAACTTATGCCATAAAATGCAACCGCATTTTAACCCTATGCCACAACTTTCTGCGTAACCTGACGTGCGTCTTTCGAGAAATGTAGCTACACGTCTGCTGGATGCATACTACAACGAGTTAAATGGCGTGGAAGGTTGCAGTGCAGGGATAAATATGAGTTCCTGGTTACTACCTAAGTTAGGACTTAGATTTTCTGCATAAATCCAAATCAAGCTTCAGCTTTACAAAAAAAAGCTTTAGCTTTACACTGATGCTGTTTGTATAGTATGTTAAACTTTGGTACTCAGTGTAGACGTGGTATCAAGAAAATCTTTTTGAAGTACCTCCCCTGGTTTTATACCTTACAACGGTTCTTTCCTTTATTGCACATGAAAAAGCTCTGTTGTTATAAACCTGACAGTAAACACATAAACTTTTCTGTGAAACAATTGACAGAAGCACCTTACAGTACACCTCAATATTACAGAAAATATTACAATTTCTAATTTCTTAAAAATTTATTTTATTTCATTATGTATTTGATTGGTCATTTTGGTCATATTTTGACATGTTGCCTAAGTATTAGTGTAAAAGATTAAATTATAATTTTGTGAGTTTCATGTGACTGCTTACATTTCAGGGTTATGGTATTATTTATGCAGGCTCTCCTCGACAATGGTTTCCCTTTCTGAGAGATCATTGTTATTTGACTACCTGCACTTTTTCCTGTTTTGAATTGCCTGGTGTAAAAATAGAGTTCATCAGCATTAAATATAATACACATTAAGAGATTTAATAATAAGACTTGCCCAGTTGATTCTATACGATTTACTATTTTAATTTAAAACTATACCATATAGTTATACTTTAAAATGAACTTAAAGGTCAGTTACTTATTTATGAATTAAGTACTAAAAAGTTGGACTACTGTTCAAAACATGGGAAAAAGGGAACTGTAAATCAAATACTATGATTTAAAAAAAAAAAATTTATAATATGATTTATTGAATTTATATGTTGTCCGACAAAGGAAAAGAAATGCTTTACAGAGAGTGTTCCTTATGTCTTTCAGACTTTAATAAGTTAGAGAAAGGTTCAACAGTCAGTGAAATAGCTGGTGTGTAAATAATGTGTTAAATTTGGTGATTTCATCATCAACAGAAAATAATGGCATTAAAAGTTTTAGAGAATCCAAAGACATCTCTGTACACTAGAGACAAAGCTGAAAACCAGTCGTGTGGTGAAGATCTTTGGGTCCTTAAGCAGCTCTGCATTTAAAAATGTATCGGGTTATGTCATGTATTAGTGCTTCAGTGCTTAGGAGCAATGGAGTACAGGCAGGCCTCTGGTCCAAACCTGTGTGGTTTATGAAGGAGGCTGAAAACTGTTGAGTATCAAAAATCTCACACCAAACAAAAATTCTTATATACACTTGACCACATAAATAGCAAACTATTGTTTATTGCCGGAGGTATGTTTAGCACCAGGAGTTTTAAACGAAATTTTATATAATAATGAGCAAACATGATTTTTTTTCTGTGTTGCTTTGAATTATTATAACTATACACAGTGTTAAAGCGTTTTCTAATTGGATGATTTTTAAAATCCACAAAGCTATTTGTGATGCTAGTGCTATAAACAAAAGGTCAAAATATTTACATATGTAGACATTTCCATTCTGTTTAGTGCATTAATCCTCTGCAGATAACTGAGGCTAATAACATTTATCATTGATAGCTTTTGCATGCATAATCTTTTTAAACATGTGGCCAGATTAAGAGATGATCCATGCTTGATCTGTAAGTTCCCAGCTCAGCATATTTTAACAGATATTACGCACCTAAAACAAATTACCTTACCATGTGCTTTTGCTCTTTAGCTGATAGTCTCACAGTCAGCTTCTCTGTTTTACATTTATCATTGTGTTTCAAAGTCTACATCAAACTTGTGCATTGTTTTGCTGTCAAATGAAAGAAAGCACACACGCAAAATGTAAAAAAAACATATGTGAGTGTATTTTGTTTAACACCTGAATAATTTATTTATTATTGAAATTGTCTTCCACATGGTCAATGCAGGGTAAAGTATGTATCTACTTTTTTATTTATTAATGCAGTATTGTGTTTACTAGTTTTTCATTTATTCAGTGTTGGTTTCTCTTATCAGGCTGTTTTATATCCACCTGCTTTAAACAGAACTCAGTAAGAGTCAGTATTTACTCAATGCTGATTACAGTGTATTTCCAAACAAAACTGACATACTAGCATGTTGAGTCATTTGAGGAAATAGAAAAACAGTTTGATATATATATCAGATTTTATTTTTATTTTTTTTTCAGTACACTATACAGTGAACTAAACCTTTCTGTAGCACATTAGGCCTCATGAACAGCAAACTGTATATTTTCAGACACTGCAATAGTCTTTTTGTTTTTAGTTTTTACCCATAAAGCAATTTTCAGAATTATGTTAGCACCATGAGTTTTAAAGTAACAGCCTTATAATTAAAAAGATAAACATAGTTTATACTTAGGCAGTTTGTGACAAAGAAGCAGGTGACTACAAAACTTCCTGAGGGAGGGCCTGACTTTTAACCTCAACTGTTGGAGTATACACTTTAATATGAAATTATTTTGTCTTTGTATATACACTTTAATGTGACATCCACTTCGTGTGCACACATTTAACAGAAATTACAATTTTTTAACTTTTTTTTTCTTTTTTCATTTACAGTGTGTTGAGCTGTGGCTTGTGTGTTGCTTCGATTTAAAATAACTATATATCTATGAATTTTTTTGTAGTTTTTCCTCTGTGCACCACCATAGTGCAGTTTAAATCAAACAGGCTTTCAGCTTTAATTCAAGGGGTTTTACAACAATTTGGATTTACCTCTTGACGAATTACACAGTCCCGACTTTGTCTCAAAATTTACTGGATAATTACCTGACAAGCAGTTTCATGGCCAGGTGAGGTTTGGTCCTTCCCTATTCCATGACAAATGTAGGAGATATGATATCTGAAGTTGATTCACAGTGATTTGAATCAAAGTAAAATCATCATTAGGGTGAAAAAATAAACATATCAGAGAAATAACATAATCCTTTAGGACAAATCCAAATCAAATATCTGGTACAAACCTATAAAGAAGGAATGCAGTGGCGAGCTCAGCAACACCAAAAGGCCTGAGAGACCACAAAAGACAACTGATGTGAATGATGATAGCATTTCCTTATTGATGAAGAAAAACAACTTTACAACATCTAACCCAATCAAGAACACTCACAGTCAGTGCATTGTTCCTAAGCTCTGCAATCAAGAGATGCCTTATTGAATGTAAATACAGAGAGTTTACAAGTGTTACCACTAGTTACACTCAAGAACAGTGCAACAGAGTCATTGTCTGTAAATTATTTTAATCCAGGTATCATAATCAATCGTTAAATGTTAAATTATATTCCTTAGTTCTATTACTTTTGAGTATCTGAGTAGCTGTGTATAAAAATAGTAATTCTCTGGGGTGGTACACAGAGGCAAAACTACAAAAATGGTATCTTTGTCCAGTAAATTATGGACCTAACTCTACATTTACACACAAGCTTCTGCTTTAACTTCTAATGCTCACTGTCATAGAAATGTAATATTCACAAAGGGGTTCATGAGATTTAAGCACTGTTTTATCACAAAAATGGGGAAGAAAATGTTCACATTATGGCATCTTTAAAAACCATTGTTACGTTTTGATAAATTCTCTCAGCATGACGATTTGGTTCATTAACATCCTCCTTTGTTATGAATGTGATTGTATACAACACACAGTATTTTGAATGTCCACTTCTTATCATAACAAGGTTTTGGGTTCCTGACACTTACAGTATAACTTGTGCTTTCAACTTTACCAAAGACTATGTCTTTATGTAAACCTCTAATGTTTCAAGACAGTATTGTTGTCATTACTGTAAGGTCTTGTTCTTCTTTCATGGTCACAGGACTCCAGCCAGATTGGTCTGCTGAAGGAGCTTCTTGACCTACAGAAAGATATGGTTGTTATGTTGCTGTCTTTATTGGAGGGTAAAATAACTTTCTCATCGCTTTTATGTCAGTTTTCATCTTTTTATCCTTTTCCAGTTTCAGGTTTTTTTAAATTCTGCTTTGTATTTATTCAGGAAATGTGGTAAATGGTACAATCGCTCGCCAGATGGTAGACATGTTGGTAGAGTCCTCCAGCAATGTGGAGATGATACTCAAGTTCTTTGACATGTTCCTCAAACTGAAAGATATCGTGGCCTCAGATGCTTTCCGTGATTATGTGACAGACCCTCGAGGGTTGATCTCAAAGAAGGACTTCCAGAAGGCGATGGACAGTCAAAAGCAGTACTCCCCCTCTGAGATTCAGTTTCTTTTGTCCTGCTCAGAAGCAGATGAAAATGACATGATCAATTATGAAGAGTTTGCCAGTCGCTTCCAGGAACCCGCCAAAGACATTGGCTTCAACATTGCCGTGCTGCTCACCAATCTGTCTGAGCACGTCCCTCATGACACCAGGCTACAGAACTTCCTGGAACAAGCAGAGAGTGTGCTGAACTACTTCCGTCCGTTCTTGGGGCGTATTGAAATAATGGGAGCCAGTAGAAAGATTGAACGCATCTACTTTGAAATCAGTGAGGTTAACCGCAGACAGTGGGAGATGCCTCAAGTAAGAGAGTCCAAACGGCAGTTCATCTTTGATGTCGTCAACGAGGGTGGCGAATCAGAGAAGATGGAGATGTTTGTCAACTTCTGTGAAGACACCATCTTTGAGATGAATATAGCCTCACAAATTTCAGAGCAGGAGGAAGAGGAAAAGGGGGAAGAAGAAGATGAAGGGGAAGAAGGAGGAGGTGAGGGTGGAGGAGGTGGGGAAGGAAATGGAGGAGGAGATGAGGATAATAATGGAAGGGAAGGTCCACATGAATCAACCTCTGCCTTTGTAGATTTTATAAACAGCATGTTAAGCTTTCTCGGCATTTTCACCTTCCGCAACCTTCGCAGACAGTATCGTAGAGTGAGAAAGATGACCTTCAAGGAGATTGTAGTGGCCTTGTCCACTTTTTTCTGGACCATACTGATGAGTATACTACACTTTATTTACAATGTATGCAAAGGTATCTTTATGATCATCTGGCAAACATTGTTTGGAGGTGGCTTGGTAGAGGGAGCCAAAAATATCACAGTCACTGAGATTTTAGCCAGCATGCCAGATCCCACCCAGGACGATGTGCATGGGGATGGACCAGGGGAGCCAAGGACAGGGGAGGAACAGGACACTGGAGGTGTAACAGATACTGGTGAGACTGGGAGTGGAGAGGAAGAAGAGGAGGATACCCAAGAAAAAGAGGGTGGGAGGATACCAGGAATAGATGCTCCAGGTGGACTTGGAGATATGGGTGTGGAGGCACCAGTTGAACCTCCAACTCCTGAAGGAACTCCCATAACAAAAAGAAAAATGGTAAGGAGTAGCTTGGTCTTCTCTATCAGTCGTTTGTGATTATACATCTACCAAAAATGTGGATAGAAAACATCAGGTCTTGTGCAGTAGATTCTTTTGTCTACAGGCACCAGAAGAGACTGATGCTAGTCAGAAACCACCAGAACCTCCTCCTGTAGAAGAACCTCCTACGGAGCCTGAAAAGGCTGAGTAAGACTCTTTAGTTGGTGTTGTGTCTATACTAATGTGCTTCAAGCATTTCCCTCTCCCTTCCATGGCTCTAAATCAGGTTATACCTTTTAGCCAGGACAATCCAGGAGGATTACAAAAAACAACTTTGAACAGTTTGAGGTTAATGATTATCTGAATGCACATTTTTATTAAAAGGGTTGGTTTTCATTGCATTGAAGCAACTTCCCGAGCTAAGAAAAAGATCATGGAAGTTTTAGTGCACCATGATTTTTAAATTGATGGAATGAATTGATATGACATTAACTCAAGACTGTTTATTTTTTAGTGCTGAAACTGGAGAGAAAACAGAGAAAGAATGTGAGAGCAAAGAAGAAGTAGAACCAGAAAAACCAAAGAAATCAGCAGCCAAAAAAGAAAAGAAGCTGAAAAAGGATGGAGGTTTTCAAATCTGGACTGAGCTGGAAACCCAAAGGAATAAATTTATGGTAGTATTTGTGTCAAAAGTGATTTTGTTGTGCAATTTTAATGTCACTATCAAGTGATTGATCAGTTGAAGAATATTTATCTGTCTTTTATAGAACTATCTTTCCAGAAACTTCTACAACCTGCGTTTTTTGGCTCTGTTCCTCGCATTTGCCCTGAACTTCATTCTTCTTTTCTATAAGGTAAAAAGAAATACCTTTACTTTAATCTATCCCTTTTTTACCTGGAAACTGGGATGAGTCTGTTTAATGTGGCTACTGTCTGTTCTTTGATCATTTTACCCTGTCAACTCTTAGGTGTCGGACAGCCCGCCTGAGGGTGAAGAGATGGAAGGCTCTGGACTATCTGAGGGAAGCGGACTGTTTGAAGGGTCTGCGTTGTTTGAAGGCTCAGGCGAAGAGCTTGAAGGATCTGGAATTAATGGTGGAGGAGATGAAGATGAGGAAGATGTTCCAATTTATTACTATTTAGAGGAGAGCACTGGATACATGCAGCCTACTTTGTCCTTTCTTGCGATCCTTCACACGGTCATTTCATTCATCTGTATCATTGGCTACAACTGCCTGAAGGTAGGCTGGACACACATTTTAAATGTACTAGTATATAGTAAAAAATGAGTACATAGAAAAAAATAAATTTTTGTTTAATTCAGAAAGTCAAATTTTCAAATTTTTATAATCATTACATGTAAAATACATTTTTCAGGTTTTATGAATCACAGAGGTCAGAAATCCAGTATTCAAATTATTAGAATATTTCCTAAAATGAATTACAATATAGAAATGTCCATTAAAAAGTATGTTCATTTATTTACTCAATATTTGTCTGAGACTCATTTATAAATATCTGCATCAGTACAGCTGACGTCTTTTTTGAAGCCCAGGTTGCTCTGATAGTTGCCTTCCTCTCATCTGTATTTTTGGTTCAGGTGTTTCTCATCTTCCTCCTAAAAGGAAGGTCAGGACAGCATTGGGTAGCCAATCCATAACATGATCAGAAAACCCTGGTACTTCTGGTACTATGGATAGGTGTTAGGTGTTGGAAATCAGTGTCTTCATAAAGATTGTTAGCAGATGGAAACATGAATTACTCCAAAAATTTCTAGATGCCTAAATTGACTTTGGACTAGATGAAACACAGTGGACCAACCACCAAAAACACCAGCAAATATCATGGTACCCCAAATCATCATAGATGGCAGAAACTACACTGGACTTCACACATACTGGTTTCTGTGCCTCTGCATTCTTCCTACAGACTTTGGGATCCAATTTCCAAATGAAATACAACATTTATTTTTAGCTGAGACAATTCAAACAGTTTAAACATTTCTGACAATGTCTCTAGTTCATGAGTGGCTTGATATTAGGAAGGCGACAGTTATAGCTCATTACCAAGCCATCTGTGTGTGGTTGCTCTCGATGCATTGACAGCAGCCTCAGTTCACTCATTATGAAGTTCTCCCAAGTTTTTGAGTGGACTTTTATTAAGAGCTCTCTCAAGGCTTCAGTGATTGCAGTTGCTTGTGCATTTCTTCCTAGCACATTATCAATAATAGGCTTTGATACAGTGCGCTGCAAAATATCAGCCTTTTCAGCACTGACCTTATGCAGCTTACCTTTCCCGTGGAGGATGTTGATGTTTGTTATCTGCAGAACTGTCAGTAGTCTTCTCCATGATTGTTGTTGCATTTGCTTAGCTAGTCTAGGAGGAGGCAGTAGTTTGAATAGTATTTAATTAAACATTATAATATGCAAAATTACATATAAGAATTTGAAATACTGGATCTCATGGTCTAAGGTCCATAATAATCAACGCTAATGCTAAGCTAGCCAAGAACCCAGAGTGATGATAAAGCTGTGTTTGCTGACCCCAGCCCAGTAACTAGACCCTGAACTAAAGTCTCTTGATGCTGGTTTTCAAAGTTGCTTTGTGCTGTCAGCTTTGTGTTCATACCTAAATAATGAGATCATGTATGTGTCCTCATTAGGATTGGGATTTGTGTTGGTGTATGGGGCTGTATGTTGTTAGGTCTGCTGTTAAGTAGTAATTATGATCCAGCACGTTTCAGGTCAGAGAAAGCAAAGTAATATAAAGAGTAGTATAATAAATAATTTTAACTTGGGAGTAATTAATTATACTGCTTAGCAATTGTGGTGACTCTCAAAGCAAAGTCAGAGAGAATCGAATGAGAATCAGAAAGTCGATAATGGAAAAAAAATGGAATGGAATTGCTAAATTTTTATCAATTCCCATCTCTATTTCTTCATAAACATTGACAGATTTTGATAAATCGTATTGAATCATCTGCATACCTCAGTGAAACAGAACTTGCTATTGTTTCTGTCAGATTCCCCTGGTTATTTTTAAAAGAGAGAAAGAACTTGCGAGAAAGCTGGAATTTGATGGCCTCTACATCACTGAGCAACCTGAGGATGATGACATCAAGGGCCAGTGGGACAGATTAGTCCTGAATACACCGTACGTAGATACAGAAAACAGCTTTTAATAGTGAGAAGATAAAGCAGGCTCTGAAAAGCTTTTTTCTTAATGTAATTGACAAATGATCCTATTTTCCTGCAGCTCTTTCCCAAACAACTACTGGGATAAATTTGTCAAGCGAAAGGTGAGTTAAGATTGACTCAAGTGGTCTTAACTTTGAGCTCAGTACAGCATGTTCACATGTAATGGCATGTCCATGTCCAGGTTCTGGATAAATACGGAGACATTTATGGAAGAGAAAGAATTGCTGAGCTCCTGGGCGTTGATTTAGCTTCCCTGGATGTGAGTCAACAACATGAGAAGAAACAGGAAGAACCAGATAACTCTGTGTTTGCATGGTACCGTATACAGTCAGATGCACATTTGGCATGATTTCTGAAAACTAAAACAAGCACATTAAAGAGAATGTTGTCTCTTTTAGGGTGACTTCTATTGACATCAAGTACCAGATCTGGAAATTTGGTGTGGTGTTCACAGATGGTGTAAGCAAACCTATATACTATATCATACTATACTATTTCTGCACTACATTGTACTAAATTATACTTACACATCTCTTTGTAGACTTTTCTTTATCTCTGTTGGTACTTGGTGATGTCTTTGCTTGGGCATTACAACAACTTCTTCTTCGCCTGTCACTTGCTGGATATTGCGATGGGTGTCAAGACTCTTCGCACTATCCTGTCCTCAGTCACACACAATGGCAAACAGGCAAGAGCAGGAAATACTCACTTGCACTAATGTTGTTTAAGCTTCACTTTGCTCACTCTTCTTTCTTCTTCTCCCTGCTAGCTCATGATGACTGTGGGCTTGCTGGCCGTGGTGGTGTATCTTTACACCGTAGTTGCCTTCAATTTCTTCCGCAAGTTTTACAACAAGAGTGAAGATGAAGACGAACCAGATATGAAATGTGACGATATGATGACTGTACGTAATTGTGGATGATAAACAAACTTTGTACTTCCTCTCTCAACTTTGCCACTTCCCACATTTTTTTTTACTTTACAGTGTTATCTGTTCCACATGTATGTGGGTGTCCGAGCAGGCGGAGGCATTGGAGATGAGATTGAAGACCCAGCTGGAGATGAATACGAGCTTTATCGAGTGGTCTTTGATATTACTTTCTTTTTCTTCGTCATTGTTATCCTGCTGGCCATCATTCAGGGTATAGAAAATCCTCTCCTGGGAGACATTTATCAAATCCTTCATTACTCATCAAATGTTATAATTGTATAATTGGTTTGAACTAAAAGTAAAGAAACACAATGGCACAGTGTGAGGAACATCTGGATTACTGTTGGCACAGAAAAGTGATTTTAGGGCATGTTCAGATTTTATACACATGTGTGATGATTGTGTTATTGTGTACTGCAGGTCTGATCATTGACGCCTTTGGAGAACTCAGAGACCAACAAGAGCAAGTCAAGGAAGACATGGAGGTACAGTCGTGTTCAGTGTTTATATTTTTCACACATTTATCATGCCACATTGACCACTGTTTTTTTGTGCAGACGAAATGCTTCATATGTGGCATTGGAAGTGACTACTTTGATACAACGCCGCATGGCTTTGAGACTCACACTTTTGATGAACACAACCTGGCCAATTACATGTGAGTGCCCCTCTTCTGTCTTACCTTGTATACAGTTAGGTCCATATATACTTGGACACTGACAAAAGTTTTGTTTTTTTACCTATTTACTAAAACATATTTGAGTTATATTATGGGTGTGGGCATAATGTGTAGACTATCTGCTTTCACTTGAGAGTATCAACATTTAAATTGAGTGAAGGGTTTAGGAGTTTCATCTGTTTAGCATGTGCTACTCTCTTTTTAAAGGGAGGGTGTCAAAAAAGTAATTGGACAATTGACTCAAAGGCAGAGGTGGGCAATATCAATTATGTCAATATCAATCAAGCAGATAAAAGGGCTGGAGTTGATTTGCGGTGTGGTGTTTGCATTAGGAAGATTTTGCTTTGAACAGACAACATGTGGTCAAAGGAGCTCTCCATTCACGTGAAACAAGCCATTCTTCAGCTGCAAAAACAGAAAAACCCATCTGAGAAATGACTACAATATTAGGAGTGACAAAATCTACAGTTTGGTACTCCTGAGACAGAAAGAAAGAAAGAAATCACTGGTGAAGTCAGCAATGCAAAAAACCTGGACGTCCAAGTAAGACAACTGTTGTGGATTATTGCAGAATCATTTCGATGTTAAAAAGAAACTCTTTCACTCCTTCCCAGGACATAGGCGTATCAATATCCAAGTCTACCATAAAGCGAAGACTGCATCAAAGTAAATACAGAGAGTTCACTGCAAGGTGCAAGCCACTCATAAGCCTTAAGACGGCTAGATTTGACTTTGCTAAAAATATCTAAAAAAGGAAGCACAGATCTGGAAAAACATTATTTGGACAAATGAAACCTTTACCAGAATGATGACAAGAAAAAAGTATAGAGAAGTTGTGGAACAGCTCATGATCCAAAGCATATCACATCATCTAAAACACGGCTAAGGCAGTGTGGGCATGCATGGCTCCCAGTGGCCCTGGGATGATGTGACACAGGACAGGACAGAAGCAGCCGAATGAATTCGGAGGTGTTCAGAGACATACTGTTTATGTAAATCCAGCTAAATGCAGTCAAATTGATAGGGCAGTGTTTCATAATACAGATGGACAATGACCCAAAACATATAGGCAATGCAACCAGGCAGTTTATTAAAGCAAAGAAGTAAAATATACTTGAATTACCAAGTCAGTCGCCTGATCTTAACCCAGTTGAGCATGCATTTCACTTGTTGAAGACTAAACTTTGGACAGAAAGGTCCACAAACAAACAGCAACTGAAAGCTGCTGCAGTAAAGGCCTGACAGAGCATTAAAAAGGAGGAAACCCAGCATCTGGTGATATCTATGAGTTCAAGACTTCAGGCTGTCATTGCCAGCAAAGGGTTTCCAACCAAGTATTAGAAATTAACATTTTATTCTCAGTTATTTAATTTGTCCAATTACTTTTGAGGCCCTGAAATGAAGGCATTGTGCTAAAAAATGCTTTGGTTTCTCACATTTTATGCAATCTTTTTGTTCAACCCACTGAATTAAAGCTGAAAGTCTGCACTTCAACTACATCTGAGTTGTTTCATTTAAAAGTCATTGTGATATTGTACAGAAGCAAAATTAGAAAATAAGTTGTCTCTGTCCAAATATTTATGGGCTTAACTGTAGTATATCTGTACATGGATGCACAAATGAGAAAATATTCACAGGATCTTTTTTTTTCAGGTTCTTTTTAATGTACCTCATCAACAAAGATGACACCGAGCACACTGGGCCGGTCAGTCTGAAGGTTTTTATTGCAGTTTTTCTTTAGTTAGTGTGTTCCATTCAAGGCCTCACATTACCTCTTGTGTTCTTATATCGTGTCTTTTCAGGAGTCATATGTGTGGAAGATGTACCAGGAGCGCTGTTGGGACTTCTTCCCAGCTGGAGACTGTTTCAGAAAACAGTTTGAGGATCAGCTCTCTTAAAATATTTCCTTCAAATATTTTACAAATGAGGTTGTCATGTCATATCACAGCAAACTGGAATTGTATAGAAAAAATCAAGAAAATCCTGTTTGTGAACTATTAAGATGACTATTAATAAAAACTTTAATAATTTCTATGGATAATTAGGAATAAGAAGGGATAAGAATTTGCCCTAGAAGGGAAATTCATGCCAGTCTTTTTTGTAAAGTTTAGTCATTTAGCTACTTATTTGTAAAGCATTGCCTCTGACACAAATTTAGAGAATTTATGGATTTTGCTCATTAGTTTTCTAATGTCACTCACAGTTAACCTGTTTCAAAGAAAGCAGCTTACCAGTTAATGTGCAGTAACTCAAGCAGACTACCACACATATCACAAATGCATATTAATTGTACTTACATACTATTCAGTCTCAATTATATGCTTTGGTGGTTGTGGCATCATTGGAACTTTAGCATATTTATTTGTTAGAACAGCTGATTTTTTTTTTCAGTTTTAATTTCTTCACATACTACAGTATTTATGTTGAATTTTATTTACTGTTTTTTCCTAAATTAATTTAAAAGTCTGGGATAGTGAAAACATTAGAGTACATTACAGACTTGACTGTAATATCACTATTAGTTGATCTTGGACTTGGCATTAAACAGTATGTGTAATAAAGACGAGTTTGATCAGCAGTGGCTTTAGTAGCCTTTGTTATTGTATTTAACACAATTAATAAACACACACAAAAATGCAGCAAGCAAAAGCTGCAATTCAAAAAGAATGAAAAAGACGGAAAAATTAAAACCAGGTTAATGTTCACTTCAACCATTTTTAAGCTTTTAAAGTTTCTCAGTTTTATCAAGCACTTCACCATTCATTAGACACTAATCCTCTTTAGCCTGAAATGATAAATGCATTTATTCGCTGTCACCGAATCCCCAAGTGTGCATCCCACCAGTTAACCTTTACTCTATTTTTCAATGGATGCATTTTACTAGATTATATAATAAAAGTCGATTAAAGGATAACAACATTTAGATTATTTGTTGGCAACTTTGCAAAGTCATTGCAAGTCAGTTTGCATTTCAGCTACTAAAACCAGCTATTTAAAACCCTGGTAGGTTCCAATAAACCTACAATTTTTTTAAATGTGGACTTACTTTTTTTAAGTAAATGTAAGTGCAAAAAAACTATTGTCTGATTAGACACGGGTTGATAAATATTCACAGTTTAAGATAACAATGCACTAAATTGTCCCCAAAACCCCCCAAAATGTCATTATTTTTATTTTCATGACAGCAACAAAACCTCTGGAAGATTAATTATATTGTTGGCTTACTATTCATGGTGTGTATTTAATAAAAGAAATGGATGTCTGGTGATGGTTTGATGATTTAAAATGACTTTCAGTTGTAATATCCATTTGGTGTATGTAAAAGCAAATGGGTATTAAAAACAAACATTCAAAAACAATCGAATCATCCTGATTTACACAGTATCTCTGCACGCACTACAGCACTCTTTGTCTCATCACAGCCCATTTTCATACCATGCTGCTGAACTTTGACTCTGTGGAGCATCCCAGCTGACTGGGGATTAAAGCTGAGCATTAAAAACTCACATTGAGCCTCATGTGCTTTTTGGCCATTCTGTGTGCAAACATTTCTCTCTCAGCCCGCTGGAGTCACACATCGACTGTAAACATGAACATCTCGGGGATACATCAGGGGATGCTCAGGATGTATGGTGAGTCGGATCTTTACTTCAGGTGTGGATCTTTCTAGCGGTTGGCATGTGTTGCTTTTTGTAGGGCTTACGGTAATTATCCAGTTTGTTGTGTACTTCCTGTCATGCTATTGCAAATGCAGATTTTGTTTATATATTTATGTATAATTTCCATCATTATCTATCATGGCATGGAGATGGTGTTAAAAAAAGGATGATAAATAGGACAAGTTAGCAATGCTCTTGAGTACGATTTTAATAAGAGAAACCTATCAGTTTTCTCATCTTTGTATCCATTAGCAACCATATTATGAGTTTTTCTTCAAATAAGTACAGACGAATCTATATATACATTGTTTCACTCAAGATCCAAAGCTGTGACAAATGCTGATAGAAACATGACCTAAAGCTGTAGTTTGAAAAAAAATGCTAAAAAGATGCTTAGACAGTTGGTATTTTAATACCCATATGTTGTTTACCGTTTGCATATAGAACAAGTAAACACAAAGTGTGCGTGCGATTACACTATATGATGTGCACACGGTGGTCAACAGGATCTGATTCATGCTTGATCCCCCAACCATCTGACTGCCTTTAATCTGCTGGGATGATGGAATGACACAGTGTTCATTCTTTAATCCACGTGTACAATGCTCCCTCTGCTATCTTGATCACTCTCAGTATCCTCTGGGGGTTTGTGGTTCTGATTGGAATTGTTTATCACATTGTCATTTTGTCAACAATCATTTTCTACACAATGACTGTTGACTTTTTCTCTGCATTTCTGGTTCAGGTGGATTTATTTTCAAACAGTGGAAGAAAAGATTTCTCCTTATAACTGCTGAAGGCAGTCTCCTAGTGTGCCATGATGCATCATCCCCTCCCAGCCAGCTGGTACTCTTGCAAAACAGTTGTGAGGCGATTGTGGAAGGCAAGGAGATCTTGGACCTACCTAAATTACCCTCTGGCGGGGGCAGAGATTGCTGCTTTGCTCTGATCCTGCCCCAGAATAAATATCTGCTGCTGCTGGCGGAAACCTCTGCAGAGTGCAGGTGTTGTGGGGCTTTCTCTGCTAACTCTTGGGCCTTGTTTTAGATTAATGCTGCACACATTTAAGTTTAATATAACAAAGTTTGAGTGGTTTGGGGAATATGCCTTTTTGACTATTTTGAAACATATATGTCAGGTGAAAGACACATTAGCTACACATTCCAAAATTTCCAGGTATTCCATTGTTGTACATGAATTTGCATAAAGGTAATAACAATCGCTTTTTTTACTTTCAGCCAGTGGGTGAACGTGCTGAAAAAAGTGAAAAAGGTAAGTTAATAACATATTTATATTATTTATAATTATGTGTAATAATTATTTATCAATAATGTTTACTATGTTCACCATCTATGTTTACCATCATTATTAATAATTGTAATTTGTTATCAAACAAAATAGATGAACTTGATAGGACTGTCAGCAGGTTTTTTTTTTCACATTAATGAAAGAAAAATGATGTGATGCCCCATGTCAAAGAACATGGGGCATCACACCATGCTTTGTATGGCAGATTGGTCAGAGTAGCCATGGTCACCCTATCTACTTTGGTGCATACCACCTATCAAACCTTCTTGCAGACTATTTCCACTCCTGGATGCTGCAGGATTTCCTTAGCCACACTGAAAATAATGATGAGAAACTTGAAAAAGAGTTCAATGTGCTGACTTGTCCTTAAAATTCCCCAAATCGGGATTCCTGAAGTCAAGTATGTATCTGCAAGCGCTGAAAAAACTAGAGCTTAGAGATACATACTGAAAGCGCATGCTAGGGCACCTGTGTAGGCAGTCCATGTCACAAAGGTCAAAGCTTTTAAAATCAAAAGAGAGACCTACACAATAGACAGATAGTTTAAATGTTTCTGCCTGGTGTATGTCATTGCTATTCATTAAATGTATGTATCAAAGAGATGTTTCACATAAAACAATGAATGTAGACCAGGGGTGGGCAATCTCAGTCCACGAGGGCCAGTGTCCCTGCAGGTTTTAGATGTGTCCTCGAACCAACACAGCTGATTTAAATGGCTAAATTAGCTCCTCAACATGTCCTGAAGTTCTCCAGAGGCCTGGTAACGAACTAATCATGTGATTCAGGTGTGTTGACCCAAGGTGAGATCTAAAACCTGCAGGGACACCGGCCCTCGTGGACTGAGATTGCCCACCCCTGATGTAGACCTTGTAGTGGTGTTAGAAAGAAGGCTGTGAATCACCAGAGTCAGTAGGGCGAAAAAGAAAAAGTGTGAATATATTTTCAGAAAAATCACTATTAGCATGCAAAATCATATTTTCTGTACACACACAGAATATACACTACACTATGGACTCTTTGGAAATTAGATTGATTTATTTACATAAAGAATGTGCTCTGCGCTTTCAGATAATCTTTTAATCCTTAGATTTTTTTTGTGTGTTTTAATCAGTCGATTAATTCATTTCTTTGAATTCCTGGCAGACATTGTGTTGGGAACATTATTTTTCTTTAACAGCATCTCCATTTTCTTTTCCACAGAGTCTCTCATCACCTCTCAGTCCTTGCAAGCGACATCAGATGCCACAACCACGTATTACTCTCCGAGATCTTGTGCCTGAGCAAATCCTGGATAAAGATCCACCAACTCCACCTGTCAGCGACACAGAGTCATCCTCCCCTGGGCCGATGTCTGGCGCTTCCCCGAAGGAGAAAGGTGAGCACTGGTGTTTCTTCTATTTTCATGTAAAAAATATTGCATAGATAGTTTATTAAAACATGCTTTTCAAACTGTTCATTTCAACAGGCAGGAATTCTTCCCGTACTAAGTATCATAAAAGAGGTGCATATTCAGCAGGCTGTTTGCGTCACGGCACTATCAATAATGCCCAAGCAATGAAGGCAGTTTATCTGCTGATGGGAGGGGCTGCTGCTTCCTCTGCCATGGGTTATTTAGGCACATGCTCATCTTCTAATCTGGAAGCCAAAGCCCCGGATCTGCCACTCTGCACAGATTTCTCCAGCATGGGACCAGCAGGAGGGTACCACACTGGCACTCCTGCACTCGACTCCGCCCATTTTAACAGCTTTGACTTTGAAGTGGCAGACTCTGATTTTGACGCTTTTGATTGTGGTGGATTTACTTTCTAATAATCTGCTTGTTGGACACTGTGGATACGGATATATTTAATGGTACTGAACAAGTTGTTCCCACATATTTTGTCAAAATGACAAAACCATGTGAGGATATTTTATTAAGGGATCAATAAAATAACCCTGAATGTCAGTCAGTAAACCTGCAATAATAGCATTGTTGCTCATGGGTGTAGTGGCAGTGAGTGTGAATTCAACACTGACACAAATGTGATGTGCATTTAGGCAATAATACTGAGGTTCATCATTTTATTGTTGTGTTATTTTGTCACTATCATTTATCATAAAAAACATCAATTACAGCAACTTTAATAACACATGTGACTCCATCCTGTGGAAGAATATTGTGTGCTGTTTTGGTTTAAATGTTCCTCTGTGTTTAATGGAGGCTCTGGATATTATGGGTACTAATTGAAGACTGATAGCATGATACACTTAAGTACCATTTGTGCGTAGTGTTGAAAGAGTCTTAAAAATTATGTAATAACCCAGATTGGATTAAAATCCATCTGTAATAGATACATTGACCAAGGACAAACTACTAGAGCTCCCCTCAATCTTTTTTGGATCTTGGATTTATGTTACATTCAAAGTAATTCTGTCTGAGTTCATTTCCTTTAAATGAATAAAAGCTTTGTGTGGAAATGTGTTCTACTTGTTCTCTTTGTGCAGTTAGTTACTAACCACCTAAACTGAATTTCTTGCAAATACTTTTAATAAAGAATATCCATTTTGCATTCAACTGAAACCAACAAACCCAATAAAAGCCAAATTAAATTGAAATGAAAACAAAAAAAGGAGCAGGGAATAAAAAAGACAATAAACCTCCCCCTGACTGGCAGTTTGGTAATACCTGAACTAAAGCTATGTCAGAGGACACCTGATGGTGTGACACATCAGGCAGGAGTGAGGTCCCTGCTCACAACGTGCTTCTTATAAGTTATAACTAGAATAATTTAACCATTCTACGTATGCAATACATAAAGTATATACAGTTTCTTCAGTAATTTGTGTTGAAAGCTAAATAACACATATTAATTCTTTTTTGTTAATACTGTTAATACTTTTTATCATTACATAGTTACTAAAGTGACACAGGCACTAAAAGTACATTTTTGTCCATTATTTTCTTTTTTAGTTTAAAACGCTTTTAGTAAGAAGCATTAGTTAACAAAACTAGACTTCTTCCCAGTGTAGCTTTGCAGTGATGTGACTATTTTTGAGGTAGCTTGCAAAGCTATGCTTCTTGAGAAAAATAGCTTTAACACTGTTTGGTAACTACTGTAATGCATGGGTCACATCATCACTCTGAGTTTTCTCTTGTTCTCTTATTTAAATTAAATACAACAGACTGTTTTTTTTTTCACTGTAGCTGCTCACCAATCAAGTCACTTATGAAGTGAAATCAAATTCCTTCTATTTGTGTAAATGCATGCAGTCTTAATCACCTTCCTGGCACAGCAGCAGCTTAAGACAGTCATAAAATCCTGTGTGTGACTTCACTGATACCCTTATAGGCCCATATAGAGCCAAGGTTCACGAGAGTTTGTAATTAACACTGTTCTTAATATTCTCTCTTTGTTCATGCACTAAGTTGGGGTTTTTTTAAGTTAAAAAAAAAAGTAACTAAACATCATCAGTACCTCTGTCCTACTTGCAGTGGAGTGAAATCTGTGAGTATTCTCCACACAAGGTCAGTCAGGTTTTCAGCATGTGCTTGGAGTCTGCCAAACTTTCCACTTGTCTCTGCTCCTGTTTGTGATATGAGCCCAGGCCACAGCCAGGGTGAGAAGAGTGTCCAGTTTAAGAACAATATCATGCCTCTGTTTTTTTAAGGGTTATTTTTTCGTAGTGGAAATTATTCTATGTGCTTACAGTATAAAAGTATGAAAGTGAGTGTTAAGTCTTAAAGTAGTGTTAAGTCTGAGGCCATGGTTCACTGTTGGAAAACGGTGGACTGCTTCCTCTGGGTTGTGAGTGAGTTGCTGCCTTCTGAGAGGCCTTTGGACAGGTCGACCAGTGAGTCACTGAAAACTGTCACAGAAAGGATGCTGAGCAGGAGGCAAGGCTTTTGATTTAGCAGTCAATCTACCTTCCAAACGTCCACTTTACTAATTAGATCTGGAGGGATTCTTTAAACACTTTACCTGGCTTTGGTGGTTGGACCCAGCCTCACAAATAGTCCATGGATCTGGCACATCCACAGCTCAGGATAGAGCTGCTTTTCCTTTGCTCAGAAAGAGTTTGATGAGATGGCTCGGGCGTCTGATTAGAATACCATCTGGGAGACTTTCTTTTGGAGGTTTTCCAGGCATGACCAGCTGGAGCTGTAGATTGCTTGAGGGATTACTATGTGCTCAAGTTATGGAGCAACTGGAAAATCCTCCCCAGCAATGTTTCCAGCAAACTGAAATCTATTGCTGGGGAGAAACGAGAGACCCCTGGTGTGCCCACCTAGTCTCCTGCAACTGTGAGCGGACCTGGGAAGACTGGAAGAAGATAAAAAAAAAAATGAATAAACAAACTATTAACTAATCTAGTCCCTCAAATATTTCAAAATAAAGGTACTTTCATTGTGAACCAATAAAAACTTTTATTTACAGTTGCTGGTAGCAACCACAATCTTTTTTTTCTTTCTTTTTTAACAAAGTTAAAAAGTCACAGAAGAATCAAGATTCAGGTCTTTAAATTTTCTAAGCTAGCCATACAGTCATAAGTCAGCCAGGTTAGCTAGAAAATTAGCCTGCATTTAAAGACATCTAAGGTTTAGCTTACTAATTTAGCAGCACACGTGACCATGGTTTCTTAACGTCTACAAACAGAAATATCTTCAGAGAGAGGTTTGGGCACTTATAAACAGTATCAGTATCACAGCAGTCTGTGTAACTTAAGTACACAACAAAATAGACACTATAAATAACAATAAAATGTCTAAAACCACCACCAAAAACAAACATAGCAAAGAAAGCAAAGTTGGTTGCTAAAATCTCTAAAACAAGACAGAAAACGTGAAAATGATATCAATAAAATCATTTTCATGACAGCAAAAATAAAGGAATCATTTTGATGATCACCACTGCAAAACCAGTTAGAGGCCAGAAGGCTTTTTTTTTTAAAAAAAAAATAAATTGTTGGAGCCTGAAAGCTAACAAGATGTGCAACTGTCTCTCCCCCCAGGCTGTTATACTAAGGACTCATTTAGCCCTTTTGACAAACTCTAGAAAAGAGTGAACATGCACACACACACACTCATTCATGAATGCTGAATGCTGTGTACATTTGTAAGTAAATATTGCCTTTTTAAGGTGTGTAATGTGTAAAGTGACAAAGAAGAGACGTCTTGTTTAATCTTAGGATTGTACTGCATGTGCGAATTTACATTCGCATACATTGTAATCACATATGTATAATACCAGTAATATAAAGGTAATATAATATGAAGTAATATAATAACATAATATAAATGACATATACTGGCTGAACAAGCATTGACAGAGGTCTTTTTCATTCACATCCTTTTTTCTGAACATACAATAACAAAATTATTTTATTATTTTAGAGGCTTGGCATTCAAGTAGTGCTTAACAAATTTATTAGACCGCCTGTCACAAAAACAAGAAAACAAATCTTTTACAAATCTGTCAAAAACTTGTTTAAAACTAAAAAGTTAATTTGAAACATCATAATTGAAATTGCAGCAACAAAAAATAAATATATATTTTTAGCAATTACCAGTGCTGTCAGTTCAGCTGTGGCATAAGCCTCACATTAGGTGGTGGTCTTTTAAATTTGTTTAGCACTGTAAATTATGACAGGAGTCTATCTTAAAAGTAATGTGTCAATAGTCATATGCAGCTTTGCTGACAAGTACAGTCTTCTTGGCAGCCAGTTAGAGCCTACAAAATACAAAGTCTTGTCCTGCAGCATTCTGAGGAAGTATTCCAAGTACAATACCCCGCATCTGTTTACTTATATCTGCCCTCATGATGGAAATGTAAATTTGTAACACGGCACCGCATGTGCAACAGTTTCTCCCCCCCAGGCTGTCTAAATATCTCAGATCAGCCCTCTTTACAAACTTGTAAAGAAAGAATAAACATGCGTGCACGCACATTTTCATATGCAATACCTTTAGGTAGGAGTCCTGTGTGTATTTTGTAGCTCAGTATAGTGTTTTTATGATGTGTAAAGTGACAAAAAAGAAATATATCTTTAAAACTAGTCACTATACTTCATATGCATGAAATTGTTGAACAGAACATACAAAGAAATAAAGATAAAAAATAAAGTAAAAACAAATATAGAATAATCATAAGAGTACAAGAGTGGTCCCTTATAATCCAGGGCCTTGTTACAGAGGGCTTGCTGGTTGTTTGAAAGATTCAGGTTTGCTGGCTGTACTTTGCAGATCTGGAAACTATGTCCATCTTTCATGTGTGAGACTCCCCTTTTGTAAACTAGAATCAGTTAAAAAACAAGATACTGTTTCATTATGCGTTGTAGGACATGATAAAAGAGAAAAGTTCTGTGCAGTCACACACGAAGTGGGACAGATGGTAACAATATCTGCAGATGTGTTTGATTATAGGATGTGTAACATCATGCGCTCAATGCAATGACTGTGAAACGTTTTAACAGTCGCTGATTGAATGAGATTAAAATCAAAATTCCCACTTGTCCTGATTAACGCATGGTGATGTAGTGAATCCCCACCTTGACGTCAGCCGCAGCCAATAGGACTTCACGGTCATCGCAGAAGCCCTGCCCACTTTAGCAAGTGCAGTCTGTAGCGGTAACAGGGTCCGCCCCCTGTCTCTGCAGATAAAGGTTCGCAGTCTGCTATCCCAGGCATGGATGACGGTTGTAGTGAGACATGGCAGTGCGACATTACACTCTCGACTTCAACCTCTCTACAGCAGGTAGGAGGAAGGTGATGCATAGCTGACTGTAGGAGGGTCTTTCGTTATGCATCAGGGCTGCATGCTTTGCTAGCCTGCTAATTTTGGCCTGCTAATTTATAGTCAATACTGCCAGGATTATAAAGTGCCACTGGTACGTTGCCCATGTTTAGGCACTATATGCATGTGCCCTACTGCTATGCTGCTTGTGCCCACCAGTACAAACCCCTGTCCGTAGGCAGGTACGGCTTGACACTGGTAGGCCACTATTAGCTCGTGAACTGTCACATCAGTATGCATATTTAATGTCAATGGCACATATTTACAGGTCAGCGTAAATGTCTGTTTAGCAGGTATCTTTGTGGATAATGCAGCGCAAGCAACTACGGTTGAAACCAAAGTCACATCACTGTCAGTGCAGCATAAGCTTCTAATTAAAGCTCAGTTAGCTTTGGCTAGCATGGCTATGATTAGCCTAGCCGTGTTAGCAAGTCTCTATAATCAATAACAGAGGGCCCGAGCGATCTCATCAAATAGTTGCGAAAAGTACAGCTTGAATTAATATAATGCGGATATGTTTTATGACTTATAGGACTTATACAGGTGTGTCTGTTTCATAAGTATAAATTATAACATCAAGTGTGAGTAATCGTTGTTAAATCATGCAGCACGCGCTTTTCGTCGACCTAAGTCTGTGACCCCGTTAACACTCGATAATCAGTAAACACATGTAGTAAATTGGCACCCGTGCGCTTTGAGGGCTCTGCCAGACATTTATAGGCCAATAAAATCGTCCAGGAAGACGTGCATTTCTGTTATTGTTGTGGTTTTACCATTAACTGATAGTGGTGTGAGAATGAAACTATGAAGATTCTCTCAAACTGTCATTAGGCTTTTTTTTTTTTTTTTAAAAACCCTTGGTTTCAGAAGTCTGTTTAGAAGAACCAAAGTTTGTCACAGATAATAAATTGAGTATATGATAATGAAAGTGAAGTGCAGGTGTATTTGATTAATATATTTTTGTTCACATCAGATTTATTTGCTCCCTCTTTCAGTTGACCCTGCCTCGACAGTGTCTGGTCTGCTGTCTATATTTCATGAACAGGAACTGACAGAGACTATTCATGATACAGACGGGCATGGTTACCTTGCTACCTTTGTGGGCAAGAATGGCAGGTAAGGTCAATATTTTTCACAAACAAAAGTGACTCCTTCAGTCTAATTATAACTCTTTAGCAGTAAAACTTGGATTACTAATTGGGCAAAACATTTTGTGTATTAGCATGTGATAGCTTAAAGCTAATCTGGCTAGGGTACTTGTTGGCTCTTCTTCAATCAGATTTGTGTCTGTATAAATAAATATTAGGGGTGCAACAATACTCATATCGATATTGAACTGTTCGATACAGTGCTTTCGGTACGCATATGTATCGAACAATACAAAATTTTTAATTTATTTTATCAACTTTTCTTCTGACGATGCTGTCTGTGTTGAGCGCTCAGTGGATCTGCGCTCGACAGTGCAGCCTAGGCGGAGTAATCGAACGCAGATTGACTGAGCGCAGGGCAAGCTAGCGAGACAGAAGTTAAGCTCTCCTTGCAACATGGCAAATTGAACCTCCCCCACCCTAATTCAGATCTGGCGTTTGGAAGAATCTTGGTTTTCATGTGACATATGACCCTGAAGGTAAGCGCCTCATGGACAAAAGTAAAACAGTATGTTGGATGTGCCACCCAATGCTCAATTACATTGGTGGGAACTAGTGCGTTAGCGCAGTTTGCTCGTTAACGTGTTGGCCGTCCAGCCCCACGCACGGGGCGATCCGCGGTGGCTCGTTAACGGAGATTTGCCGTGTTGTGGCGTTAACGTCATTTCAACGAGATTAACGCTGACAGCACTAGTGGGAACACAACGAATATGACTGCACATTTACTCCGACATCATCCTAGTGCAAAGACAAGTGGAAGCAGACAAAAACAACAAGCACGCATGCTACAAACTTTACCCGAGTCATTTAGACAGCCGTTAGCACATGATTCTCCTTATGGGGACCTGATATGTTTAATATGCTGCTGAGAGTATACCCCAGAAGAAGCGTATAGTATAGCTTTTATTTTGGAAAGAGCCATTTCTCTGTAATAAACTCTTTTCCAAAGATGAGTGATTTCTCGATCAGATAGATTTATTATTTTATCCCTTTGTTGTTTCAGCAACATTAAATTTAAAAACTGTACTTTTGAGTTAAAATATATATTTATAATTTTAATAAATGACAAATTAAAAAGGCATGAACAGTTTTTTTTGTATCGAAAAAAATATCGAACCATACCGTGAATTTTGTGTATTGTTGCACCCCTAATAAATAAGTGTACTAATTATCCCAAAGCCAGGATGTGTTTTTACCAAATGTGGGTCTTTGGGGAGGTCTAAAACTTCTGTCGTCTGACTCTCTAAACAATGTGTACGGCTTCTTGATGGACTTCCTGATAAATCCTGAGCATGCTTCTAGTTGGACAGCACTGCAGGAATGTTTCAGTTAATTCTTCAAACTTTAAAAATATTACCCTTCAAACTTCTTTGCAACAGAGGAACTTTTCACAGCTTCCTCTGAGGGTTCGCGTTGCACACGTTGGGTGGCTTTTTTGTTTTTAGTTTAGTGTTCCTCTAACTTTGTTTTGCATCGTTTTCTCTTTCCTATGTCAATTCTCAGGTTTGTTGTCCTGCGTGTGCACTCCCAGGGGCTGGTCACAGTTGATTTGCAGTGTTACGAAGATGATGACATTGCACAGCTAGACAATGTAAGAGCATACACAGGGCTATTGTTTTTACCAACATTGAAACTAATAAGGTTAATCTCTGGGACTATATAATGATAACCCAACCCTTTTTGACCTTAGGCATCTTTAGTGCCTGTCAAAAGATACTTACAGTTACTGTCTGTGTACTGGCTTCCTGTATTCAAACACTTTCACATCCCTAAATGCTAGTGCATACACAGAGGGTTAAATTACACCAACTATAGTGTTGTTTACTCCCTACGTGTTTTGCTTTAGGGTTGTCTGTGTAGCAATATGAAACCTTTCACAAATTTGGTGAAAGTGGCATTTAAGCTGCATCTGTTCTTACTCCACAGCTTTTGAATGCACTGGAAAATAAGCTAAAAGTTCTCTTAAATGGCAATATTACAAGGATTAAAAAGTAAGTATCACTATATTGTTCTTGTAAATGTATCGTACTTCATGGTGCAGTATTATTTATCCCCCCCACCTCCCAAAAGGCTTCCAGCCCTTTTGCGAGGAGCAAAAGTTGACCGCTACTGGCCCACAGCCGATGGCAGACTAATTGAGTATGACATTGACAAGGTGGTGTATGAAGAGGATTCTGAATACCAAAACATAAAGATTTTGCACTCACAGCAGTATGGGAATATTCTAGTTCTGGATGGAGACGTTAGTAAGTATATAAATCATGGCATGTTGCTTGCACACAAGATTTTGTTTTTTCAAAATGACTGTTTAACGTAGTAGATTCAGTCTAATAAGAATTATTTGTTTTGCCTTTAAAAACATTTTTTTCTTGCAGACCTTGCAGAGAGTGACTCTGCCTACACCCAGGCCATCACAGGCAGTGGAAAAGAAAACTACGCTGGAAAAGAAGTGCTGATTTTAGGAGGAGGTGATGGAGGAATACTTGCTGAGTTGGTCAAACAAAAGCCAAAGATGATCACCATGGTGGAGATATCCTTTACTGAGCTTTTATTTGTGTGACTTTGTTCATATTAAAGCAAACATTCACTTTTTTTAGATCACTCCAAATCACAACAGCGCCTACCTCAAGGCGCTTAGATTTGCATTATTCTCAGTGTAATTCTGTGTGTGCATCTGACTGTTCCTTAATAAAGCTTCTACATTGACCAGAAGGTGATAGATGGGTGCAAAAAATACATGAGGAAGACTTGTGGTGATATCCTGGACAACCTGAAGGGAGACTGTTACCAAGTGAGGGCTGAATTGTTTTGTTTTTTTTGTGTGCGCATTTGCTCAAAACGTATTTTCTGTATGACTATACCATGCACAAACGTGTTGCTTGCATAGTCTTTAATCTTATTTAGAGTGCGTTATTAATATTTATTTTTAAAGCAGCAATAGGCAGTGACAAAAGTTTTGAAGCAGGGGTAAATTGAAGATGCATTTTGAATCTCCTCGTCTCATGGATTGCAGATATTAATTCAGGACTGTGTTCCTTTGCTGAAGAAGTATGTCCAGGAAGGAAGGACATTTGATTATGTTATTAATGACCTCACTGCAATCCCAATATCCACCTCGCCAGAAGAAGGTATTGATAACAATAGCCATACATCAGGAAAGGTGGCACACAGGTGCAGCGTGAAGAAATGTTTAACTTGTCACATGCTGTCTGGTTTCTGTAGACTCTACATGGGAGTTCCTGCGTCTCATTTTAGATTTATCTATAAAAGTGCTGCATCCCAGTGGGAAGTATTTCACACAGGTGAGTCTGCTCCTAATTTACCATACAGTTCATGATTGGGGGATTTTGTCAATACTGTTTTTAAAGGTGAACTAAATATTAATTTGAAACACTTCATGCTGTGAGAAAGTGGATAACGGGGGAATGACAACCAAGCATTAGAACGCATCATTTCTACTGTGTGTCAGGGCCTAATTATTTATCTGTATGAGTCTCATGAATCTTTTCTTCTACTGGCCATCAGGGCAACAGCGCAAATCTGACCGAGGCACTGAATCTGTTTGAGGAACGGCTGGGAAGGCTCTCGTGTCCAGTGGACTTCCGCAAAGAGGTGGTGTGTGTTCCATCCTACCTGGAGCAGTATCCTTTCTATCAAGTCCCATAATTTATAAAATGTTTACTGAATTTAAGTATTAAGGCTAGGTTATCATTTCTGCTTTCATTAGAAGAGAAATTAAATAATGTTCTTATACTGTGAGGGAGAAATTCAAAGTGTCTGCTTTAAAAAACCAAAACAACCAAACAAAAACCCCAGACATTCAGGCACTGTCATAGGTCACCTTTGCATATGGGCTGATTATTAAAATTGGGATATTTGCTTGCTGTGGTCACCTGATCCTGCCAGTGTAGTTTAGTTAGCAGGCACATTAGGACCATCTGATTTTAATAATCCAGTCTAAGCGTCTGTCTGCAGGTGCCGCTTGCACGCACTGCAGCACTATGCACTCTAAACACCACTGATCTAATTGAAAAACAGTCTACTAACACACCAAAGCCACATGCAGGTGAATAAAGATGGTCTTCCCCATCTATCTAGCTCAGTTTCAATCCAGTCTAACATTTATTTATTTTTGTGTACATGTGTAGTCCTTAACTCGACTATCAGATGGGTTTTTTACACCGCTTGGAAAAAGTAAACAAGTTATCTCCTGAAATTCTCAGCAGCTGGAATGTGAAGGCTCCTAATTTCTTCTGTACCCCTCAGTTGTACGCAAATTGAATGCAGCCTGAAAATTGGAGGCCACACAAAATTCAGTTTAGTTTTAAATGTTAGGAACTATTCAGATATTTCCAAAGTCTCAATTGTTCACACGCCTCTGTGCACATTGGTGAGCTTCTGCTGACTGACTAAGACGAGTAATTTCATTTGCTGTTTTCAGTTAACAAACACTGACTGAAAAACACTCCAGCTTAAACCAGTCAAGTTGGTGTGGATAAGTTATGAGAGTATATATGTGTGTATATATATTTTTTGTCTTTTTCTATAGCTGACTGAGTTCCCCTTGAGGCATAATTGCAGTTTTATCATCCCCATTCTTTTAATTTTACAACTTGTCAGTTGTATTGTTTGTTACTTGAGGTTTTTTTTTTTTTTTTTTTTTTTTATGTCCACTTGCATGTGCTCTGAAGCAGCTGTTGGAACACTGATTTTTATACACTGATAATGTGGATTAACTCATCTCCCATACATATGTACTCATTTTCTGTAATCTTGAGTTATGAAGTTGAATGAACGTGCCTCTGCGTGAGCCAGTGCACAGGTGCAGCATACCCAAAGTGTCACTTTTATGCTTCATTTTTGTTGCTGCCTTTCAAATGTGATTTCTTTCAGGTTGTATTAAGGTGGTCACGCCCAGTGGGACTGAGGGGCTTAAATCAAAGTGTTTTAAAAGGGAAACTATTTCTCCAAAGTTACTGCCACCTCTGCTTGTGCTGTTTTGTCATGTTTTATCGGCACCTTTTTGTTTTTTCCTGATATAAAGTTTTTGTTAAGACTGTATTAGGTGCACGTAAAGGACGGTGAATGTAGCTTGCATATACAGTACAATGCACATTTGATCTACCCTGTGGGACATTTATTTATTCGTTATTTCATCAAATGCTGTCCTTTCCTGCTTGAGATGATTTTGACCATCTATGATTAAACTGTTTTTGGGGGAAACGTACCTGTGGTGTTTGACTCATTCCTCTTGATCACTGTTATCTTAAGAAAAATGCAAGAGACAGGAAACATGACTGTTTCCTCGTAAGAACTAATATTTGTCCAAAACTTAAAGTACCAGTTTGTCAGTCAAAATCTTAAAGCTTAAGTAATCAAATCTAAAAAATAAGGCGGTAGAGGTTAAAAATGTCAAACTGCAGCAGCAGCTTTTGCATTTGCTTAGAATGTGTTGGGTTTCTCATTCTGTGGCATGAGGCTATAAGATTAACCATCTTCACTTTCATCCCTTCTCAAGTCTTGTTTCTTAAAAGTGATTTAACTACTCTTACACTTAAAAAAAAACAAAACAAATGATTACAGACTCTGGCTGAAGCTACATGACTGTTGTATTCATTGCTGCTTCAAACAAAATCTGTCCAAGTAAGAGAAATTCAGTATTTATTCTATCCTTTACATCAGGTTTTAGTTTCCTCTCATATTTTGGTCTTTGTTAGTGCTTAACGCTAGCTTGGAATTACTTTGTACTAGTCTTCTGGCGCCATTTGCCACTTTTCCACTAGTTTACACAGATGCCATACTAGTGACGCTGTGTGGTGTGTTAGGAAAACTCAGGTAAATAAGATCAGTAACTACCAACTGGTTTAATTTAATTGGTGTACCATTTAAACTTCACTAGTTAACTACTGGGTTATCTGTTTTTTGACTCCAGAGTACTCTGATACTGTTTACAGAATTGTTATTCCAGAACTCTTATTATTCATTCAAATGCAACTTTGCAAACCTAACATGTGCTGCCATATTCTTTTTACAGAGAAAGTTTTCTGCTAGCAATGTTTCCAAACAAGCCATACTTGTTCAGTCTTTAGCATTTAACATGCTGAGGCCTGTAGAGTCAGTTTTTTTTTTAAGTTTCAAATCATCACCCTTCCACCACCGTACTTGACAATGGTATGAGGTATTTGGCCATAACACACGGTGCCATCTCTGGTGAAAACCAAACACGGCGTATTAGCACCAAAGGACAGATATCTTGTGGGGTTTTTTTGTTTTTTTTTCCCCAGATGCAACTTTGCAAACCTAAGCTGTGTTGCTATATTCTTTTTCTAGAGATCACACTTCTTCTCAGGAACTCTTCCAAACAAGTCATACTGGTTCAGACTTTTTTCTAACTGTACTGTCATTACCTGAACATACCGACGCCTGTAGAGACTGAGTGTTTTTGCCCCACCAGCAAAGAGACCTAGCTTCTGCTATAATGGAGGTGCTCACACTTTCTGATGACCAGTTAATCAAGTGCATTTGATTCATAGCATCTGGCTGATATTTGCCCTATTAGTTTCTTTGGAAGCAGTAAGGTTGGACTTTTCACAGCACTGCAATAGAGACCAGTGAAAACTTTAATTTCACTTGAATGTAAAAGACAGTATGTGTGCCACCAAATATCCGATCAGTGGAGGAATCTAAAGTCTTATATCAAGGGTAAACGCTCCAATGGCTTTTCCAGACATCCTGCTTAAGTGCATGCTGTTCACATTGTCATGGCTCTCATGGACACTAACTGGAAATGCAGCATGATTAATACAGCTATGCTTCCCCTGCTGTGACACATCAAAACATCTTACTTTACTTTAGGTGCTTTTAAATTTGTATGTTAGTCCATTAGAGCAATTATGTAAGCATGCATACATTTCAACACTATTTTAAAAGTGAAATCTTTGTTATTAACTTAATTTTTTTTTTTATTAGAAATGTAGGTCTGTGTGAAAGATTTAGTGGGTTACATTAGTGAAAGTAATTTACTTTGAATATAAATAATATATAATACTTTAGTGTTCAGAATATCTGTAAGAATACAATAGGGGAAATAAGATGTTAAAACAATAAGTTTCATTTATAAAGTCATTTACCTAATACATATGGCCTTGCAGGTAGCTTGTACATAAATTACTCTGTTCAGTTACATTATATTGTACAAATATATATATATATATATATATATATATATATTTATATATATATATATATATATATATATTTATATATATTTATATATATATATTTATATTTATTTATATATATATATATATATATATATTTATATATATATATATATATATATATATATATTTATATATATATATATATATATTTATATATATATATATATATATATAAATATATATATGAGCGCTGAGAGAGGCGGCTTTGTCCCGCCACTATCAAGAAGTTTGTGAGTGTCTGTGCCGCATGTTGATCTCGTTGAGGACCACATCCATATTTGAGTCTTCACCTGCTGTGATTACTCTGTCTGCATATGGACTACCTGTAAAACAGTGCTACTGTCATTATTTCTAAAAGGGAAATTGATATATTCTAAGAGTTGCAGCAATGACAGAAGAAACGCAAAAATGTCAGTTCGTACCGATCCCATCACTCTGTTCTGTAATGTCACTGTTGAGGAAAGAGGAGCTGGAAGAGTTATTGCCACGTGAGGTACTGGAATGAAGAGATGTGTTGTTGGTCAGCGATGACTTCTTTGCAGTCTTCTGTGTTGCAGTGCGACTCCATTCTGTTAAAAAAAAACAAACCATATGATGAAGGTAAACGTGATTATGAATTGCAATTATCGCACAGTCCATCCATTCTCTTCCGCTGGAGCCTATCCCAGCTGTCTTAGGGCAGGAGGCAGGGTACAGACAGGTCACCAGTCTGTTGCATGACTAACACATAGAGACAGGCAACCATTTGAACTCACAGTCACCTATGGACAAGTTAGAGTTACCAATTCAGCTAACCCCACTAACTGCATGTCTACGTGTACCCGGAGAGAACCCACGCAATCACACAGTCGGTAAACTTATTTCTTAAATGAGTTAGAAACCAAATAAAGGAGGAACCTTCACCAGTTTGAGGCACACAGTATAAAACGAGCACCGCTAACCTGAGTTCTCAGATAGTCTCATTTTGCCGCAGCACAGATAGATCCTCCACTGCCTCCTCACGGTTTCCTTCACTGCACAGTGGAACACGAATATAAAGAAACCTACAAAACAAGCGTGTTTGTTAATGCCACGTTTCACAGTGCAGTACACTGTTACTTAGAGGAGCATTTACAAACCAATTAGAGAAAAAGATGTGATTGTATTTTTGTTGTTAAAATAAGAGAAGAGGATGACGTCAATAAAACTGGTTAAAATTGAGGACAAAAGAAAGGAAAACAGCAGAATTACTATGTAAACTGACCAGATTTTAGTGAAATCACCATTATTTCACAAACCAGCTCAGAAACTGTCAGCTCACCTTGCAGGGAGTTAAAGATGGCAAAGAGGTACATGAACGCCAGGTTAACGGGCCCCCAGGCAAAAAAGGCAAAGCCCCACGTGAGGCCTAACAGGATGGTTATCCCCAACACACTGCGCACATCCTGCAGTGTGCTGCGGTGCTGGAGATTTTGAGGGTTTTGTTTTTTTATCCGGCACAGCTGGACCATAACTACAATAAACATGATGAAGTTAAATATAAAAATGACGCAGAAATAGGCCACCACTGCCACGTAGAAGGCGATGTCATTTTTCAGCCAGCAGCTGTGGGAGAGTCGGAGGAGAATTAAAGGTTGTTCTGAGGTTTTATATCATGGATTTTATGTAGGATAATGTGCAATAATGAGATTACAAATAAAGTACTCACAACTCATCAGTAGTGCCATCACTAAACCTTCCATAGGAAACGAGACCGTAGTTGTTTTTGTCAATTGCAATGACAATAATGACCACGATCATCGGGATACCCCAGCCAGCCAGCGAGAACTTCAGCATATAGTGCGATACATTGACGTTGAAGACTTTCACAAGTGCCACGTACATGTGGACGGCCTCGAGACCCATCCATGTGAAGGCAGCTAGCAAGAAGTAGTGAAGGAACCAGGCAGTGGAAATGCAAAGGCCCACGGCGTCTGGGTAGAGCGCCAGCCAGGCGTCCACCAGGAAGACCAGATTCAGCAGGAGCAGCGCAAAGCACAGCTGGATCAGGATTTTGGATGGGATGTCTTTGCGCAACTTGCTGTGGAGGCAAAATTATGATGACAACATATACAAAATACCTCAGCGAGCAAAAAAAAAAAAAAAAATTCATAGAACTTTAGCAATTAGTAATGAATAACAGATCTAGATTATCTATTTTCTGGATTTCTATACGTACCCAAAGGCCAAGTAGGTGAGGATGGTGACAGCCAGGAAGATAGCAGAGATTCCACAGCCAATGTATGTGATAAAGGTAAGGATGGTGCTCTGGACACGACTGGTTATAGGCTGCCTGGAGAGGTCCTTTAAGAAGGAGATGCCCCCCAAAAGTGTTATTATTCTAATGAATAATAGCCAAACATGATAACATACATGACAAGATGTATTTTGATGATCTTACCAACAGGATGGCAAAACTGGTTAAATGGTTGCAGCCACAAATTGTCTCACTGTCCGTGCTATTTTGGACAGAACAGCCATTTGAACTCCAGCCTCCCGATCCATCTGTGGGCAGAAAACAAACACGGGTCATGTTTTTACACGTCTGTTTGTGTTCACTGAAGTTCTTAACTCATGGCTGGATAACTTACCATTTAATGCAAAGTCCCAGAAAACACACGTTGCCACAAAATTTGCCTGTAATTTGAGAAAAAGAGTTTATCATCTCTAATTGCACATGATTGTTTTCTCTTTATCTCTCTCTCTCTGTTAAAGATGTGTTGCTTTTACAGCATGTTTGTGGCCTATTGCTGCTACATTTAACCACACATACATGTGTAGCTCAGTCGTATAGCTCCAGCATGTGTGCGCTGCTACAAACTGGCTTGGTTTGTCTGGTTAAACCTGTAGCCGAAGCCCTTTGGCAAGGCATCCTCCAGAAGTAAATTTCTCTATGAGGACACAACCATTGCCTTTTAATTTGCCTTTAAATGACAGTTGGTGAAACCAGGCTTACTGGAATAGGCTCTTGGTTTTTTAGGGTGATTATAACATTGTCTCGGAGTCCTGTGATTGACAGGTTGGCGACACTTGCTCCTAGGATCCCGCTGTTAAGCCTGCGTACTCCCAGGGATTTGTCCTGTGTAGCCATTTAGAGACAACAAAACAAGTTTGTAAAGAGTGTGTAAGTATCAGATTTAAAACACTACATTAAAAATAAACATATTTCAGCCTTTTTTTTAAAAGTAGGTGTTTTTGTTAATGGTGAATAAGAAGGGGGCTGCTGGTTGAACTGTCAGACCTGGAATACGGTGCTCTTCTGGTAGAAATTGAACTGAACTCTGGAGACCTGCTGCTGTTCCTGAGATGTGAGATTCTGAGTGAGAGAGGCAGGCAGCGTGACGGAGCCCTGAGGGATCGAGGAGTTTGTTGTCACGCTCCTTCTCAGTCTGGGATTCCCACGGACCTGTAACACACATGGACCTCGAGCTTAACAGACTCGATCATCCGAGAGTTGGTTTTCTATTTGGGGCAACTGGCGTCTCTCTGCTAGAGATCACTATTTGGAGGAGCAGCTTTGCTCTTCCAAATAGTGACAAAATGGCTGCTTATTCTTCAAAACATTTAGTATTACACCCACATTCACAAGTGTAATCCAGGGATTTACTGACAAATCATGTCATGTCATTGTGAGGAAAAGAAACCGTCAGAATTTCTGACCTAGATCACCTGGTTGTGTTTTTAAAAGCAAAAACAGGTCACATGATTAAACCAATTTGTTGTATTTTATGAATTGATCCTGTTTTTGACTGAACCACTTTACTCTGAAAAGCTGAAATAAATAAATGTAGTTTTAAATTTAGTTTAATCTGAACTACACATGCAAATACACAAAGTACACAAAATCTGAGTTAGTATATTCTTCTTCTTCTTCTTTTAAATATGCCAATTACAACCTAAAACAATTACTCCAACCTCCCTATTAAAATAACCATATAAAATAAAATCGACAGTAAAAAGGCACAAAATATCTTCTACAGGCTTCTCTAGACAAAGCTGGAAATGCTGTGTTATATGAGACTCAAAGCACTTGTACAAAAGTTATTCTTCCCTACCTCCACATTGGTGGGGCTTGAGATGGAAAAAGTTGTTTTCTGAAAGTTGGCGCCATCTGCTGGTTTCACTGACAGAGCAACAGCCGGGGACAAAATGGTCTGAGCCGTCCCTCCAACAACCAGCTTGAGCCCCACTGTATCAACGATCCCTATTATCCTGGTGAGAATAAATGAATAAATAATAGTACGTGTCATTTCTTTAATTACAACAAGAAGCAATATTACTGGGTAAAAAAAGATGAAAATAAGAGTTGTAATTGAGGTGTTTTGTCCTCCTATGGATGGAAGAGGAAAACTGGGGTTTTGTTGGTGTTCTTTAGAGCCCATATCTGGTTATTGTTGTGAAAATGCTCTTGAACCTTGTATTGATTTGTTTGTTTCTAAATGAGTTGATTATCACAAGATTTCAACTTTGAACAGTTAATAAAAACAGTATGGGTCAAATGCATTGTCCACTCCATGAAATAATAATGTTAAAAGACCACAATTAATAAATAAATAAATAAATAAATCTGTAACCTGTTGGAGGACTGTGACAGCACAGATGGAGAAGCACCCAGGAGATTGCTGACAATGTTGACTGATGTGTTCCCCAGCCCTACGCTGACATTTGGGCCTGATAACAGAGCCTCCAGCTTAGACACCAGCTGATTCACCTGGCTGGAGTTCAGTTTGGACACGTCTTTCGTCTCGTCAAGCAGTGCATTGGCTTGGGCTTCAGCTGCTGTCAACACAATTTGAGGAGACAGTGACGCTATGATAAGGAAAGCATTGCCACAGAGTTGTGCACGCAACTGAAGTGATCACAAACCTGACGAATTTGTTGTTGTACTTCCAGTTGTCGTCACAGAAGTGTTCGGATTTGTGGTGGCTGTAGTAACGGTGAGTGTAGGAGACTTGGTTGTAGTTGTGTTACCCGTACTTGAGTTGTTAGCGGTAGTGATAGTTGTAGTTGTAGTAGTGTTGACTGTTGCTGGCACTGAGACATTAGCAGCACTGGTGGTGGTGGTTAGATTCACTCCTTGTGTTGTATTCAGCGGCATTGAAGTTGCATTTACAGCAGTTGAAGTGCTATTAGCAGTGCTGGTGGTAGTGGTGCTGTTGTTGGTGGTGCTGGTGGCAGTGCTGTTCGGTTGCATGGTTGTCACATTTGGGTGGGCTGTGGTGGTAGACACGTTTTGAAGATCACAACTGTCCTGCAGCTGCATAACCACATTGTTTTGTTTTTGACTATTAAAAAGAAATAAAGAAGTAACATTTTACTTTGGATCCTTTTGATCTGCTGCAGCACATTTTGTATAAATGTGGTTAGTGTGCAGGATATTAAGGTCATACAAACCAAGTGAGGCTGCTAGACTTTGCTGCAGCACAGAAATCTGCAGGCTTTATGTCAGTGCTGACCCATGTGAACTCAGACTGCAGGCTGACATTGGCTTGTAAATTTCCACAAATTGCTGTGGAAACACAAAAGCACCAATGAGAAGCTTTGCAGCACAAGTCTACACTTATTTTTTGACTGCTTGAGCTGATATTTCAGTCCTCATCTTGTTTTATTTTGGTTAGTATACACACCCGCTCGGATCACATGCCCGCTGAAACTGATTTGTTTCTTAGACTGAAGCAGATACACCACAGCATTTGCTACATCACAGACGGGGACCTCACGGGCAAAGGCCAGAATCACGCTACAGCTTTGAAGGCTATAACTGAAAAAACAAAAAGACAACAACAACAATTTTAGCCTAGTGTTCAAATGCAACAGATGCATCAGCGAGATTTAATGTGAGCTTTAGACAAATGTTCTAACATAACTGGACTCACTTTGTTGACGTGTTTGCACATGCCACGTTTGCATCCTGTGTAGAAATGTCAGTTTTAGAAAAATATCTTTAAATGAATGTAATAAAGGAAACTACTAAAACATTTTTAACGTGTTAGTATAATAATAACACATGAAATGCAAATTCATTTTTTTTGTAGCGCTCCAATTTAAAACAAGGTTCGCCTGAAGGTGACTAAGATGATATTTCTGATCCTACCCACTTTATCTTTTTCCCTAATGCAACCTAAATGCCTTACTTACATTTTGAAAACTTGCTTTTGCTCTAAATTATCATAACAGAGACAGAAAAACATGAACGCAATAATATCATAATTTGGTGGTTGAATACCTTGTACTCAGATGCATTAATGGATACTGGACATAGACCTCTGCAAGGGAATATTACAAGATTGTTATTATTTTTTGTATTTTACATGTGATAAAAAGGTATTTATTTATTTAAAAGCTGGTTATAAAAACAAGACTTACATTGCACTTGGGGAGCAAGGTGGAAGCTGTCGCAGCTGAGAAATCTGTTAAAGTTGAAGATATTAATGATTCATTGATGCTCCAAGAATTTATTCATATGATTTTTACATTAATGATTTGTTTATTTATATGTATTTGCGTTCTGTGTGAATGGAAGATTACCAGGTTGGTGACATTTAAATAGTTTATATTGGGATCTTGTATGGAAATGTTAAAAGTGTAGTATGCATCTAAAAAACAAAGAAACAAAAAAAAGGAAAGATAATCAAGTCACCAAGCTTTCAGACTGTGTGATTTACATCATAATGCAAATGGTTTTGATAGGTGACATCACACTAACCTGATCCACTGCAGTAGTCGGAGCAGTTGCAGTTGCTTGTGGTGATGTTGCCTGAAACAAAGTCAAAGCATGATGGTTTACAGTGTGGATCAAATCAAGGCACCTTCAAGACTCTACTTTTACACTTTAGGGGAAAAATACATTTAGAAAAAATATTTAGAAGAATCTTGTGCATTTTGCTTTTTTACAATCTTATTTGTTCAGTTTTTAATTGTCTGTATTGCAAGTATGAAGCAACCCCGAGCTGCTGGCTAACCTGGCATGCAATCAAAGGCTTAATGAGTTTCCTTATGTTTCCAGTTATTATGATAAGCTAAATTAACCAGATGCTTTGTACAGAACAGGGTTTTTAACCATTTTCTATTTTTAGGCATCTGCTAAAACACTCACAGAACAATTAATCCTATATAATTCTCAAATGCTCTGTAGCGTGTTCACACGATTTGGTATCCAGGTATAATGTTTACTGTAACTGAGACTTAATTAATATTATTCTTTTGAAATGTGTGTTTCCTGACATGCCCTGAAGTACTTCCTGGTGTCTTTTAACACAATTGTGTTGCTTCATCAGGTTTCAGTAACAGTAACAGTCTAATTCATGTATTGATGCAATGATGTTTTTTGTTTGTTTTCATGGTTGGTCCATTTAAACTGAGCTTAACTATGCTTACATTGAATAGTTTGGAGCTCACCTGCACTGCAGTTAGTTGAATTACTTGGTGGAACCACATATGCAGCTGCAGACTCATTACTGTAAAAACAAACAAACAAACATGAAATTTCACAAAACTAAAGTATGAATTTAAAAAGTATAAATTATCTTTAATTAATCAGTTAACATTTAGCACTTGGGAAAGCACAGACTGCCCGTACTGAGGATCTTACCATGCTGCGTTGTCTTGACCAGTATAAATGCAGCTGTTTTCCACTGTGCTGCTGTTATTGCACACATTTTGAAGCTGACCTGTTAAGTGACACAGAGGATTTATTACATTGCTACTTTTATAACATCCTGCAAACGTATCAGGTAGGCAACTATGCATCACTCACCCACTCTATCTGCCTTTTTCCCCAGCACGTAAAAATCAGATGAAGTGTTAGTGGCTGCGCAGAGAGTGCGGAGGATACAACATGAAGACACCGCCTGACTCAGCTTCAGCATCACAGAGCACGTGGTGTTTCTGCAGCGTAAGATCAGTGTTAATGTAGGGATCGTGAGATAAGCTTATTTCAATGACTTGAATGTCTTTACTTCACTTACCTTATTTCAGTTTTTGTCACGCATGACACTTCCATTCCCTGGTAAAACACAAATCAGGCTAAATTCATGTGATCTTTTTCATTTACAGAAACCTACAGATACAATTAAGTGCTCACTCACTTGAAATAGGCCCGTTGTATTTATGACATTAGTGTTTGAACTGAAAAGTAAATGGAGATAACATTAATGGGTGTCAGGACTAACTGATATGATTCGTCATCTCAGTGGAATTAGGACTGATTGTGCAACTGCTCATATGATCTCCAGCTTTATGAAAAAGTCAAACAAGCGTTGCTTATTTTGCGTAATGCTTATTCAAGGGGATTCAAGAGGGGGAAAATATTGGAAATTCAGTGTGCAGGCATCTCATCAACTGCAACTTTTGGCTGCTGTCAGCAAAGGAAATAATCAAAGTCAAAACTAAACTAAAACTAAAGTAAAAGCAGGTGTGAAAAAACCTTTTTGTTAACAATAATAAACTATAACATGACTAGAATAAAAGTAAATAAAAAAAAAATAAAAAAAAAATGAAAAACTAGCTGAAAAGATTTTGTTAACTTGGAAATCGAACTAAAATAAAAAAAAAATTCTTAGTTTGAGCTTTTTTTAGTTTGGTAAAAATGTTAAACTAAGAATGAAATTAATAAAAACTAAACTAAAACAAAATATTTTTACAAAAACTAAACTGAAATGAAAAAACAAAGAAACTAAGTGAAACTAAACTGATTTAAAACAAAAAGTCGAAAATGAAATAACAATAAAAACACATTTTAAAAATACAAAACTACAATAACTCTGAATGTAATCTCACCTTAAATGATAAACATAACAAATCTTCACAGTGTGGGTTCGACAACACAGTTGCCACAATATATTACAGAAAATGCTCCATGAAAATTCATAATCTCATTTTCCATCTGTTCATTTATTTGATAGAAATAGTTGCACTCATACCTGCTTTGTGTCCCATTGCCACTAACGTCCCGAGCTTCACGTATCAAGCTTCTTTTCCGTTTTCTTTTGCTTGGTAATGTTGTTGCAGTGGTTGTGAAGTTGCCTCCCGTTGGTGTTGCTGTTGTAGTTGTCCCGTTGCCTTGTAATGTTGTTGCAGTGGTTGTGAAGTTGCCTCCTGTTGGTGTTGCTGCTGTAGTTGTCCCGTTGCCTTGTAATGTTGTTGCAGTGGTTGTGAAGTTGCCTCCCGTTGGTGTTGCTGTTGTAGTTGTCCCATTGCCTTGTAATGTTGTTGCAGTGGTTGTGAAGTTGTTGCCTCCCGTTGGTGTTGCTGCTGTAGTTGTCCCGTTGCCTTGTAATGTTGTTGCAGTGGTTGTGAAGTTGCCTCCCGTTGGTGTTGCTGTTGTAGTTGTCCCATTGCCTTGTAATGTTGTTGCAGTGGTTGTGAAGTTGCCTCCTGTTGGTGTTGCTGCTGTAGTAGTCCCGTTGCCTTGTAATGTTGTTGCAGTGGTTGTGAAGTTGCCTCCTGTTGGTGTTGCTGTTGTAGTTGTCCCGTTGCCTTGTAATGTTGTTGCAGTGGTTGTGAAGTTGCCTCCCGTTGGTGTTGCTGCTGTAGTTGTCCCATTGCCTTGTAATGTTGTTGCAATGGTTGTGAAGTTGTTGCCTCCCGTTGGTGTTGCTGCTGTAGTTGTCCCATTGCCTTGTAATGTTGTTGCAGTGGTTGTGAAGTTGTTGCCTCCCGTTGGTGTTGCTGCTGTAGTTGTCCCGTTGCCTTGTAATGTTGTTGCAGTGGTTGTGAAGTTGTTGCCTCCCGTTGGTGTTGCTGTTGTAGTTGTCCCATTGCCTTGTAATGTTGTTGCAGTGGTTGTGAAGTTGCCTCCTGTTGGTGTTGCTGCTGTAGTAGTCCCGTTGCCTTGTGATGTTGTTGCAGTGGTTGTGAAGTTGTTGCCTCCTGTTGGTGTTGCTGTTGTAGTAGTCCCGTTGCCTTGTAATGTTGTTGCAGTGGTTGTGAAGTTGCCTCCTGTTGGTGTTGCTGCTGTAGTAGTCCCGTTGCCTTGTGATGTTGTTGCAGTGGTTGTGAAGTTGCCTCCCGTTGGTGTTGCTGCTGTAGTTGTCCCATTGCCTTGTAATGTTGTTGCAGTGGTTGTGAAGTTGTTGCCTCCCGTGGGTGTCGCTGCTGTAGTGCTGTTGCCTTCTAAGGCCGTGGATGTTGCACCTGTACTATTGCTCTGTAATGTGGTTACTGCAGTTGTTGTGCTGTTGTAAGTGTTCAGTGTTGATGAGGCCACTTGTGTTGTCTCATTGACAGTACTTGCAGGTGTAGTTTGTGGGGAGGTCGGTGTGGCAGTAGTTTCTGGAGGGTTTGGAGGCACGCAGTTCTCCAGCTTGGTGCTGAAAACCTGCTTGAGCTGAGGAAAAGAGCATACGGTTTGCTGACAGGATTTAAGCATTACATCTGGTGTTTTAATAAGCCTGCTGTCGTACATGTTACATACCCAGGCAATGATTTCAGATTCGTTCTTGCTCTGTCCAGTGACATCCACCGTAATGTCAACAAAGTAGTATACTGCATTACAAAGCAAAGAGAATCATTGGCAAAAGTTGCTAAACTCTATAACAGAGGACAACATACCAGCTGCTTGTAACAAAGAGGCAATCTAAGGGCTGAGAAAGGGAGCCAAAAATAGAAATACCAAAAATGAAGTGAAGTGACTCACAGTCACCTGATGTGTTGCACCTGAAGCTGGCTGCTCATTTTAAATGTCAAACTATATTTAATTTCCATGGCAAATATTGTGCGCTGTGGTAATTTTAACAGGGGTGGAGTTTTAGATAGTTAGCTTGCTTGTGTTGTTCTTGCCATTTGGAGCACTTTTGTTCTGTTACATTCCAAATTATAAGCCTTGGGAGAAAGTGCTGTGGTCAGATGAAGCCAAAAGGGAAGAGAAATGCTGAGTATGACCTAAAGAAAATCTCCCCACAGTCAAGCACGGAGGTGGAAACATCATGCTTTGGGCTAGGTACAGGGGACTTCGCTGCATTGAGCGGCTATTGACAGGGTCATGTACCATAAAACCTAGGATGAGAACCATCTTCCCTGAGCCAGAATACTGAAGACGGGTCATGGATGGAACTTCCAACATGACAGTGACTTAAAATATGCTGCAGAGGAACAAAGGTGTGGCTAAAGAAGCATATTAAGGTCATGGAGTGGCATAGCTGGGCTCCACACCCTCGGGCTGCGCCATCTCCTACACACCTGCATCCCATTCGAGGCAATCGCCGGGGGACTACTTCACCCGGCGCAGATGGCTGCTCCTCGCCAGTCCGTTAGTCACCCCTCGGTGGTAACTAGGCTCTTCGTAAGTTCTGCATTTACTGGAGAACTTCGGAATTTGTCTTAATCTTGTGTCTGTGTACTTAGGGAACGACGTTCGGCGCTGGAATCCTGCCACCTGCCTGTCCCCATGCCTGTTCGCCTCCCATCCTCGTTCTTGCCTCCTCAGACTCCCTCCATGGACTCTTCCCCCTCTGAGTTTCACGGTCCGGCTCTAATCATAAGCCCTGACGTTTAACTTTTTCTGGCTGTTACGCACCATTCCTCAGTACTCTAGTAATTGTGTTTCTCCTTTCTGTTGCAGTTTTCCCTCAGTCCAGATTACGGTGCTCCAGGGCTTTCTGTTCCCAGTTTTTCCCTGGCTTGAGTTTGTAGTTTTGGTTCCCTTGTTTTCATCAAGTTGCTTTGTTTATTAATAAACCTGTACATAGTTCTGAGTGGCTGCACATTGAGTCTGCTTCCGGGGTCCTTATCGTAAGTGTACACTGAGGTTCTTGACAGTGTGAGTTTTCCCCTGACCTTTGTCGTCGCGTCTGCTTTACCCCCGTGGCTCTTCTGTGTTCTGTTTCCCCAGTTCAGGCGTACCTCTGTTTAGTTTGTTATTTATGTTTTCCCCCCGTTTGGAGTATCTGCCTTAATAAATGGCACACTTTTAGTTAATTCCCATTTTCGTCTCACTGTGGTCTGCATATGGGTCCTCACATAAAAGAATCCACGCAATCTGCCTCCGCATATCGTGCGGAGTCGCCCCAAATCCTTCCTGAGGTGTGTGCAAACCTTGTGACCAGCTATCAGTAAACTTGTTATCTCTGTGCTTGTTTCTCAACCAAATACTAAGTCAACCAAGTATTCAAGTTTTGCTTGAAGATCAAACACTTATATCACTGAGTGACATACAAATCAGTAACACAGATTAAACAAACGTTTTTCCTACAAAGCCAAGGGGTGAGCAGATTTTATCAGGGTTCATTTACCTGATATTTGTGGAGCTGTAGTAGAAACAGTAAAAGGGGAAGGATTTGTAGTGGTCTGGTTGCAGGAGGCTTGCCCTGATTGGAAAAGAAAAAAGTTCTCAGTTACCACTGTTGGCAACTTCATGGAGAGTTTTGGGACCAAAAGCCAATCGTGTGTATTGAACACTAGACACCACGTTGATGGACATTAATATGATCCAGTTTCAGTGTACGAATTCAGAGTTCCTAATGTGGTTTTTAAATCCTACACGCTGGAAAATGGGAATTCTGAAATTTTTCAGCACATAAACTCTGTTTTTAAAAAAACAGAACACTTTAAAAATCAATACACTTTATGGTAGTTGCACAAAGTCATTGAAATACATTTCCATTCCCTCACTTCCTGTTCTCTGTGTGGTCTTTTTTAGTCTTCTCCATTTGTGCCTTTCTCAGAATAGCAGTCTTTTGTATGACTAATAAACAAAACTAGACTAACAGGTTACAGTATATTATGAAAGAGTTCAAGGTATTTGTGTGCGTACTGTATGTGTGAGCGTGTGCATGCCATGCATTGCAGGTTATAATTAGAGGTTCAAAGCTGTTGGTCCACTAAACAGCCGCCTCCGCTCAATTGTCTGTCTCATTTGTCTTCGTGTTTTTTCATGTCTTCTGTGTCACAGCTGATGTCAGAGCATACCTGCTAAGAGGACAACGATGACCACCAGGTGTGTCTGCAACAAGTGGAAACATCTGATAAGCGAGCCTGGCTTCTTCACCCTGTTAAGTTGAAGAAGTTTAAGTTTAGTAAATAAACACGGGGGGCTAAAGCTTTATTATATTTATTCTGACATATGACAGAAGAAAGAGTCAGACTGAGTCATACTAATCTAGAAAAGCCCTCCCATCACACCCATGCTAACAAATGCTGAAAGGCTGTAATTAAAATGTGTCTTAAAGGTTTTATCTCCAGTTGTGGTTGTTAACAGATGAGTAATGCCAAATGAAACACTTGAACGATTTCAAGATAGTGAGCGCGGTCTAATAGAACAAATTCATTACCTTCAAAGTGCACATGGTGTATGGAGTACATACACCATGAACAAATGGTTATTTTTTCATGTTCATTTGAATCTCTTATTATTAGGCAGCAAATAATTTGCATGTACAATTCTCCAAACTTTGCCTCCTATTTTTTTAAATAACAAGCAGAATAACAGTGAGTAAGTGGACTGACTGTATAACTAAATGTCTTCTTTCACATCCATGGAAAGCGTCATTGTTATTGGCACATCAGGTGCATCCTCTCCTATATTCTTATATAACCAGTAACATCAGTCCTTAAAAAGTGTGTGACTACTTTGCAAATACAAAATAACAACAAATAAAAAATGTAAATAATTCGATTCTGTGATTTAAAAAATGACTTTAATGTTATTTGATGCAGATCAGAGGTTTGCAGCCGCATAAGGAAGTGATTTATAGATATGAGCGCATCTGTATGAACGATCTGGATTAATAATCCTGACTGAAACCAGATCCAGCTGCTGTTTCTGAGTTAAGATGTGTTTCCCTCCACATTAAGGAAAAGGAGATACACCGCCACCAACACCACCTCCACCACCACCATCTCGCGTTACCTGACTAAAGGAGCAGATATTTGCTGGCAAGGAAGTCTGCCTGAAGAAATCCTTGGATCCTTCATGACTCTGTCTTCATTTTTGTGGAACATAGCTTCCGATGGGCGAAGTAAAACATTCAACAACAAACATTAACAGCCACAAATCTAGCCAGTGCTCTCGGCTGTGTGCTTTGTCAATTCTCCACCACCTTCTCATGCACAATCAATAGCTGACACACGTGGCACGCCCATGAGACGTCAAGGTGAGCTGGTGGACGTCACATACATTCTCTTCAGCTCTGGCACCTTTGGTTCAACATTTCAACACCACCCAAAGAGGAAGCTTTCTGATTGTAAAACTAGACCCAAAAATAATAACACAGTCCGATCGTCTGCCTTTAAAGTTCCCTGTAGGTTTTTGGAAGGAAGAGATTTGTGTGTTTCTTTTTCTTTTTTGTTTGTCAGTACAGGTGTGCCTCAGGGTGTGTCATAAACCTGTGTTTTCAGTAATAGACACGACTGAAAGTGTTTCCAGGACAACACTGCAGGGCTCTAACTTTGTGGCCCTGACTGCTACGAAAAAAAAAAAAGAAGTCACGCACCATTACACTGTAAGTGCCTGTTTTTCAGGACTGTGAGCAGTCTGTCAGAGTCTGTCTGTCACACACCACCACATGAGCACGCTCTCTTATTTCCTTCTCTGTTCTGCCTCTTATGCTTGTGTTTACAGTTTTTCTCAGTCGCTTTGGTGCTTTTCTCAGATCAGAATAATAATTCTCGAAACCATTAGTGCAACCTCCATAACATTTAGTCATTTGTGCACATTATGGTACCAATTTCTCCTTCCTCTGAACAAATTGCAAATGCTCTTGGACATGTATCAGTTGCTTTCATACAATTCTCTGCGGTCGACAACATTATCATTTGCTTATGTCATGTCAGTCAAAATGAACTATACTTTTGGATGCTGAAAGACAACTAGTTCCCAATAAAACTAATAGTCTTCATTTCATTGCTTGAGTCATTACATACAAAATTGGTGAATTCGTTTTCAAATGCTGTCAAGCAAATTTTATACCTTTTTTTTAATGATTTTTTCCTGGAAATGTCCCCGAAATTGAACAATTTCTCTCAGGTGAACTTCAGCTTTCACTGATGAGGAGGTGTGTGAAGTATTAGTTGTAACCAATGACAAGCCTCTTGTTCACAGTCACTCATGGATCAATCCCATGAACCCTCGTGTTGTCAATCACAGCCTCACAATGGATGAGGGCGGTCGGAAGGTACAACCAAATGTTGGAAGAACCACTGTGAACAACCTCGCAGAGGTGGAAGAAGGCCTGTTTTTACCCAGCAGCAAGAGGAAGCCATTTGTGCAATGGTGATTGCATACAATGCAATAAAGTTGAAAGAATTCAAAGTGCTGTCATAGAGGATAACGGTGTATTTGGCAATATTGGATCTGTGTCTGACACATGATAGAATGCTGGTTGAATATCTCCCTCCCTACTCCCCATTCCTTAATCCGATAGAGGAGTTTTTCTCTGTCTGGAGGTGGAAGGTTTTTGACCGGCATTCACATGCGCAAATGGCCCTGCTAGCAGCCGTGGATGCAGCATGTGACGACATCAGGGCAGAGTCGTGCAGAGGGTGGATTCGTCACTCCAGGAGATACTTTCCTCATTGCATTGCAAGGGATGATATCCGTTGTGATGTAGATGAAAATATGTGGTCAGACAGACAGGAACGTCTGGATGTGCCAGAATGATTTACGTATGTTCAGTTACAATATGTACTGTTATATTGTTCACATTTGTGCACAGCTCTACTAAAAGGGCGTTTCTTATGTTTATTCTAAATAAGTGACTGTAGAGTATTTTTCTTTTGCACAGTGTTGTAGAATTACAAACAGCCTACTCAGTAAAAATGTGAAACATATATATTCAGTGTCTTGTACTGACTTACTTCCCTAACTACAGCAATGTCTAACTTTTCTGTAGATTTTACTGTAAATGGCTGTACAAAAAGTGTATAGTGCTGTCTTGAGCATTTTCAGGTAGTGTCACCGAGTTCTGACCTTTTTTGCATTGGAAAACACTGAGAGAATACTGTGAACTGTCATAATGAAAACATGACAAAGCCATTTGACTATCTTGTTCATAAAGATGGTGTCAAGACTTCTCACTTTGATGACACCAGCAGCTTCATTGACATGAATACTTGCTTTTGAGGAATGGATTATCGATTTTGAGCAAGTGACCTGCTTTTGCAGGTTATCCACTAGGTTTTGCAGTTTGCACCAAATGTTTTGAGAAATACACTAACTGCTGTGCAAATGTTAATAGTGATGTGAGAAAACCACAACAGCGACTGAGAAAAACTGTAAACAAGGAAATGCACCGCAAAATACAGTTACAACCTCAAAATGTGGGTGAAAGCACTGCACAATATTCATGGTATAGCTTTAAAATGCTGACATTGTCAGAGCTTCTGTTTCTGACCTGAATAACATAAGACATCAAGCAAGAGGGATGAAAAGCTGAGTGATTTTGATATTCATGGAGCTCAGGTGTAGTGTGTTTCAGTAGGTTGTGAGGACTGTAGATAGATAGATAGATAGATAGATAGATAGATGGATGTAAAGATGTAAAACTATTGCGGTAAAACTTTGATCAGGAAAGAATTAACTGAGAATGCAACAATGTGTGTATTATTTATTAAAGTAGATGCCCAGTGATACTAGTTGGATAAGCTTGTAAGAGAGTAGCTATATGATTAGAGATGTTGCTAGCCCGATTTTTTTGTATCCTTTAGCTACTTCCCCTGTTTTTAATGTCTTTGCTTAGCTAGGTAATCATTTCCTAGCTGCGGTATCGTGCTAAAGATATAGAAATGAGCAGTATCTATGTTGCTCCTCACCAAAAGAGGAAATTAGTGCATATTTCTCAAGATGTTTAACTGCAAAAAAAACGAAGGGCTTTTTTTTTTTTGTAAAGCTTTAATATCTAATGGTCACATTTAGACCTAATTTGAATTAAGATGCCTCCCGCTGAGCTCTTCCATTGCAGGTATTATCAGTCTGGTGTCCTGCTGGCTTTCTGTTCCACAGCACACTGTTATGCAACTGAGTGAACCTTTTCCATTTCCCCCTCACATTCTACATCCACTAATAAATTTAACATATTTCCATGCAATTGCCTTGGAGGCTCAAAGCCCTTTGGGGTTACATCAGGTAGTCAGGTAAATTGCACCAAAATAAACATGCGGCATGGCTTGCTGTTGTGACCCCTTGTGAATAAGGGAGTGGCTGAAAATGTCTTTCTTTTATTTCCATGCAGTTATTGTGCACTGGATATTACCCAAGATATTTCATTTCGTATAGAAAAACCTGTGTTGCTTTCAGGACTGTGTGCAGCCTGCAACTTAGTCCTTATTTGGATGTAAGGTCAGATGTGTCTATTTTATAATTTGTGTCAACCTGTGAAGACCATTAAGTTTCACATTGTGGTCATGAGAAGGTGTAGGTATGATTGCATGATTTTAATACCGAGTCACTAACACAGGGCACACATTTGACACCTGAAGAGCCAGGTGGAAAAACAAAAGCTGTGTTCTCCTGAACATGCTTAGTGTTTTTGGTTTGATCTGCAGAGAGTGTTCAAGATATTCACGGAGGTCAGTAAAAGAACACACTACTGTCAAATAGATATGGATCTATAGCAGGATGTAAAACTTTTACAGCCCAGTTTGATCATAAGTGGGGCAGATTGGAAAAACTCAGGTTGGGGTAAAGACATTTAACAACATATTTAATTCTTCAGATATCTTAATATAACAAAAGGAATGCTGCTGTAGTAAATGAAAGAAACCTGTCAGCATGAGTCTTTGGGCTTAAATTTTAGGAAGTAATTGTGTAAAATTAAAGAAAACGTTTTTGTAACTCATTGCTAAGACTGTAATTATACAACAGTTAATTCACAGAAAATATCCCTTTTCCCCCACTGTGAATCCACAGAAAAAACAAAGTTCTACAGTAGATACTGCAAAAGGGGAAATTTTCTTTCATTGTACTGTTTATCTATTACTTCATTTCTTTGGTGTGGTATGAATGGCCCTGGGGGAAATGCAATTAAAAGTCCAAAATTTATGCCCTTTTTCACATTTTCCCATTGGGTTAGATTGGGGGTGTTAGCCAGGCTGATTAAGGCCCCCGAGTCTTATCTTTGAAACCATTTAAATGAAATGTTTTTGAAATTCAACACATTCAGCAAATTTTTTAAGTTTTTGTAAATTTTACACACAATTTTCTGTCCGGTGAGGATGATATTAAACATGAACTTGTTTATAAGTGCTCCACTGGGCCCCTTCAGTTGAAAGTGTGATGCACTAAATATCAATAAAGTTCAAGGCAAAGAGAATGTGAAGCCTGAGTCAGACATTTAAGAGCATACACATATTTATTTTCAACATGTACTGTATTTAATGTATGTATGTATGTATGTATCTGATCCAGCAATAAAACAAAATCCTACAAATGTTTATGCATTTTGGATAAAAACTCTTTCTGTTATAAAATCAAGCATGCCAGAAACACACGTAAACATTCATTAAAATATCAGCCGTTCACTTCCACGGCCGCTCTCAGATTTTCTCCAAGTTACAGCCGAACACTTTTTCATTAGACATCAAGAAGGACATCTATACTCAGCAGACTTGAATTCATGTCATCAATTAATTATTATTATTATTATCTGTCTGTTTTTGATCATTTGTGCAGTTGTGACGAGAGTCAAAAAAGGAACAGTTCTTTTGTTTTTTTCTGCTGCTTACTCAATGTGCTATGCATACATGCTCCAGTAAATGATGTTGAAGAGCAGGTAAGCCAGCGGGAATAACACCCTGGAGTATGAGTCGATCATGTAGCTGTTGCTCATGATGAAGCTGAGGTTTCGTTTTAAAGGGTGTTTGCGATGTAGCCTGGTGCCTTCTGTGGGTGCGGAGACAGTCGAGTTTCGAGACTGGATGTTCCTCTCTGTATTTGGGGTGCTGGCGGGGAGGGAGGCCAGGTCAATTTCATTGTCGTGGAAACACCCATCAAAGGCCATAGCCTCAGCAGCATTGTAAGAGGTGGGCATCTGCAGAGAGAGGAGAGCAGACCACTGTTAGTTTCTGGAGATTGCCTTATGGCTGCATACCGGCTTCTGTAGCCTAAATAGGACAGGAGATTTGAGAAGATTTTAGAAAGAACTTGACCTTTGCTCTCTTCAGCTTCTTCATCTCCTCCACTGTGGTAAAATAGTTGACCGCAGCGTACTCGATGACTGACAGAAAGACAAACAGGAAGCTCGCCCATAGATAGATGTCTACAGCTTTTACGTAAGACACCTGTGGCATAGAGGCCGACACACCGGTGATGATGGTGGACATTGTCAGTACGGTGGTGATGCCTGGATACAGAAAAACCAGTTGTGACTGTTGCTGCAGAAACATTGCAGAGAATAATGTTATTGTAGCTACAAACAAGTAATAACAAGAAAGACCTGTGTTTTTTTGACCTTTGAAGACCTTTTATGTACCAATGTGAATTCAGTGTATGAACAATTGTGCCATAAAAATCACAGCAAATGTGATAATGTAATCGAAATACTTTAGTCGTGGTAAAGGTCAGTGGGCTTGAAAGGGCATATCCTTTATCATCATCCTCAGGGTTTTGACAAGCATATAACCATGCAAGTGTATTTATGTTCATTAATTACAGAAGGCAAAGTCATTATTACATCATTGCTGGATGCAAACTAGCTTAACTCTGATTTAGTGCGCTTTTGCTCGTAAAGCTTTTAGAATTGGAATTTGGAGTCTGTCTGATTCCAAAAATAGCCCAGCCTTAATGATGGCGTCTCCTTGCGTAAGCTAACTGTGTAGGAGGGGGAAAACATAGATGGTGAACCAGCAGACACCCTTGGATACGCTTATTTGCTTTCTTGCTGAGCGGCAGATTAGAACAGTGACACTCATCTCTCCTGTCCATAAGCCAGGAAATATCTACTGTTTGGCTGCTGGGAACTCCACTATCATTGTCATTGCAGGTCATTGCACCTAAGTGAGAACCTATTGTAAAACAATGATGTGAGTTTCACTAACTTATAACATAAGAATCATGTGAACAGGATATTTTAATCCAAACCCCACTACCTTCCTGAACTTTAACCAAATAGCAGTTGGAAAGAGAAAGAAAATAACAAGTGAAATCATAACAAAATGTGCAAAGCACGAAGCTACCAAAATACCAAGCAAACTGGGGTCTCCTGGTTGACAAACTTCCTCCACTCCTTCCTCCTTATGGGGAATTTCTCACAGTTTAAATACGGGCAATTAGATCTCAAAAACAAGATGTAATTATTTGATGAGACGATGTGCTTCCTGACTGATTTGTGCCTAATCTCTCCAGTATTTGGCAATCAAGGGAGTGGAATCAATCTTACCATTTCACTCTCAAAAAGTTAATCAATGGAAAGATGAATTTAAAGCAAAAACTAGGCATGGTGATATTTTCTTATCAGTCCGGATGAAAATACAAGTTCGGTAATTATTTATGTTGGTCGTATTGGCTCAACGGCTTAGTACCCAGGGAGACACGGGCAGGTACGGCTCTCCTGTCTATCCAGAAAGACACCCAGGACAGCATCACCATCAGCATGGTGGGAAAGTACGTCTGAAGCATGAAGAAGAAGATATGCCGCCTTAGAATGAAGTTTATGTAGAGCCGATTGTACCAACCTGGAACAGATAAATGGACACAGTGGAGTGCAGGCAGGTGGAAAGCAGGGTGATATCAGTAACTGACAGGAGAAAATAAAGTGCACAAGACTGTGTAAGTTGTCCTTATTAAAAATAAAAGTCCAACATGAACCTACGGGGAGAACCTAGAACTCAAATGAGAGAGCAAATCTCTTTAATGCCGGAGTTACATAACATCTTCATAGATTGGATACTGTAGGTTCCCTCACAAAAAATTTAAAACTGAGATGAAAATCTCTCTGGCTCCAATTCTAGCGTTTCTTTCTACACAGACAACAATAAAAGGAAACTGGGTTTGAAAAAGTAGACCCTGCAGTCATACAACTCTAAAACACCTTGAATAATCAATACCTTTCTGCTTTGCAGAGAGGGATTGATTCCCATGTCATCATTTTGGAAAATGTGGTTGTTTTCTTTCTCACAGAGAACCTAAACAATCAATAGCACTCAGTCATGTCTGTGTACATATAAAAGCTTTTGCCCGTACACAGTTACTGTAGCAAAGCATTATGACTGGAAATGGGAATAATGTGTTCATTGGTAAACTGTACAGATGCTGGTTATTGGATTTTGTAGCCTTTGCCGGGTAAGCTGTTTCCACAAGCTTGGACAAGTTAATCAACTGCTGGCTGCATCTCCATAGAAAACGACTGTAAGAGTGGTGTCAAATCTTTTTATGTAATGCGTGTTTTCCAAAATGTTAAACTGTTCCTATTTAGAAAAACTGTAGGGGTCTGGAGCACTCTGGCTGTTTTCAAAATGAATACATCTCAGAGTGTCCCCAGACTCCTGCCGGACATACCAGTGCTGCTGTAGAAGGCAAGCCCAAAGGAAGGCTGGAAGTCTTCAATAAAAAACTGAGAGAGCACAATCTCGTCAGTCCTTAATGAATCGTTCCCGTTCTTCCAGTAGAGCATTAGGTCGTTCTCATTGTAAGCATCTTCAAGAGAGGAGAGAAAGAGGGTGGGCGTTTGGGGTTGGACACCTTCGCGTATTGCCTCTCTTAGAAGTTTCATGGATGTTTCTCTCAGAGGAGAGGAGAGAGCTGCCAAAAATGGAACTACCAACTCTCCCCTGAGATCAGGATCCATGATTGAGACACACAGAGTGAGAGGGAGCGGTAAAGACCAAAGAATTCCCAAACATTGCAGTAAATCCTGCATCATGAGGATAGACAAGCATAATGCACAGAGGCTGACTTGAATGACCCGAGGATTATAAATAATTTGTGTAAAAGGGGGATGGTGATGCTTACTACTGTGCACATGAAGTAAGGTAATGCACTCTGAGCTGTCTCTGTCCCAACTGTATAACATTCAAGCATATCCAGTTGTGTTTTTGTGCGGAAAATAGATAGTGTTTGAAAATTTAACAAGCTAAAAGCTTTCTCTAGCCCAAATTTTTTAAATTACATAATAGTGCATCAAATGTTGTGTAACATGTTTACCAGCGAAACATGTCAGCACAAGAACAAGTACATTTAATGTAGGAATTAACATTATTACTCTGCAAACAACACTGGATATCCTATTAGGTATTTGCAAGCAACCACGATGTCCCGACTGTAGCTTAATACTCACAGCTCTCCAGCTCCAGAGAGCAGTTCTGTGTGTCCAGAGGAAAACTGCTGAAGTCCATTGAGCAAAGAGCCGTCACAGTGATCCTGAAACACAGCTTTCAGTTAAATAAATACCTACATAAATATTGCAGTAATCTCAGTGAAACAGTGTAAAATAAAACTACTGGACTGAATTGATTCAGTCAGTAACAGCATCTGTGCCTGACACAGTTTGTGGCTGCTGTTGGCCATTTGGGAATTTGTGCCATATTGTCATCATCTGTGACCGAAATGGATATGTTGAATGCCGTCTGGGAGCTTACAGTCCACCTTCTCATATTCACTTCATACCCTGCCCACTAAACTGGGCTGTGGTGATGTTCCTGCTCATCAAACAGTCTTAGTAAAATTTAAGCCGTAACTCATTGTATTAGGACATGTAAGCTTAAAACTTGATGGTTTAACAGTCCTTGCTAATTTGTATATACTGTACAAGGGGTTTTGGTGCAAATGCCTTCATTGGTCTGATTTTTGGCAAACAGCACCCCTCAGGGCTGACAACTGAAACCAGCTGGAGCAAACACCAATACAGTTTCTCTAATGGCCGTTTGAGCCTGGCCCCGAAAGTAAATCGATAACACAGGCTGTGCGTAAAACACAGATGTAGCCACTGTCACGTCACCGATTGGTGGTCTCATTTTGAAACTGTGTGTTTGTGTCGTGTTTTGAAGCCTGATGCTTCAGTTTGACAGAGAAATCAATACACTATGCTCACAAGGTAACAATATGCCAATCACAACCCCACCCTAAAACATACCCAAGCTCATCCTCCTTTTTGACTTCAGTGGTGACCATAATTCACAAAGGCAATATTTAGAGGAAGCAGTAGGCTCCTGTTCCTATAGACTTCACAAGAATTCATTAAAGAGTTGCCCCCTGCTGGCCACTAGTAAGAAAGCTGAATTAATGCATGTCTGCATTATCTATATTGGCACATCTTCATGTGCAGGTAATTGTCCTAACACTTATTCAAAAAAGAATTAAATCCTTTAAAATTTAATGTTAATGTTAATCAGTGTTAATGTTAACATTTTTTATTTTAATGTTGACACTATTTATCAGAGCCTGGAGTCTGTAGATCCACCTTACCAGATAGTGTTAGCTAATACTTTAGCATCCCAATCAATTTCATCAAATTTAGGCCCTTCTAATTTCAAAAAGACAAGATAATGACAGCCAGTATTAGCCATTATTTTCGCTACTGGCTAACGACAGAAAATGCAATTATAGTGATCTCTCTATGAATACAATGAGACATATATCATTATTTTTTTTACCTAACACTGTAGAGAATATTTCCATCAGGATAAACCCTCAGCATGATGTTCTCCATGGTTGTATCATGGATAAAAGAACGTTTAGAATGGACAAAAAACACATCTGGAACCCAGATTTTCTTCACCAGACGTGCATCGAAGGTCCGACTCTTGTTGCTGCTGGAGGGGAAGGCCAGGCGATCATCTTGCCAGTAATGCCGCAGGTAGAGAGTCATGGTGAAGTCCTACAAAAAGAAAAAAAAACAAAAAAAAACCCCGCTCATGTTCAACAGAGAAAACAAGTCAGTTTCTTTTGATTAGATTAACTACTGAAATCTAAAAGGTGCGTACCATGTTTACTTCAGAAATGCTGTCAATGCTCTCCACCTGGACATCGATACCAACAGGCAGGGCTGAACCTGGACAGATGTTGTAATGGATCAGTTGGATAACATCTGTTTGTACATGTGTCAGAGATTACCAATGTGTAAATCCCACTTCTGAGCTATATGCAGAGATAACCCTAGTTTATACAGTCATGATACACAGTACAGTATAAACATCTGTGACTGAAGCAAAAAATCTTATGTTCACATTCTACATTTTTGAATGTCAAAGGAACCATTATTACCTTACACTGGAAATCTTTGTAAATGCACAACCTCACCTTTTATTTATTTATTTTTTTTGGTTAACAGTAAAAATCAACTCCTCAAAATGTCGCTTTACTTGAAATGCATGTTTCAGTGACCTTTCTTTACAGTATTTGATTTAGACAAAGGCGTCGAGCTCATGCACGACACCTTAAATGAACGCTGCTGCTCAGTTAAGAAGATAAAATGTCCAAAAAAAATTGTTTAATTATTTATATATCTTCACTACTTTCTTGGTTAAGCTGTTAATACTGTAACAGAAATATGTAATACTTAGCTCTCTACTGATTCTGAGAAATTACATCAACTACATCAACTCGTGTGACCCCATACGATACATTTAGTACTGGGAAAATAAGCGAATCCTTTCAAATCTAATCTGGCCTATGGGAGAGGTAGCTCACTACCTACATGCCTATAAATTTCCCTGAGGTTACATAGTCAACATGCATGTGTGGATATTCAACAACACTCATTAATTCATTATGTTATCTTCAAGGATCCATTAATTGAAAATCTGCCACATTGTATTATTACATAAATATCCAGGGTAGTGTATAGTAAGAAGAATGGTTCTTGTCATTATCTTGCGGCACAATACGGTTAATGTATGATTTGAACTGTAAACACCGGCTGATGTTGTTGGGTTTTTTTTTCTGTGCCATTACTTAATGAAGGTAAGCACTCAAAAGCATGTGTTTGCAATCACAATGGAGTAATGAAGGTGGAGGGATTTTACTGGGACGCTGACATCCTGGAAGTAGGGTCAAACAGAGTTAGCTCACTTAAGCTCGTTAATGAGCTTCAAAACTCTCTATTACCAACAACAACAAAAAAAAAAATGGAAATGAGGAAAAAAAATGAAGAAAAAAATCTTCGCGGCCCACAGGACACCACACATAGCAAACAAATGTAACAATCCAGCAAATGTGTTTGCAGCTAACAGAGTTAACTCACACTATCAGCTCAGTGATAATGTCAAGTTTAAGAAGAAAAGGTTTGAAGTAAATAAGAAACAAAAAAATAGGTCTCGAACTCTACTCTATTTTAAATAAATATGATGTTTTATGAGTATCATAGTCACAAAGTGAATTAATGCAACAGAGCAAACAAACAGAAAACAGAAAGATAAAGTGTTTTCCAATTCGTAACCACCAGCGTTTTGCTTGACCCAGTAGCTGAATAACAATGATTTAATGACAATGTTCCAGTCGTGCAAACTGATCAAGTGACGGGTAATCTTACTTTTAATACTAATTTGTTACATAACAAGATTATTGCTATTAAAAAACAACCTGTTGCACTACCCAGTGAGAAAAGTAACTCATCAGACAACCAAAATCCCCTCTGCAGTTAGCTTTGTGGTTATACATCCAGAAATTCTACATCCTAATATGTTTACTATAGTTAGTTGATTTTACCTCATTGCACAGCAGGTTAGCACTGGCAGAATACCCTCAACCATCTCACCAGCGATCGGCTTGTTAGTTTCCTACAGAGTGGCAGCTTTAGTCGTGGTTTAGAAGCGAGACGCCTGTATTTGCAGGTACAGACATTCATTATCACCTGACAACAAATGATACAACTACTTAATGCCCTCTTTGCCTGAATGCTTTATTACGTGACTGACACAAACTTGGATACAGTCTTGTAATATGCAGCTGATTTCCTGTCAGAGGAACATCAATAGTGATCTAATCACTCTGACACTCAATAACACGTAACACCCAACACTGTTGTCACAGCACAACAAACCCATGGTGCACGCCTGCAGATGTCTTAGGGAATGGCATTGATACAAGAATAGATTTTTCCTGAGATGACGAGCAAATGCTGTTCAGAGGCTCTCATTCACCAGATAAAATCTTCCAAGAACTCTTATTAGGCCGATGTAAACATCTGTGTAATCATCCACTGAAAAGACTGAGACAGACACTAAGCAACTGGTTTTGCCTTCTGACTGGAAAGAAAATGAATTCAAACAGACATTACAAAAGAGGGTGACCACTGTGGACATGCAGTAGAGAAAGTGATTATTGTGCAGGGTTTCTTTAAGGTAATGGCAAAAAAGATGCAAAAGATAAAAAAAATCCAGACCTGTGATTGGAAGCACACACACACACACACAGGGAGAATTAGGAACACAGTTCAGATTATTTTATCCGTGCTACCGCAGTCATTGTCTCTCAAAGCAGACAATCTAGGTCACAAAGGGCTTTTTGGGCGGCATAATACCAAAAACAGCACAGTAACCTAAATAAACCTGCTGTGTTACCATTAAAGCACACTTAAAAAAAATACTAGGAAAAATATTTGGAGTGAGAAAAAGTTAAAATAAATGTATAATAAATACAGATAAATCCATAATAAATACAACGACCAAGTGTGTGTGTGTGTGTGTGTTACCTCCAAAGCCAGGGCGCATTGCAAAGTCATGGTCTTCAATCCGAAGCAGCTGCTCAGACTTAATTAGCAGAGACTTGGTGCTGTCCAACTTCTTCATCTTAAGATCCACCCGTCTGGAACGCAAAGAGGAGAAATAACAGCTTAAGTTCTCTCTGTCTAGATTTCTTTCTAACAAACACTTAAAACAGCACTGACAGATGGTGTTAGTGATGGTTAAATGGACTCCAGCACTCTGATTAAAAGCAAAGGCCGTAGCCAAAGGGAGATGAGTACTTTTGCTTTCCACTGCATTCTAGCACATGTGTAACTCAGCTTGATATTGTGGAGCCTCTTTCATTTATATCTGACTCCTGAATGACTTTAGTCACTGAGAGGATGTCATAGTTATCCTAAAACCAAACCAAAGTTCACATCGTTTTATGTTTTAGATTCAGCAACAATCAACACTAATTTTCTGAGCAATGCACATAATCTATGACCTTTCTCTGACACTGATCTACCATCAGTGGACATAAACGCAAAAAGATGCAGTTATTTATATTTACATGTGAAAGCTCTACAAAGTAGGACATGGAAATGATGTCCATAAAATCACCCATGAAGGTCAGTTTCCACATAAGAAGAAGCTCCACAATTATAGTAAATCAAAGATTCATCTAAGAAACCCCACTTTTGCTCACCCTCCGTGCTTTTGTCTAGCGTTCTCTCCGACGTACAGCTCCTTGTTTCTCCTCTTGTTCGGGAAGTGGCTGCTGTTGAGCTGAGTGACAGGCCACAACCAGGCCAAGCACATCAGTCTTAAGGCCAGGAAGGCCACTCTCATGGTTAAGCTGGGGCTTCAAAGACAAGAGGAACCCAGATGTCCCTCCCACTTCGTCAGGGTCTCTCCCAGTCAATGTCACAGTTGTTCCCGTCCTCTGCTGACGCCGTCCATGTCCCAGCAGCTCTCATTCTGTCCCGTCACGCACACGCCCGGCTGCTTCTGCGTTATCCCGCTCTCTCATCTCCTGTAACATGGTGAACATCAGTTGAGATATCCAGCAGACTGGCATCCCCCTGGCTCTGAGTTTGTTTGTCACTGTGCCATCCCTCTGCTTACGTCTCCTGACACATCATGTTGCTCCAACTCCAGACTGTCCCCACCCCCGCCAAATATCAATTTATTCCTATAATGACAAAGGAATACCATTAATTCCTCTCTAATCTTCTTTTCTGTGGTTGGTGAAATCTTTCAGTAACCTACAAACTGGAGGAAGCAGAGGGCGGGGACGGGGGGATAATACCAACAACAGTTTCATCATCATTTCTGACCAGATAAAAATAAAAAGGCTGCAGCCTACTTTTATACATTGTAGGATTCTCCCCCCTCCACCCCACCCCCACCCCACCCACACACACACACACACACACAATTCTCACCCTCTCAACCCAGTAGCGCTCCTGGGTGGTGGGAGGACGCAAGTGATCCCATCAAGAGCAGACAGATTCAAACATATGTCAGGAGTGACGTCTGCAAACATGACGTGTGTTACTTATGGCTTCTGAGTGTGTCGCATTCAAGGCACATGATGACTCCTTTAATCCTCTCAAATACTTAAAAAATTGAGTACAGTTAATACTACTACTATTATTAGACATTTCAGACAAAGGTTTCTGGCAAAAGCAGAACCCTCCCTGCCAGCAAACATACCTTTGGAATCCAATGCAAGTAAAAAAACATGACAATGCACTAAAAAGGAAAAAAATATGGAGCAAGAATAAAATTAATAGCAGCTTTCAATTTCTTGAACATGAGATCTAAACAAAGACAGTGTAGACCAGCACAGTGCTGTGGATGCATTTTTGAACAGGACATGCACATTAAACAAATATGGAAGATAAAATGACAGAAATCCGTGTCTCAGAGTGATGCTGAAAAACTAGTTCATGCATCTATTATTTCTAGGTTGGACTGGTGTAATTCATTATTATTAGTCTGTGGTAAAAGTTCCCCCCGAAAAGCCCTGATTTAATCCAGAATGCTGCAGCAAGAGTACAAAAGCGACTAAAAAAACAAGAGATTATATTTCACCCATGTTAGCTTCTCTTCTTTTTCTCCCTGTTAAATGTAGAATTTAAAATAGTTCTTATCACATAGAAGGTCTTGAATATTTATCATATCTTAAAGACGTCAGCACTGTTATTACTGGCGCAGCTGGCAGCCAAACACAACATACCTGCAATGACTCACTCTTCAGTATAAGACCGACCTTTGACCAAAGCCTGCAGTAGTCTTGTAACAATAAGATCACTACAGACTTCAGTCAAAGGCCTTAAATTAATCACACATCAGTTATAAAGGTTAAGGCCTAATAATGCACATTTATCCCTACTGTATGGTGCCCAAGCATGTAAATCTAATTACCTAATTCTTGTAGTCCAAATGAGATATAGCTTGATGTTGTCATCTCGGTTGCTGTCGAAGCATTTAAGCTTCTCAGTTGTTTATTGTGACTATGTGCTTATGTTTCATCTTTCTGATGTATTATTAATTCTCTTCTGCAAATGTATTTTCATGTGTTGGTGTGGCCTACTGAAAAAACCTGGCGAGCACACTGTGGTCAGAGATGTGGCTCACTCTAAGCAACAATCACTACTGAGTGCTTAATTAAATGGAAGCGTCATTACAATGTGAAAAAAATCATTTATATTTAGTCATTTTTAATACAGTATTTGTACTTTCACATGCAAGTCACCTACTATCCACCAGGAGGTGCTGTAGCACTCAAATCAACCCAACCCGTGCCTATTTATTCCAGGAAGACCGAAAGGTGTATCATATTTCAAGTAAGCACGACACACCCTTTTGTGTAAACTATGTCCCAAACTGAGAAATACATTATACTACCTGAAGTCACCTGAGAGTAGTGATTACGGACATGGAAGCGGTCCAAGTTTCACTGTAGAAGCACCAGATTTATCGTCTTAATGAGCCACAGGTCAACGTTGATCCTCAAAAGAGGGTTAGTGTTAGCAATATCTCAATCACAAAAGTCAGCCAGTCCATGAATATAGTTTTGTGGTCGACGAGGGATTTGCGCACTAGTGATGGGATTTCCGGCTCTTTTTAGAGAACCGGCTCTTTCGGCTCGACTCACTAAAGAGAGCCGGCTCTTTCGGGTCCGAACCGACCCTTCAGGTTGTTTTGTTGCTTTAATTAATTTATCATTAACAATAATATAAAATTAAGCACAAAAGGAATTACTAATGTAAAAAAAAAGTGGTTTTATTTATATATGTTTATATATAAATATATGCGGTGGCCCCTAGAGACAAAGCACGTACAAACTCCAAAACACATTTCTAGCGTTAACTGAACTTCCAAAACAGAGCTATCAAGATCACTTAAATTACACAATTGAAAGCATGTGTGTATTGTTTGTGTATTTATACACAAGCACTCATATATATTCAAATAATTAAAAAAAAATGTTCATTTACCTGTTACTACCACACACCAAATCCGGTCGTTGGTACTTCCTGGCTTGTGTAGCCACTAGGTAACAAAAGCTCAACACTGCCCCTAGCATCCTGGAGCACTTCTGTTGTCTTTTGTACGTGCTTCGGGGTTTGTACGTGCTTTATCTCTAGGGGCCACCGTAAATATACTTTTATTTATTCACTCCACATAAAATGTAATAAATAAATAATATAATACTAAAACCAACTATTCACATTTCAACTTTTAACTATTTTTTAAAAAAAATTAATTTTAAATTGAAGCGGAAAAAAAGTGCGAGAGAGAGGGTGAGAGAAAGGAAAAGAAAACCCAACGGCTCGCGTTGTTCACGTCAAAGATCCGGCTCTAAGAGTCATTTCGTTCGCGACCGACACATCACTACTGCACACATATGAAAATTAGACCACTGAGAAGCCACACAATAACTTTCTGTTGTATGGGTGTTTCTTTTTCAGTCTGTTTTGCAGTGGTGATTATGTGGAACACACACGAAACACTGAAGTGAGGAGGTTTTTTTTTTCTCATTTTCATTGGTCAGAATACTTTTTATAAAATAAAAGTAATAGCTTTGATTTAGGTCAGTTTTTCATTAGAAGGCTAAAGCCATGTGGTAGCTGGCTTAAAATGCTTGTCAAGTGGTTAGTTGGATGCTTGTCTCACTGGTCCCGGATAAGAAAAGGAGAAAATGGGTCGCTGATGCTAAAAAGACAATACAGGATACCACAGATTTTTCCCAAGGAAGGAACAAGGAAGGAAAACTAAGAAGACGTGAGAGAACAGTCCTCTGATGATGAGGAGTGTTTTTGCCTGGTTTGTGTTGGGCTATAAACAGCTGGCCCAAGGAGGCATTGCTTCCATGTGTTGTCTGCCAAAACTGGGCTTGTGAAGATTCATGTTTTTGTCACTGGTTATATTAACTATGACAGTTTTATCACTTTATGATAATGACAAGCTTGAACTTATTCCTGTCATGGTCCTGGGTGTACACCTAGGTTTTTAAGTTGGGACTTTCTTTTGTTAAAGATTTTTTGGTTTGCTTCTTTTTTATTTTTGTGTTTTGTGTCTTCACTTTACTGGGACAGCTTCTGTTTCTACTCGTGACTCTAATTATACATCAGGGTTTTGATTTCTTTTTAATGTTCCTGTCCCTTCTCGCCTATCCCTTTCCCCCTGATTTGCCTTAGTGTTAAATAGCCCAGTCTCTCTTTATCCTTTGTTGTGGTATCTGCGTTTGTGCCTTGCTCCTGGTTATGTTCCTTTTATCACCCTGGTGCACTCCATACCACTTTGTTGTTTACTTGTTGTATTTTTGGATACCTCTTCATCCTGCAACAATTATTTCTGCACATTGGAGTCTGTGTTTAGGTCCTCAACCTGCAAAATATGACAACTTTTCCTCAGCCTGTGATTTTGAGACTCAGCTACATCACTAGCATTTCAGTCCTTACCACTCTCAAGACTGTACATTGAAACTTTGTATTTTGAACAACCAGACTGAACATTGAATATTTATCATGTCCGTTCATTGGTCCAGCCCACCTAAGGTCAAAGTGGGCAGTATGTGGCCCACACACAGTAAAATGAGTTTGACATCCCTGTTTTATAAATTGAAAACAATTGGCAACATTTTTGCTGTTTCAAATATTTATTTCTGTCTTCACATGAGATTAAATTTGCTGAAGGTGCTTTTAATCAAGAAATTAAGGCCTGGGATTGAGAAGTAGAAACTAAGACAAAATTAATAATATAATCAAAACATGGACAGCATGACCCTAGTAGCATGCTTCCTTTAATCTGGGATTAAAGTTGATTTAGGGCAGACATGAGCAATGACATCTTAAAGAATCGTGCACGTGCAGCTCGGTTCACTCACATGTGACCCCACAGCTGTTAGACAGCTGGGCAGAAACATCTTGCCTGTGCCCTCTAGAGGTCATCATCTTCCAAAATATGAGAAAAGCCAGCAAGTGAGCTATCTGCAGCTGTTTATGTTGGATATTTGGCATTTATGGAAAAGCAACAAAATAACATTAATATACTTTGAACCTTAGACTTATCCTGTTTGGGATAAGGTGCATAAAAACCTTCTGCATGCAACACGGCTGAGCTGCTTGACAAAAGTATCTGGAAAAACATGCTGACAGTATAATTATTATGCGTGATTTCATGATTCTCATTATGTTTGAAGAAAAAGACAGCCATGCTTTAAGGTTAAAAAAGTGTTGTCTCAATTTATTCACACTCCATCACACACAAAACATGTTTCCCCTTCCTTTTTACCTTTATACCTACACATCCTTACATAAAATCATGTTGATATATATATATATATATATATATATATATATATATATATATTTGTGTGTGTGTGTTTAGACTACATGGAGTTATTTGTTAGAATGGAAAGAGAGAGAGCTGTTTGATGTGAGGTGTTCAGATTAAGGTGTTGTGTTGTGGAGCATTCACGGGGAGGCTGGTTAAACTTTTACCTGCACGGTTAACTAATCAGAGTTTCATTAGTGTCAGGAAGGATGTAAAGTGGAATCACACAGAAACAGCTCACCGCACACCAATGTGCTTTCATGCGCACGCAAGTCAAATAGTGTTACAGGTTCACCATCCTGACGCAGGTCATCTGACATGGCGGACACGAGTCGACTTGTGTTTATGCTGATCATGTTTTTGGATAAGCTGCCATCGACAAACTCAAAAGGTACTGTGATATTTGACGTCTCTTTATACAACATATGCTCATGTGTAATTTATTCTAATAATTGGAAATTAAGAAAGAGTTTGTAAGTATTAAACACCAAGTCAAAGCCACAGGAAGAGCAGTGTGTGAATTTAACGTAAGGTTAATGTAATTTAAAGGTGACTCTGCAGTGTGTTGGTAATCAGTGCGAAGGAAATAAGCAATGCACTGTAGCTGCCTGACTTGTTAAAATTATACCACTACGTCATGTGTCACTGGTGTTGTGTTTGTGCAGCAACAGTGCTTTGAACAATGGGCAGCTTTTGCAGATAGCATCATTTTTGCGTTTAAGTTTCCACAGCAGCTGTAAACACAGCTGCGTGCGTCCCCGATACCCTGAAAGTGTTACTGTGACAGCTGCACACATCTCAGGGTTACATGTTATCAGTAATAAAAGAGATAAGGTCAGAAATCGCTTCAGTTGTTCTGATAGAAAATTGGATTTTATTAACCCAGATTCATGTTGTGAAAAATAGAATCGCATCAGTCAATGGGTGTAAAAGTGAAGGATTTCTAATTGTGGCACGCTGTTGACACAGCAGGAGACATACAATCATTTTTTAACGTTCATCATCAAATGATTAATCCAAACAAAGCAATACAAATGTGGTGGGGAGATCAGTGAGAATCAAGAACAGAAAACTAAGTTTAATCCAGTAGGACATTATTTCTAAATAAAGTTTAGTGTTAATTGCTGATTCATTCGTGACAATAACTTTGCTTTCTCACAGTCTTACTACCAGATGCCAATGTCACTTGCATCTTCCACGATGACTGCATCCTGCCCTGTAGCTTCAGACCCACAGGCACAGTGGTCATCCACTGGTACAAGCAGCAAATCCCTGTCCACAGTTACTACTACAACAAGGACCAGTTTGGACTCCAGAACAAGCACTTCAGTGGAAGGACAGCCTTGTTCAACTCCCACATCCCCCACGGCAATGCCTCTCTGCTCCTCAGAAGGGTCAAAGTTCAAGACAAAGGCAGATACAAATGCTACACGAGCACACGAAAGGGCAACCAGGAGTTGTTTGTCAACCTGGAGGTGAAAGGTCAGTCCAGTATGATGCATTTGTAACATTTATAATACAGAATATCAGACATTTAACCCAACTATTTATAATTTTTTTGTGTGTGTGTGTGGCTTTTTTTTTTTTTTTTACTAATAAAGCTTTGAGCAGTAAAGTGGCAATGAGTGCATCCATTCATGAATTGCCTCAGGCTCCTGACAACAAGGTGGAACATTTGTTCTACTTTTTTCCACTACAGTCCAGCAGACTGGCTTTTACATGTCCTAATGGAAAAGCATTCAGAAAGCAAACACCTAAACTGTTAGAAGCTGATATCTTGAGCTTCAGCTGCTGTCATAGTGATCATTTAAAGTATGAGGTAAATAGTCAGAAAATAGTTAGAAAAGGTGTTTGTTTTTACACAATACACATTTTGTATGAATGTTTTTGCGTTTTAATTTTAACCTGTATAAAAATACATAAGAATTAGTTACCAAATTTCAAGCATATACCGCACATGCGATCTAATTTAACTCATCATGTGTTGTTATTTTTTAACACATCTATTCTCAGTGTTGCACCTTTCTAGTAAGCTGAGCACTCAAGACTATTTCAGCCAATCACACACACACACACACACACACACACACACACACACACACACACACACACACACACACACACACACAGCACTTTTATCTATGCCTAAGTGCTTTTTCTCACATTCACACACACATTTTGATGGATGCATCCGGGGTTTCTGCATGCAAACTGGAGGATTCAGAGATTGAGATACTGGCTTACCGACTGGTAGACCCTGTGCTCAAAAACCTGTGCTCTGAAGTGACATATTGTCTTTTTTTGTCACTGAAATATTGAATTTTTCTGGCATGAGGATGAGAAAAACAGTCTCCACCAAATGAGTAGATTTGTAAGATTGTTGCATTTTAACAGCATTTCTAGCTAATCCTCACAGGACCCTGATGCCAAAAATATAACGTAAAATTTGTGTGCTATTACATCTCTTGAGTACCAACATGTTCATTAAATACAGCATATTCTAGCTGCTCCATAGGCTGTACATAAAATTGTTCTCCACAGGAGAACTAGTGAACCACAGAATTGAAATGCAGCAGAAAAGCACCACTTTCAAGATTTGCTTGAAAGAGCATCTCTCCTAAATGCCAGCACTGGCGCGGAGAAAGTGCACATTACTAAGTGTGAACATGTAAAACACTAGTTTTTGACTGTTGACAATACTGAACTGTAAAATGGAACTTTCTAGTTGCACAAACTGAACCAGGCTGCCATTAAAGCCACACTTTTATCTTTTCTGCTTTCCTTCCAGCACTGATCCAGTCTGTGATCATGGAGATAACCGACGAGATGGTCACTTGCTCCTCTCAGAATATCTACCCCATCCCTCAGGTAGCGTGGGCCACAGATCCCCCGTCTGCACAAGAAGCTCTCGAAAATTCCACCACCAAAACCACAGACCACAAGGGTCTGTTCACTGTGGAAAGCATGCTAAGGATTCTGGGTAATGTCTCCAATTACACTTACTTTTGCTCAGTCATATCAGCTGACAAAACCCAGATTTGGACTGCCTCTCGGAAAAACCAAGGTGCAGTTTGGTTCCATACTAATACAGATTTCATGAACAGGATTATTTATGACTTAAATGTGCTAAAAAAAAATGTGTGCAAACTATTTTTCAGTGGATATAACACAGGAAGAGGGTTACGCTCTGTCCATCCCATGCATCGCTCCTCACAGTCTCCAGAATTTTTCCCTCACCTGGACCTTTGACTCATCCAACGACCCCATAGTTATCTTGAGATATGACAACAGAACCAGACACAGCTTTAACCTGTGGGAAGGCGAAGCAGAGCTGGACCAGGACCTACTTCTTCTTGGGGATGGATCTCTTGTGCTTTTCAAACCAGAAAGTGAAGAACACTCTGGGACTTACACCTGCACCTTCTCAGGCCTGCAGAGCAGACACATCATTCAGACCAGAGTAAACATCACTGTGGCATCAATAAGTGAGTTTTTTTTAATATTATTTCTCAATAAAATAAAAAAAAACTGTTCTCTAAAAGAAATGTGCATTGCAGGTTTGGATGAACAGAGTGTGCAGAGGTCCTGGTGGTGCACAGTGGCTTCTGCAGCTTTTGTCCTGATCACTGTTATTGTAGCTCTCCCTCAGTGTGTAAGGCAAAAAGGTACGTGGGTTATGCAATTATTAAAGTTCGTATGTGCAAACACTGCCTGTGAGACATAATTCTGTTGTTTAAGCCTGTTAATTATTTTTATTTCTCATGGTTGTTTGTTTACATTAGGAAAAAAAAAGCTAAATGCTTTTTATCAGTAAAAGCTGTTTACAAGTAAAACTTCACTGGATTTTCATCTCAGTTTTTATGTGAATGATTCCACTGACAGTATGAGAGTGATACAAAACGAACAAATGAAGATAAAGAGAAAAGACTGGTAGACTGGTGGTAGAATTATGAATTCCAGGGAGAAAAGAAAAGTATTCAAAAACTGCTCTTTGATGATTATCTGATCTTTATGTCTGTTGGTTAAATTCTACACAATATTACACAAAACAACACAAAAAAGGTTTGATATAGCTTATCAACTAACATTAGAAATTGGTAGCGGTCAAGCGTGTCTGATGCATTATTTCCCCTTCCTGATACAGCAATGGAGAGCAGAACAGACTCACATAGGTGTAATGGAACAGACCCTGTTGAAGCTGAACATCACAAAGGTCTGAACACTGCTGCTTCATGCATAATCCGACACGATGGAGCTGATCGTAACAGAGAACCAGCGCAATCGGATGCGCAGGATGAACTTTTAAGGAGTGTGCCAAATGTAGATGAAGACTCTAGTGTGACTTCACTGCCAGACACTAAAGAAGAAGAAGATGAAGAAGAAACACCTTTGGACGGGAGTGATGGGCTACAACCCAGTAACCTGGAGAGGGATGGATTTGAAAATACTAAGCCTGTACTTTGTATACCATAAAAATCAAGTGCATTTACCAACTGTGATCCATGTTAGTGTTTGGAAATCAATGAGCATCAAGTGGTGGAGCAACACACACACACACACAGAAAGATGATCCAGATCAAACTGGTAAAATTCAGCGTGTCTGGTCATATTATCATCTTCATATAGTACCTGAATCATACTGTCTAAACTATGATTGAACTTTGAGTTTGTGCTTTTTTTCCCCTTTGGCTTTAAAATAAAACAAAGTGCCTATGCTGGGCTCACCTTTGTCTGGCTTTTAATTTATTCTACATATCATTACCAAAACGTACAACCTCCATGTCCAAAAACATTGGGATGCTGTGTAAACACAGTTTACCATGCCATCCACAAATGCAGGAAAAAGCTCTATCATACAAATATGTGAACTCGGTCAAAGCTCAACTAAAATAGACTGAGGTGGAGAGCTATTCGGTGGTCAGCTGAAAACAAAATTTTAAATTCATTTTTGCAAGCATGGACGCAGTATTCTCTGGGCTAAGACAAGAGAGACAATCTGTCTTGCGATCAGTACTCAGTTCCTGCATCTGTGACGTATGGAGGCAGATTAATGCCTATGAAACTGGCAGCTGCTGGAACGCCATCATCAATGCCGAAAGGTATGTACAGGTTTTAGAAAATATGCTCTCGTCCAGATGATTTCTGGTGCTGAACTGGCATACATGCAGTCAAAATCTTTCACCAGCTGGAAACATTTAGCATTGACTAAAATACAACATAGAAGACCCAACGCTGTTGATAAAAGAAGAGTGGATGCTTTTCAAAATAACATTGTTTCTTAAAATGGTGCATTTCCTAAGTTTAAACATTTGATGTTTTCTATGTTTGATTGTGACTCAAATACAGGTTTGTGAGTTTTGAAAATCATCCTGAAGTTTGGACTCAGGGTTGTATACAAATATTAAATATACTGTTTATTTACGACACCAACAGAATTCTGTGTCTGTGCAGACGGTGGACTTGAGCTTGATTTGTGTTATGGTCGTATTGCAATATAAACATGGACATGATTTAATTGTTTGCGTTGTACAAATGTCACAATGCCTAAAGACGTCTGGACAACCCGCCTTCATTACACCACAGCCACTTAATTATAAGCTTGGTGGCATAACAAAGACGGGCGTCTTGTTTTGCGGTTTCAATCAGACCTTAAACCAATTTTCGAATTAAATGGACATTTTCCATCAAGATAAGCAACCCAAACAGCTGTGATGTGGGTCACTTTACGGCCCACATCCTGCTGCTCTGATTAACTTTACTCGGGTCACTCCACAGAGTGGCTGTGGGAGGGTTTCATTTTTTCATTAGCGGTTACACAAACTCCTCTGAGTAAATCTACATGGTTCAGTTTTAGCATGTCAAAGTGTGTGATGGTTGAGATGGCAGGCTGGGGGTTTGCCAGCAGGCCAAATGACAAATTTATTTATTTACTGCAGCATTAAATATCCAAGATATGGGGTATGTAGAGAATAGGCAACTAGAATGAACTTTTCTATAAACTTTTGTTGTTTTTTTCTTTATATATTTGTGAAATTGGAACAAAAGAAAAGATCAATAGAGCTGAGGGATATGTTCTAAGAAACCAAGCTTAAGTGAATCAAATCGCTGCTTCTTATTCGCTGAAACATGTGAGACTTTTTCACGTTATGACTCAGACCTCCCAAAAATTACCAGAGATGATCATACACCCACTCCCACAATCTGACACCAACTTCTTCCCTACTTTTTCCACAGCTTAGACTCCACAGAATGCCTTCATGCATGAGTTCAGTCTATAGTAAAAAAGAAAAAATGCTCATGTACGCACACACACGTATACACACAGAGCCTGATGGAAATCTTTGTGTGGTTACTTTAAATCATACCTTTCTTTTGGACAGGAAGTGCCTTGTCGTTCCATTGCTCTATGACAATAACATTTCTTTGTTAGTAATAAACTTGAAAGGTTCTTTTGTTTTTGTTTTAATGAGGACCCTTTAAAGATTTACATGTGTCATTGCACTTTCCTGAAACTTTAAAGAATGCACGAGAGAGGGAGAGAGAAAGAGGCAGACAGACTTGTGAGTGTGCGTGTGCACTTTTAAGACAAAGACCCCGCCACAGTATCTGGAAGTAATCATCTCGTCCTGGCTGCGCTACACTCACAACCCCCTCCCTATGATGTAACCGGAGTTTTTATGCATGATGGTTCGGGATGGTTTTCAGTGGGTTTTAGGGGATTTCTTTTTAAAAAAAACAACGACCATTTCATTCATTCGGCTCCCTGAAACTGCTGCTTCACTCTGTAGCCTACATTTTCTCATTGTATACCAAGATAAAAATGTATGGAAGTGTTTCCCTCCACCAGGAATGAGATTATACAAACAGCAATTAAATCAGTAGGTATGCTCTGTGTTGCAGAATGGGTTTTTCACCCTTTGCCTGCACAGTTAGTTGGGGAGGGGGAGTGAGGTTGGCCCCGTTTCAAGCATAGCAATGGGGCCTCCTCCCGCCTCCACATACTGCTGAAACAACAATCTAGGAGTCAACATTTTTTTTCTTTGTAACTCTTTTCTTTTCTGGAAAACGCACACTATGAAAAACCTCCTCTGTCTGAAAACCTAATGTCTAATTTTCTGTAAGCAGAAGGCCAGAGACCACTGGCAGGACATTTAATTGGTTTTACTTTGAAAGTGGAGAATCAGCACCATCACGTGACAAACGCAGCCTTGCAGTAATTCACTCAGAGTCCATGGTGCAATAATGAAAACATGATATTAATAATCAGTGTGAGGTCAGAGGTCAGAAACAGCTAGAGTCACTTCTGTCACCCCTCCTTGCTCATCAGCAATTCTCTATCTAACCAGAGAGGGGCAGCAACCGCGTCTGATGCTCGAAAGTAAACACCCCCCTCTCTCTCTCTCTCTCCTGTGGAGGAGGATCTCAGCGGAGAGTTGAGGGTGGGAGGGGAGAGGGTCTCCAGCCTGGTCCTTTGTCATGGAAAGACTTTAGTGTGCTGTTTTAGAGAGGGAGAGGGATTGAGTGGACTTCAGCTTCATAACTAAAAGATCCTATAAGTATGTAACGGGGACAGAAAGCAAAGGTCAGTCGCTTTTCTTTTCTTTTCCTTCAAATTTCGCTTCAGCAGATGCCAAACTGGCTGGTCGGTACAAAGAGTGATGCTCCTGGAAAGTCAGGCGGCTGTGTCAGACTCTGTTTGTTGTACATCTGTCTGCGTCTGTGCTTTTACATGCTTGGAATAAATAAACGTGTAAAGAAAAATAACTCTTGTAGGCTAAAAAAAAGTTTATCTTTATTAACTTAACGTTGCCAGAAAATGCTGCAGCTATTCAAAGAAAGTAGATGACAAAAACAGCAGTGGTTATCAGCAAGTTTCCAGACTACTCACCACAATCCCTGTAGGTACAGTGCGCTGTGAAATCAGGACATTTTAATGATTTTTTTCTATCATAGCAAAAAATAAAAAATACAATCAAATCTTCTTTTTACATTACCTTAACCTCAAAGTTAATGCTTTGGTTTGCTGGTCAGAAAACGTTGAAGATTTCCTATATGTTAAAACACATATTCTACGTTATATTCTGGCTCTTTGTCGACCCTCTAATTAGATGAAAATTAAACTAATTGTTAACTGCATGGGATTTCCCTTCACTTTTTTCCCTTGCATGGGAATAAAAATGACTGAGGCATAAGGCGACGGCAATTTCAGCACGTTAGGGCCTTAAAAAGCAGTGTGAAAGTATTCCTTTCCTTGTTGCCACACATTAGATGAAAGCCAGCTTATCAGCGGTCATTCCTCAAACTGTTTACATCTCCTTGTGTGTTTATGATCTGCACCTCCCTGCTGGCCTGCAGCCCGAGTAATGCAGTAAAAACTCATGCTCTTGACACGAGACAGTTTTTCTTTTAGGTCTGGAGAATGAACTCATACTGATTGATTGTGTCACTGTGTAAAAGGATACCCTGTTTCCTGTAGGCTCACTCTCCCTCTTCCTCCAGACAGCAGGAGCAGAAAATCTTGGATCAGCCATCTCTGTCTCACTCTGTGTCTGTGCGTGTGGATACAGGAAACGTCTGACTCTTTAAAATCCCTCGATAGTATCACCAGAACCAATAACATCCTTACTTTTCTGTGATCTTTGTGAGTTATGACCTGAAGCGAGGGGATTTGAAGATGGATTTCTTTCTTTTATTTAACATATTTTATTTTTGCCTTCCTTTTTCTTTTCCTCAGAGGAGAGCGCAAATCTTTATCCCCCACTCCACCCCACTGGAAAAGCATGAGATTGAGGGCTGTGTGTTTATGTTTATATAATTATCCAATCTACTCATTAATTAGCCAATTAAATGTTTTTTCAAAGACATGCCAAAACCTATAATCCATCAAATTTTTTACTTTCATTTTTTTTTTTTGATTTTGTGCATTCAGCATGAAGTGAGTCTGGACTTCAAACTGTGTGTGAATGACTGGTCATGAGTCTGTGGCTGAAACACTGATTAAGACGCAGGGCACTGCTTTTCAGATTTGGTTTTTATTGGTGACAGAGGGCCAGACATAAAAACTTTCCTCTAGACCTGTTTTAATACTCAAGTCTTTAGGAAAGTTTTTATACGTCCTTATTTTGTGGCATTTTGAAGGATAAGTTAACAGAGTGGTGACTTATTCTGTGGAATTTGTATTTTTTACGTGAAATATTAAAGATACAGTCCCTCCAACCTTAAAAAATGTAAATAATTTCAACCTGTGGAGCTCAGTTATTGCCTTAGTTGGTTAATTTTGGAGTTATCAGTTGCTATCAGGCCAAGGGGGAAAAAAAATTAAATAAATAAAAAATTCACACACATTTTGCAAGCAGGAACTATTTTCTCTTTTACCAAAATACAGCCACCGTCCATATTACTCAGCAGAAGAAAGCATGTTTAGAGTGATAAGGTGTCGTGTTGCACATTAGCCATTCAGCCAAGCTTTCCTTTTAATGGATAGATGTGGGTGGCAGAAAAAAAAAAAAGAAAGTCTCCATGATTTAGTAGCTCATCCGGTTCATGCTCAGTGGAAAGTCACAGGTTAAGTAATTTAAGAAGTCCATAAAGAAAGTGGTAAGTTTTGTTGTCATTGGTTACCCAAACCCTCATATCAGGACAAATAAATCATCATTAAAGTTTGACCAATTTTCTAGGAGGACTGACTGATGGATGATGGACACCTCGCTCTCATTTAAGCCTGATAGTAACAATCTGTTACTATCATGATATTGTTTACATGACATTGTTTACAGTAAAGTTTCTTGAGCTTTTTGAGTAGCTGGGTCTTGATTTCTTATGTGAACACCAAAAGACATTTCTATAGCCAACATCTCCAAAACTGGAAACTTACTCAAAAAACAATTTAGATAAATAAACAGCAGTAAAAGCCATAGAAAAATATGTCAAGTATCTAACACAAGGAAGAATCTGGTTTATAGTAAATTCCTGTTTTTTATTTTTTTTTTAGGTTTTTCATTGATGTATATTGATTGCCTCTCCTTTCATGCACAGGACAAAGCTAAATCAATGTGATGAAGAGCATGCTTCCCCAAAGGAGTGCTGTCGCCACACTGGGCTACAGCTCAGGTAAAACAACAACTGTATCATATTACTGATTACTACAATTACATTATTCAGAAGCGACACTAACAGGAAATGACATCATACAATTACATTTAATATTTATTACATGCTATTTGAATGGAATATGTTTCCACCTTTACGGAGAGAACAGAGTCGGCTGAATCACAATAAAGTGGACTATGAGTATTTGGTTAGCTTTCCTGGAGCAGCTCCGTGTCTTTCCAGTCCATCCTCAAAGCTTCTGGGTTTCACTTAAAATGATATCTGAGTAAATGTGCATTGTGGAGCAGACGTCTGGACTATAATTTAGACACTGATCTGCTGGAAAAAATGCTGAGAATTTTATTTGAGTCTAAAGAGTGCAGTCATACTGCAGCTATTCATGCAGGGAGAGCTCACACGAGAAGCAGTGCACTTCACTATTTATTTCATTTTGCAGGAGTTGTGAACATTCTTTCATCTCAAACAAACTCCCTAATATTTTGTATATTCAACGTCCGGTCACCCATGACTCAAGAACCACCCCCCTGGCACAGATATTTTGGGTGTCCTCTTGCTGCCGAGACTATGATGTATTCTGGCTGGTCTTGGTCCACCAGCATTCTTCCATTTTTAGAAGAAACTTAACCACTGATTGAGCCAGTGTTTGTATTGGGCTCAGAACTGTATGAGAGTACATTCTTTGCTGGTTTCTCTACCCCCCACTTACTCAGCACATATGTGATAGCCCTTCTTTTAAGCTGAGCTGCTGTTTATTGTATTGAAGTACTTAAACTAACTTGACTGCTTTATGTAGGCCAAAAATAGACTGGCTTTCATGGTCTCTCAATTTTCACTTTTTTGCAGACTGTGTGAAGATTGAGCACAGCAGTGGCGGCTCAGTGGCTGGCACGATGCTGAGGGGCTCCCGCTCGAAAGCCGAGCTACAGGAACTCATGGAGACGCTGCAGCGCAGGAAGAGTGCTCTGGAGGCTAGTCTGAGGGCAGCAGAGTGCAGCCGCAAGTACTTGAGTACATCTGTAGGAACCCAGCCCACCAGGCCGCTGTCGATCCTCAGTAACACAGAGCGTCCCCCTTCTGCCGCTAGAAACATCTCTTACATGACCAGCAACAGCGTGCCGCCGTCACCTCGCCAAGGTGATCGCCAGCTAAGCTCTAATGGCTTGCTCCGTCACTCCCAGGCTCGCCACCAATCCCAAGACAGCTTGCTTCTCTCAAATGGAAGCTCTATGGTCTCCCCTTATGGGGAGTCCATACCACGTTCTCCCAGGGTCAAAAGTGGAGCAGCCAGTATGCCATCCAGCCCCAGAATGACCCGCAGGCTCTACTCACAGGGCAAAGCTTCAGGAGACTCCCGTCAGAGGAAGTACTCCACGGGCTCCCTCAACAGCCTGGGTATGCACAGCCGTTCTCTGCCACGGCTTCACAATGCAGCAGATCCACCTGCGCTGTCACTGCCGTTACGCCACTCAGTAGGTTCCCACCGAGTGGTCTCTGCAGGAAACCGGCGCAGTCTCTCCTCTCTGGAGCAGCCTCCAGATGTGACAGTACCAGCCAGCATGCCCAGCACACCCAGGAGGGCTAGCCTGGCCTCTCTGAGCTCTATGGGAGTAGAGATTGATGGGACGGGGTTAGATCTGGGCATCGGAGAGAGGAGGTTGTCCTTTGGGAAGAGTGGTTTGAGTCCGGGACAACGGGTGGGCAGCATCACCTCTCTGAATGGCAAAGAGGAGCTCAAAGACTACCACCAGCATCAGAGAGATGAGCGACTCAGGGAGCAGAAAGTGCAGAGATTAGTGAGTTCTTTTTACCCAAATTTGCGCACTTTTATTTCACTTTAACAATTTATTCATACACCTGTCTGAAAATGTAATCAGTTCAATATTTTCCTAGAATAATTTTAACCAAATATCAATCAATTATCTGCAGGAATGCCAGCGTCTAGAGACCATCTTAAACCTGTGCACTGAGTTGGGACAGGTAGCGAGAGAGCCAGCGGGATCAGCTGTCTCTGACCTGCAGAAGATCAATAAGGAGCTGGAGAAGCTGCAGGTGTCGGACGATGACTCAGTGTTCTCCGACTCTCCGAGCAGCACAGCTCAAGAGAGCTGCTTTGGAGCCAAAGCCAGAGACTTCCAACTCTCTGAGGAGCAGCAGGCCAGCCAGCGTCAGCAGAGCGGCTATAGAGAGGCCAGATCCCACTCACCTCCTATCAGTCTCAACAGCAGTGCACCCTCGCCTTCTATGCATCACAGAGCCAAAGTAAGTCTAAAGAACCCGTTCTCTTTTATAAGCACAAGTTTAGGAAAATGAAATAATATAATCAGTTTATTAGAAAATGATGGTATCAACTGAAGTATTCAGAAAGAATAAATCTACTTGTTGTTGTGCAGTTTTCATTATTATTCTTGAAGTATCTTGTAGTTTGTAACATGTATGATGGAGTTCAGTGGTACAGTTTTGTCCTTCTAGTAGTCAGGAGGTCGGAAGAGTCTGAGAGAAAAACTACTGGAATTTTCTAAGGAGAAATTTACATAAATAAAAAAAAGACTTCCTTGTTTTTTGGTTGTATGAAGTCATACAAACTGTGGGGGTTACCCCACAATGATATAAAGTTAATGTCACATTGCCTACAGTGGATGAACATCCAAACTCTAATTTGCAGTCAGCATCATATCCACACTTTAATGAGACGCTGCATGAATATTCTGAAAAACTATATTGATTCAGGTGTAGTTATAGCTTTTGTCTACTTCTGCTACACTTACACACTAAGTGTAAGCAGATTTCACTGTTTCCCAGTGGTAAATATTAATGAGGTTGTGAAGCAGGGCTGGGAACTTGTATTTTCCCATCGGGCCTCATGAGAAACTGAGACTCTTGTAGCTGCCGCACCAATAAGCTGGACTCAGTTCTGCTAAGTATTAATTTGATCTCTTTATAAAGTTTATTGAAGTAGCCCCCCCACAGCAATCCCAGTTTGGGAAAATTAATTTCCCACCTTGGCAGTAAGGTAATTTATTTTTCTCATAAATCTAGGACTTGAATGGCAGAGAGATGTTTCTTGCAAATTTACTGCTGTAATTTGGTAAGTTTTTTTTCTTTGAATCTCCATTACTTTTATGCGTGCTTCCTGGTGTTACTCCACAACTAGCCTTTGGAGTTAAGGCTTTTAGCTAACAAGTTAGCAAACAGTTATCTATCAAGCATAGAGGGAGCTAAATTTAGGGTATTTTTCTGGTCTCTTGATGAATTTTTAAAAGTTTAAAAGTGTATCTTTTTTGGCATCTCATCTCCTAAATATGTGAATATTTATATTGAACTACATGTTCATCTGTTACTTGCTAACGCTACTTCTTTGCTAACTTTGTTGCTAAGCCTGTAGCTTACTGAAGGTTTATTAGAAATAGCTTCAGAACCTAAAGTAGCACTGTTCGTTGGCAAAAGGCCTTTTTAACCAGTTGGAAGACTCCTTCATGCCCCTGGTACATTTGAACTTAAAAGCTCATCTTCTCAGTAACTGTAACCACACAATGAAAGGTGAGAGAGCTCTCCCTCCCTCCTCTCCCTTCGGCTTAATTTTAGAGCACACTGGGTGGCTGTAGCTCAGGCGGTAGAGCAGGTCATCTACTGATCCGAAGGTTGGTGGTTCGATTCCTGGCTTCCCCTAGTCGGCATGCCTTGGGCAAGATATTAACCCCAAATTGCTCTCCGATGCATCCATCGGAGTATGAATGTGTGTGAATGTTACTTAGAAAGCACTTAGAACAATGTGCTTGTGTGAATGGGTGATTGCACAAGTTGTGTAAAGCGCTTTGAGTGCTGAAGAGTAGAAAAGCGCTATATAAGAACCAGTCCATTTACCATTCACTATATTTACCTGTTATGAAAATTGATCACTTGCTTTAAAAATTTGTCACTTGGTGAAAAGAGAAAAATTGTATTACTTTATACTAACAGAATAAACTAACAAGTTCTTGCAGATTGTTGATGTAATAATGAGTGATACATTTGGACAAGGACCCTAAAGCTATTTATCTTTACCCTGGTTACTTCCTGGATGACTTTCACAGTGACTGAGGAGCGAACACACCACTTCTGTGGAATGCAGTTAATCTGACTCCTGATTGCTTGTTTATCTTTGTCTGTTTATATATCAGAGTGCTTTTTTTTTCAATCCAAGTTTTCCCGTCCCACATTTCCTCCAAACTTCAGTTAAAACCTTGTTTTAAAGTTTTCTAGAGATACCAAATATTTGTATTTGAACTCTGTTGAAAGAGTACATAAAGAAATGAGGGGTGGGTCAAAGTTTTGAGCTGCCACCCATTTCTTTATGTTTTGCTTCCACAGAGCCAGACTCGCTTGTAATATTTAAAGTTGTCTCGAGCTGTTTTGAATAGTTCTCCAGGGTTTCTCAACTTCGAACACTGAACTCTGAGCTTTGAATGTCCTTCAAGAAGCGTGGAGAACTGTTCCTCTGTTTTTGCCTTATATCTGTACTATATTTCTATATGCCGTATGTTTGCAGACATTTCTGCACCTATTTCCCATTTTACTAGCAACGTATATAGAAATAAGTAAGTGGATCAAGACCAACATGCACAGTACTGCATGACAAAATTGTGTCAGAGCTTTAAAAAATGATGTGTGCAGTCCCCCAAACTTTAAGGAAGAATAATTATAACAACTAATAGGCATTCTATTATAACTACTGTAAGTGTGTGCTGATAGTTTCAGTTTCAGTTTATGTGGGTTGTTCAGACATAAACAGAGAAATCACAGTTACGCACAATCCTCTCACAGCTTTGATGTTTTCTCTCACTACTATTTTATAGATGTGTTGCAAACTAATAACCAGATGAACATGTTTAAGGTACAAATATAAAAGAAATCAAATATATCAAATACTGGAGTTTAGGCTCCCAGCCAGACCACCTCTTCTAGGCCAGTTTCTTTTCCACTCTCGAGCAGCAACAACCTAGGGTTGTGTCTGGTTTTAATGAAGAAGTCCTAGTTTTGTTTCAGTCATTCAAATTGTTGGGGGGGAGAGACAGGAAATGACTTTATCCCACAGAGCATTAGCATGCGCATATGTGTGTGTGTGAGTGTGTGTGCGCAGCTCTGTGCAGTTGTGTGACTGGAAGAATGCTAGTGTATATGTGTGGCAGAGCCATGCGTTTTTCCAGATGTTTTGAACTTTCTGCTGAGGATAAATGGATGGAAGATGTTCCAAAAAAATGTAATTATAATTAACCCAGGTAATGTAGCAGATCCAGCTGTCATGTAAACACACAGTTATAAAATTAGGTTTCCAAGTTGATGCTATTATTTTCTGCTATGTGTCAGTCGTGACAGAGGTTTACAGACTCCAAATACCCTCTCTGCCATCTCCTGCATTCCTCAGAGCTTTGTGTGCAGTGAAAAGAGAGCACTCACAACCCATCTGGAAAACTATAAATCCTAGAGCTGTTGTACACATGAGCATCTGTCCAGAGAAAAAAAATCAACATGGCTCCTTAAGGGAAGAATACCTGATATTACTGATATTACAGGATGTCTCGAATACACCTACATATGACTGTGAATGAGTGTTTGCAGGGTGGTGGTCGATGGTGCAGTATGTGGGAGTGCTTTAGCATGAGTGGTGGTGAAGTGCACTGATAGAGATTTCCATTACGGCCAGCGGAAAAGAATCCCTGCTGTCACTGATCCAGCTTGGATGAGTTAAAACAGCAGCTGCTGTCGTCTAATTCAATAAAACCTGATTCTGCACGGAGGCAAAGTATATCAGCATAATTTACACAGCAAAAAGAGAGCTGTTGTTTTTTGTGTAATTGCATAAAGTCTCTTTTTCCATTTGATCGGGGACCTTTGTTTGTATATTTGTACTTACCTAATGCGCAGCCTCCTGGAGAGCCGGGCATTTATCTGCGTTCCTGATGTCGTTACAGGCTTTGGAGAGCGTGCAGCTGAAACAGGAAGTAACGCATATAGAGGAAGAAAGAATCCAAGTTTTGAATAACATAGAAGAGCTCGAGCAGAAGATCAAAGACCTGGACAACCAGATGGAGGAGTCTCTTCGAGAGGTAGACAGCACAGTGCAGCACAAACACGAATAGTTTGTTCTTCATTTTAAAATATTTAGCTAATCCGCTTTTCTAGAGATGAAAGAACCTTTCAGACGAACACATGTGCACTTATCATACTCCTTACTCTATTTAATTGCTGGAGTGTTGATGGAGCAGCATGACAATACGGGATATATCCATGGAGGTCGACTGCAGGGTACTTTTAGTTGGAAGGACACATGTTTTAATTCTATACAAGCAGGTAAATGAATCTTAAATAAAAGTGTTAGGTATTTGTGAGACTCAGTGAGAATTAAAAACTGGTGACTTTATAACTGCTGGATGGTCAGGGTCACAGATAGAGATGGAAAATACCCTGCAGTGGGCTTTTCTACATTTAAAACTAGGTGTTATTAAGAAAAGCTCATTGGAAAGTATCAATGGAAGAGTAATCATTGCTGATTAGAAATAATAAAGTTGTAAGTTAACTCAGGCTCCACAGATTAAAAACTGATGAAGCGAGCATCATGCTGAAATCCTGTGAATGTCCTATTCAGTGCACTAGTCCAAAAATGAGTCCAAAGGGACATTGTCACCCTTGCGTTGCTACTTCCTGCAGATGGAGGTGGAGTGTGCTCTGCTGGAAGGAGAACAGGAGTCGGAGATGGCCCAGCTGCAGAGGGATAAGGAGCTTCTGGAGCAGCTCAAGGGAAAAATTCACAATGTTGAGAAAATGAACCACACTGAGAAGTCACAGGTAAAAATGACAAGAAATGCAGTGAATTATTTCCTAGGGTTAGGTTTGTTATGAAATCTGAGAAGTATTTTTCTAGTTTTCCACTAATTAGGATTTCAGTAAACTGAGCTAAAAAAACAACAACTATACTTTGTATATTCATAGATTTCTGTTAAGACAGTTTACCCAAAGCTTTTACTCTTTCACATGGTTTGAATTTTTATGTTTCCTGGTTGCTCCTCAGGAGACTGAGGAGCAGTCAAAAAGTTTGGAGGACTTGGAGTTTCAGAAGCTGGAGAGAGAAATTAAGCAGGACGAGGAAAAAGAGAATCAGAGCCAAGAGCTGCTGCGAGAGATCGCAGACTGTCAGCGCCTTACTGTCACCCGCAAGGTACAACATGTGAAGATATAGAAGTGTGCATGCTGCATGTGGTGCATGTATAACTCACCCGACATCGTAACACCCTAACCTGTATTTTTCTTCAGTAACTTTAATAACTGGGGGCCTTTTGGAGCACTGTGGCAGAATTAATCCTAACAAGATGTTAAACTTAACTCAGATCTTTAGGGTGTGCAATTTTTAAGTCTGGCCTACACAGGAATATGAACACAATCAAATAGCTTCTTTAAAAAAGAAATTTTATATTATTTTTCTAGAGGGACTCTGTTACAGATATTATATACACATAATGAATAGTGACTTTAAAAAGTGCATTTTTACACAATGGAAGGTAAAAAGCAAACACTTTTTTTTGTGATGATTGTAAATTTGCTTTTTTTCTGTATTTTTGTTGAATTTACTACACTGTGGTCTGTTGTCATTAATCTTACTGCAGGTTTTGCATGAAAATAAAGCTTCAAAATTATGAGATTTGCAGCACAAAGCATGAACTAATTGCAGGAAACCATCAATGGTAAGCATGCAATGCTGAAGGCCAACTGAACACTTTTTTTTATTGAGTATCAAAACCCAGAAAGGGCACAAGAACTGGGTAAAGATATTTGCTTATAAAGAGGGTGTAGTATATCCCAGAAACTGAACTGCCTTTATTAGAATTTTCTGCCTTACTTTCTCAATATCTCTGCATTGCTTTTTATTTTTACTGCGTTCTTCTGCCTCGCGCTTTGTGAACGCTGACATATGTAATGTGTACTAATGCTGCGCTCCTTATTTCTCACAGGAAAGACTCATGACGCTCAAGAAACAGTCATCTCAGATTACTTTACAGGCTCAGCAGGAACGGGAGAATTTCCAGAGAGAGAAGAACAATTTGTTCGTCATGCTTCAGAAGGTTTGAAAATTCTCTGAATGTTACAATTGTAAACACAGCCTTCGGTTTTATTTACTTAAAGAGTGCCTCGTGTCTGCAGGAGAGAGAGAAATTGGTGTCTTTGGAAGGAAAGTATGCAGAGCTGTCTGAGGGGCAGACCTTCGCTAACAATCCTGTAGCCATCAAAGAGGTAGGAGTCAGTGGCACAAACAGTGCAGCTTTAGGTTTTTAATATTAAAAATCCTATTTCTCCTTTTCATTGCTCTGATTTCTGTGCAGCACTTGCACACTCTGAAGGAAAGACGAAGAAGCAGCAAGGAAAATTCATCACATCCAAATGACAGTCTACCTCACAAAAGGAGCCAGCAGCTGCTCACCACTTATGGCAGATCCCTTGGACGCACGCTTCCTCCAAAGGTCTTTAGGTTTTTTCAGAAAATCTGAGCAGACGGAAAAGGTTGGCTCAAACTGGAAGTTAATGCTTGCTCCCTCAGTCTGCTATGTTAAAGAGCACTTAGCGTGTCGACTTTTTAAAACATTTGCAGTGGTACTTTCAAAATGATTGTGCTCATGGAGATTCTGGCCTGCAGATGCTTTGCCCTAGTTATTTGTTTATCCCTTGAGAATGATCCACCCAAACAGGAATTCTCAGTTTCAGTCTGGGTTGCAACATCCATCCAGCTCATGAAGTATAAATGAGAGAAGTTTGCATTTCTGTAAATGTTGAAGAATGCAGTCCTAAACAGCACGTGTGCTCTTGTTTCCCCTCTCAGCCTCACCTTCCTTTGTCCCAAAGCTCAAGCTGTGGCAGTGTCATCCCACAAGGCTTCTGCTTCTCCCCTCGGGAGGTGAACCTTCGCCGCTTGCCCAAGAGTGAGTCACACTGTCCTGTCTCGTCTGTATCAACCTCTTGGTAGTAGTTGTAGTAGTAGATCGGCTCTGCTCCTGGGGCTGTATGACTGTCAGGTTAGGAAATGCTGTGGTCCTTTGAAAATCTGTGTCACTGCACAAAGCAAGATACATTTAGTCTAAAACTGATGTTAAAAAAAACACAGAATAGAAACGCTACATTATACAAGAAAGAAAATTGGGATTTTTAGCTTTGCTTGTTTCAAATCAAGAAACAAATGCAAATATCTTTAATGAAAAAACCGAAATTGCAGCATTTTTGCAATTTTTTGCATCAAGACAGTGATAAAATAACCATAAGATGCAGTCTGTCTGCTCTCAGTTTGCCTTTGAATGGGGTCGAGTTGGCAGTTATGGCACATCAAAAATTGTAAATATGTTACACTTACTACCTACATTCTGCCAGAACCTCATAGATTTGAAAAAGAAATTCATAAACTCATCTACAAGTAGTGATGGGGATGCTGAAGGAAGACAGGTTAACTATAAAAGGACTCAGGTGCTCAGCAAGCTCGCTTTTATATAGGAATATAACCAGAATACAACGAGTTGAGCCAAGTGCAATACTGCAACGACGAGCTGCACTCATCAGCACAGACTGACTTAGATTGATTGCAACGTGCTGGCAATCTGTCTGCATTTACAAATTAGACAGCAATTATTTGCAAGCCTTTGCCAAACTGTCTGAGAATGATTACAGGCAGTTTGAGTCAGACCACATTTGTTATTTTACCACCAGGTAACCTGTGCAATTGCCTATTTTTACTCTGTTTACTCTGTTTTTATAAGAGCTAATCCTGTTTGGCCATGTAGTTAATGCATTGCAGCTCTTTGGATGTGATTTTGTCTGTTAACAAACATGTGTCCTGATGGTATTTTCAGTTTGTTATTTTAATATTTTCTGCTGTCAGCAGGCAACAGCCACGCACATGTAAATGAAGACGGGCAAAGACAGAGTGATTTTTGCAACAGGTTGGTCTCTGAACCCAACGTCTTCCTGGACTCTTTCTCTTACCCGGACAACAGCCAGACGTCAGACACCATCAGCGTGGACAGCTCTGACAGCCTGGAAACCAGCTTCTCTGCCTGCTCCCCAGACAACATCTCAAGGTTAGAGACAGGAAACACGATGAGCTACACATCAAAGGAAGTTTCTTCTTTCTTTGATAGTTCTATTTGTTACTGACAGCTTGTATTTTCCATTCATTATCAGTGCCAGTACCTCCAATATGGCAAAGATTGAAGAGATGGAGCGTTTGCTCCGCGAGGCCCAGGCTGAGAAGCTGAGACTCCTCGAGCATCGAGTACTGAGCCAAATCTAACCTAAATTGTAACCTTGCATGTCGGATGTGTGCATTTTATTATAAATGTAATTTACTTACATGTGCAGGAGCGGGAGATGGAGATACGCAGGCAGGCTCTGGAGGAGGAGAGGAGAAGAAGAGAGGAACTGGAGAAACGGCTGCAGGAGGAAACAAGCAGGAGACAGAAGCTTGTGGAGAGAGAGGTGAAGCTCAGAGAGAAGCAGAGATCACAGGTATTCACAAAAACTCACGAGAAGATGTTGAAATCCAATCTGTAGTTCACATTAGCTTCGTGTAACTACATTTCAGAAATAGACTAATAAAATGTCTACTTTCATCTAATTTTATCGCAGTCCCGGCTGTTGACAAGATACCACCCAGTAAGAAAAGACGACTTTGATCTTCACGGCCACATTGAAGCAGCCGGACACAACCCAGACGCCTGCTTCCATCTGGCCATCACTGACAAAACCTGTCGCGGGTTCCTCGTCAAAATGGGAGGAAAGATCAAGACGTGGAAGAAGCGCTGGTTTGTCTTTGACCACAATCGCAGGACACTCACTTACTATGCAGGTGAGTATCTTTCTTTTAGGTCTCTACTTTGATGTGCAGCTTTTTTGGTGCGACAAAGTTGCTGCAGCAATGGCTGTAACTTTGAGCTACGCTAGGATACTTTGACACAGCAGTTCTGTTTATACTCCCGGCTGCAGACAAACACGAGACCAAGATGAAAGGCGTCATTTACTTCCAAGCCATAGAGGAGGTGTACTATGACCATTTAAAGAATGCACACAAAGTGAGTCCGTTTACCTGTGTGTGTTTGTGTATCCGTGGCATTTTACCACGTGGCATTGTATAGTATTGACACCTGTTTGTCCTTTTTTTCTCCTCCCCCTCTCCTTTACTCTATATTATTTGACTTTTTTCTCAAAAATGACATTCACTTCCACACACAAGAGCCCCAACCCCTCGCTGACCTTCAGTGTGAAGACCCACGATCGGGTGTACTACATGGTGGCTCCGTCCCCTGAAGCCATGCGTATCTGGATGGATGTTATTGTAACCGGTGCTGAAGGACACATGCACTTCATGGTCTAACAGAGCTACAATTATTGTTTGCTAGGTTACCTAAAAAAATTTAAGCTTCAGTTTACACTTGAAGTTGTCTACAAATGAGCTTGAGCATAACTTCTGCTCAAATACAGACTTTGTAATGTAATCTTGTATAAGTAGATCAAAAGAAGTGGCATGAAAGTTTCATAATCAAGCTGTTTACTTCTTTCAGCACTTAAAACTGTAGCTGTTGCATTTTCCAGTTTTTCTTTCCGCAGTAGGCTCTTCCTGTTTAATCAGCTACCCTTCTAAACTGCGGTACACCCTAATGCTGCTTCACTACAGATATATGGCTGTCCAACAGCTTCCTGTAAACTGTGGCCACCTCTTGCTTTCTTCCACCTGCAGTCTGGTTGCACTCCGCCTTTTGTCAGACTGAAATTTTTTTCCTCTGAATGTCGACCTTGATGTATTACTTCGATATCGTCACTAATATTCAATTATTAGCATACTGCATTTTAAAGTTAGTCACTTTGAATGCTGCTGCCAGCGTAAACTCACTTATGCTTACGAGTGGGTCACTTCCATTTAAACGAACAAACCATTTTTCTTCACACATGCAAATTAAATTTGTGAAGGATTATCATAGGCACTTTGTGACTTTATTGTTTTAAGTTATTAGCAATTTTAGGCAAATATTTGACTCCTAGAGGCAGAAAATGACCACAGTGCAGTTAGATTCCTCTGTCTGTAGCTGTGGCTGCAGGCCTGACGTGAATGAAGCCATGTTGTGCAGCGGTGATGCTGTATGTGCTGCATCACCCACGTTCCTCACACCTTTCATATCTGCATTTTCACCAGCAGAGGTCCTCAGCGAGCCCTCAGACTGGAATGACGTAATCTGCTCTGGCCAAACTCACTTAGTATATATGAGTAATTATTGAAAGCTTTAATAATCTACATGTTTAATCTAATCTGTTTACTTGTAAAGCCTAGTTTATCGTGCTAAAACAAATGACAGATTTTTTTAATGTGTTTAATATTTGACGTATTCTCTGGCTGTGTTTGATAATCAAAGATCACTGTCACACCAGGTGACGAGCTGTCGGGTTACAGACTGCAGGGCTCACTGTAGAGTGCAGATCAGGCTGCAGAGCTGACAGTGTTGCAGGTGAAGTTGTTGCTTTTTTGGTTGATGCCTCTCTGTGACGAGAGGCATTTGCCAGGTAAACATCTCATCCTTGTGCTGTTGTGCACTGTGTGAAACATAAGCCTTGAAACCCCCGAAATTACTGCATTTATATATACATATATATATATTTTTGAATACACTTCATATTTTATATTTTGTTTATAAACAGTAACTCTATGCTACAGATTTTTATACTCAACGTGTGTGATAAATAAATAATTCTGATCATGAGTCGTATTGTTAAAGGTATATTATTTCTTAATGTGGTGTCGGTACAGTACATGCAGCTTACACAGTAATGAGCATGTGAACCAAACTGATAAGAAACCAAAAAAGTGAATGGTTTTCAAATACAAAGGAGATTTAGAAAAGGCAAACAAATGAAACGTGTGTATTGCAATTAGCACCTGTAAATAAACACATAAAGGAACAAATATGAGAAGATAATATTGGAACACAACACAGCTGTTACAGATACACTGCTAATGCCTCCAGAATGTCACTTAAAGTTCAGGAATTGTGCCATAAATTTTTTTTGGTGCTAAAAAAAATATTATTATTATTATAGGATATAAAATATTATATTCCACTAAATAACTTAGTGTAATTCAATTTTAAACCTTATAGGATCTAATAACTGGTCTTATGTGCTGTTCATGTGCTCATTAACGCACTCATGTTTGAAACCCCGCCTTCCAATACCACAGCCTTTTATTGGTTGACCTAGTGGGGTTGGCATGGAAACAAAGAATGAAGCATGCTAAATTAGGTTCTAAAGAGGCACGTAGCCTCTCCAGAGGCAGAAACAGACACACAAACACAGACACGCCACAGAAAGCCAGGTTGGCCTCGGTGCATTATGGCTGCTGTAGTTTGTGTTAAATAATTGGGGCGGGGGGGCCTGTCTTCAGAGATAGCGAAACTGTGTGCACGGAAACAGACAAAACAATCTGTATAAACACTGCGGAGACAGATCATACAACATAGCATAAAAGTGTCTGTGAAGGTTCTCAGTCATCCAGGTCATCGTAGTCAAAGGAGCTTGCAAAGAAAAGCGTCTGGACTTCTTTAAGTTTACTTGAAGACGTTTCACCTCTCATCCGAGAAGCTTCTTCAGTTCTAAGGTCAAATGGTGGAGAGTCCCAGATATAAACCTAGTGGGAGTATCCCCCCACAGAGGGACAAAAGGACCCCCTGATGATCCTCTAATCGCCTGAGCCAAGGTGTGAAACTGGGTGTGGGTCCCAATCAGCCAGAGTTTCGGGTGTGTTCATTGTGAAACCTGGCCCCACCTTATCATGCGAATTCCTGAGGTCAGATGGCCCAGGATGTGAGTGGGCGTTAAGGCGTCTGGGAAGGGATCTCAAAACTGGATTATAGATGGCAGAGAGTTGGTGTCGTAAACCCCCGCCTCTGTTCAAAGATGGTCGCTCACAGTGGACATAGATGGCTTCTTTCACTCCTCTTTCAAACCATCTGTCCTCTCTGTCCAAAATGTGAACATTGGCATCCTCGAAAGAGTGTCCTAGCATAAAAGTATTTTCCACTAACACACACACCGTTGTGCTCTCGGCTGTTATCTTTCTCACTTACAGTATGAAATCCAGACTGCTGGATAATCATGTGAATGGATGCTGACACAAAGCAGCACACAGTACACAGGATCTCACCAGTGTTTTCCAGCGATGGAGAGCATAATGTCGTTATTACCTTGTGGCACAATGCGAGCCTGCAACTCAATACCTCCTCAGACAGACGTGATTATAAATCTACAGACATTTATTTAAGTGTTTAAATCTCAGTGTGCAGGTGTTATGCCAGGAAGCAAACATGTGTTGCATCAGGGCCTTAGGGAGCAACTGTTCCTTTCTCAGGGAGACGTGTTGCCCTCGATAGCCTGCATCGACACCTGATGTGGTGCAATCCTCGTGTTTTTCTCTTCTCGGCCTGCGCCCTCTGGCTTTCAAAATCAAACAGAGGTCTTTTTGTGTCACCTCTGCAATCCTCATTTTGTAAATCAAAAGAACATTCAGCCTTTGCTCCCTCTTCGTAACGCAACAGTCCTCTTAACATCATCCCATGACTCAGATCAGTTTCCCATCCTTAACCTGGGGTTTTAACTTCATCTGCTATTAACCAGTCAAATTTTTCTTGCATTTTCTGTCTCCGTGCAACATTAATAAATGATCTTTGTTGCTCATTCCACCTTTTTTTGGTAATAAAATTATCAGCTTGTTCTTTTCCGCAGTGATATTAAACTCCAAAGCAAATCATCGACTCAGTCAGAGTGGAATCATTCAGCATGTCCATTAGGTACGTTTTTACACTAAGAATAGCAATGACACACATTCCCAGACCCTTTTCCCTTTGATAATAAGGTAGGCTATGCATGTTAAGCGTTTTCCCTCGCAGCTGATTGGCCTGGCTCAGCTGGCATTCATGTGCTCACTATTCAGGTCAGTGAGCTTGGAGTGTGGATGATGCTGGAATGATGTGTCTGTGAGGACAAGCTGAGACTTGGCTGCAGTAAGATGGTGAAGATCAGTCAGGGAAAATATATAATATTACTCCTTCTCTTTGCTCTGATTCTTAGCCTTTACTTATATTTCAGATTTACACGTTCCTTCCGTATAATCCGAGTTATTTGCAGGCATGTGTTCGTATCTCCCTGTGTTAAAACTACAACAGTATGAAAAACGGTGTGCAGTTCACAACTTAAACAGATCCCACATGTTAGGTACTCATATTGTTTTATTGATTAAATAGGAAACAGGACAACATAGATGAGTCTCTACACAGAGATGCTGTTCTCATCCGAGTATAACTGGGACAGGAATAAAGATGTGCCAGTTCATGAGCTGGAGATCTCATCCCACCATCCTTTCTGTCCACAATGCCATTTTTAATGGCTGCTCTCCACTGTCAATTTCATTGCGAGGAGTAATTTCCACTCTTTCAAACCACAGCCCCTCCCATAGTTCACAGTGAGATCTGAGTATGTTACATATGAGCAGGCGGACACACGGGCGCTGTACAGTTCAACATATTGTGCAAAAACTTCATGGCATGTTTTTTTTCTGCTACATACATCCAGAGAAAGGTGTGGAATGTAAAATTTGGTTGTTGCATTTATCTATAGAGCTCCTGCGGTTCATCTCCTGGCATAAATAAAAGGTAAAGGGATTGGTTATTATCAAAGAGACTTGCTGAAAAGAAAGACAAAAAAGACTTCCTACAAAAAGTGGGAGTAACAAAAGTTAAAAGTACTGTAGAAAAGACTGAAAAAATTCTGACAGTCTGTAGGAAAAGCACCCTCAAAAAGGCACTCGCCCATGTTGTGTGAAAGGGTGTGTGTGTGTGTGTGAGAGAGAGAGAGAGACAGACTGTGTTCCTATGACCTTTTATCTCGCTCATCCTTTGTTACCGATGCTTCTTTGTGTTCAGGTGTGACCCTGAACCTTTCCTGAGTGCATGTCTAGGGTGGCTCAGCACCAAAGAGCCGGGCTTGTCGCTTCAGCTGCCCACGGGGATGTTTTGTGCTTGAGTGCTGTCAGTTTCCTTGACTCTGTTCCTGTTGCTTATGAAGTAGTGAAGCCAAGAGATGACAGAAAGACCAGCCAGGATTTACAGTATAGAATGCAAAGTTTAAAAAATCGTGATGTTGGAAAAAAGTTGCAGTCAGAGCAGTAATCTGCAGTCGACTGATTCAATCCACTGTCTTATTTCCTTATCTGGGCGCTGCCACCTGTGGCTGCAGGTTTAGTACCAGCTCTGCGGACAGGAACCTTGGACACGGGTATCTTAGTGCGAGGGGGTTCTTTAGTCTGAGGGACTTGGGAGGCAGTGTGAGTCTGTGCACCGTGCTTCACTGGGATCTTTGAGTCACGCGCTGAACTGGTGAGAACTTTCTGGTGTTGGGGGTGCTGACTGTCCTCCTGGGTGTGTTTTGAGGTGGCTTCTGCAGCACTGATTTTATCTTTGTTTCCTGCATCATGTGAGTTAAAATGGGGTCTTTCTTCTTCTAGCACGGGTGTGGGCGGATTTCTGTTTGATTCCTCATCAGCATGTTGCTGGCTGTCCCGGACAGGTAGCCTGCCCACTCTGCTTCCTCCCACGACAGGGATTTTGCTCAGCCCTGATGCTTTGGCTTGTGTTCTCTTTTCTCTGGGGGGCTCTTGGAGGCTTGTTCGCGACTCCTTATGTGGTTCTTCAGTTTTACACGGTGCAGTCTGCACACCCTCCCCATTTGTGCCATTTGGACTAGCCAATTGGCTATCCACTGTTGCTAGTCCACTTCCACTAGACTTAGCAGAGGCTGGAGCTTCACTTGGCTGAGGTTTAGGGGTAGGAGGAAGAGAAGTGACAGGGCAAGGAGCACCAGGAGGTACAGGATGGGCTTTTGGCTGAGAAACTGGAATCTGACCAGAAGTAGAAAGTGGTTTGGCTACAGAAATTGGGGCAGGAGAGTCAGTAGATACAGAAACTGGGATTTTAGCCAGGGCAGGTGGGGGTTTTGATTGAAAAACCTCCTGTTGGGCTGGAGCAGATGGATCTTTACATGCAGATGCTGGGATTTGAACAGGGGTGGGAGGGGGTTTGGATTGAGGGACTTCTTTTTGAGCTGGAGCGGGCAGATCTTTATATACAGTAACTGGGGGCTGAGCTGGGGCAGGAGGGGTTTTAGATTGAGGAGCCTCCATCTGAGCTGGAGCAGGCTGATCTTTACAGACAGAAAGTGGAACCTCAACAGGGGCAGGAGGGGCTTTAGGTTGAGCAGGCTCCTTTTGAGCTGGAGCTGGCTGATCTTTATAGATAGAAACTGGGACTTGAACAGGGGCAGGAGGGGTTTTAGATTGGGAAATTTGCGGTTGAGCAGGAGCAGGTTGATCTTTAGATAAAGAAACTGGAATATGACCCAGAGCAGTAGATGCTGTAGAAACTGCTGCATGAGTAGCAAGTGCTGGAATTGGTGTGAGAGTAGGGGGCGTTTTATCTAACAAGACCGAGGCAGAGGTGGGTTTAGTCGCAGGAGGAAGCTTAGCTGAAGAAACTGAAGCTGGAGTTGTTATAGATGCAGGGCTGGGTTGGGTTTTAGCTGTGGGAGGACAGATATCAGGAGCAGTTACATGTGAGGGAGGGCTTTTATTTTGTTCTGTGAGGGTAGAGGTGAGTGTAGGCTTGAAAAGGGCCCCAGATGCAGAGGCTGAGGTTGCAGCTGATGTGGGAGCTGCTGTTTTAGAGAGAGTACCCGGGTCAGGAGAAGATGGTTTTGTTGTAACTGTGCAGGCTGGTGATACTGTCACTGGGGTTTTAGAGTCTACTGTAACTGAGATTAGAGAAGGTTTGCAGGAAGTGCTAATTGAATCTGACTTAGCAGGGGGAGGCTGGGAGATAGCAACAGGGATGGGTGGGCTGTGGGTTATTGATGGGGGTTTGGTGGAGACGGGGGGTGAAGTAGCTACAAGACTGGGTTTACTTACAGAAGTAGTAGTTTGAGGAGGCAGTACAGTCTGTGAAGCCAGTTTGCTAGCTGTAGAGGTAAGAACTGGACTAACTGAGGAAGCCTTTACTACAGAGGCTGGGGTGTTTGGAGGAGCTGTGGTCGCTGTAGAGGTGGACATCACTGTAGATTTACTTGTAATCACAAAGGAAGACGTTGGAGCTGAAAGGTTTGTTGAAGTTACAGGAAACGCTGAGGGTTTTGTTGTAGTTGGCGCCAGAGCTGTGATGGTTTTAGCGCTGACAGAAGGCTCAGAGGCTGGAGTAGAGTCTGAGCTCAGTTTGACTGAGGGAGTTGTCAGAGTGGAAGATTTGGTGAAAGTTGTGGTGGAGGTGGTGCTTGGCTTGGAAATGGGAGAAGAGGTTGTAGCTGCCTTCGACAGTGCAGTAAAGGGTTGGGGTGAAGTGGCAGTGGGGACGGCTACATGAGAAGGTTTTGCTGTGGAAGCAGTGCTGACTTTTGTGGGACTCAGCGGAGAGGAGATAGTGGGTTTGGAGAAGGGAGATGTGGATGTTGGCGTGACCTCAGTCACCACAGCGCTGATAGCACTGCTCGCTTTCCCCCACTCTGCTTCCACATCAGCCATGATGTCCCCACCCCCTGTGATGGAGTCAAAAGTCAGGAGAGATGAGATGTCCGCAAGCAACGAGCTCAGGCTGGTGTCCCCGGGCACCAGTGGTGGCTCAAGGGTGGGCGACGGCGCTACATTTTCATGAGTTTTACTCACACTGCTTGTTGTTACCTGGGAAGTTGCGGTCTCTGGTGGGGATGGGGTTGCACTGTCCAGAGTTGTTGCACTCTTGACGTGCTCACGGCTCTCTGTTTCAGGGCTGTCCAGAGAGCGAGGCTGGGATTTGGGTGTGAGGGTGAGGTCCTCTTTGATGATTTCAACACTGTTGGCACGGGATGACATGAGGAGCGGACTAGGAGGGAGTTCCTCCTTCTCCTCTTTATCTTTCGATTTGAACTTAACATTTCCAAAGAGACCCTTCAGCCCACGACGCTGGCGACCCACTGGCTGGGACACGGTGTGGACTCGGCGGTCCCCCACTCCCCTCCTGCCACCCCTCAGCAGTGACAGGAAGCTGAGAGACTTGGCTGAGCTGGCTGAAGAAACGGAGTTGCGAGCAGGGGCGGCAGCCAGAACGCCATCTTCGCCGAGTTGCTCCTCCTCTGCCTGCTCCTTCTCTGCCTCGCTCACCTCCTGTCCCTTTTCCTTGTCCGGCTCCTGCTCAGAATCTGGCGCAGGACTCTCTGATAATCCATCTAGTGTTTTGCTCCTGTGAACAGGTGACTTGTTGTTTCCATCTCCTTTGCTTCGAATAGAAAAGATGTTACCTGGCTTGCGTTTGCCAAACAGCTTGAATCCTTTTCTGATTTTTCCACTTGGCTGCGATTCACAAGGTGGGGGGTCCATGTTCTCCGTTTGTACGTCCATCTTCTCTCTGCGTCCCCCTTTTGTTTTTGTATCCTCCTGTCAGCTGCTGTAGATTTTATTCCCCAGCCAGTGATGGAGCATTTATATCCAGACCTTTTTCTCCGTGTGTAGCCTTGCGCTACCTCCTCTGCTCTCAGTGTTTCTTTATCACTTGTCCGTATCCCTCCCTCCGTCTGTCTTTCCCATCCAGCCCTTTCTCCTCTATTTCTCCCTCAAAAGCCCCTCCCCTTTGGCTCATTTTTGTCTGGCTGCCCTCCCTGGTTGCCATAGCAACTGAGGGGCTAAGCAGCTTTCGTCAGCAATGCAGAGCCAGGGGCTGTCATCAACCCACCCTGAACATAGCTTTCTCTTCCTGTCTGATGACTCTGTTTATATAAACAGCAAAGACAAATGCTCCATTAATAGGGCCACATTTTCAATTCTGAATGATCTGGCTTTATATAAAACTTCTCATCCAGATTAGGGCAGCGCTACCTCTACATGCAGCCTAATAACTGGTTTGTGCTGTGGATTTGCCTTAATTCTAAATAAACTGGCCTCATTTCAATCATCTGTATCACCGCAACTCTCACCAGTCTGTTAAATGTGTCATGAAGCTGTGATTTACGAATAGAAATTGACGTCTATTAATAATAATAAAGAGCAATAATCTTAGAAGATAATTAGCATATTATTTGCCTTTCTTTTCCTTTTCATCTAATGTGTTGGATATGTGTTCAAAAAGCATATTTGTAACACCTTTTAGAAAACATTGAACCAACTGTAATCCTTTTTTATTTTATTCAGATTTTTTAGTGGTGGCTAATTTTTTACGTTTTTTAAAATCCCATTGAAAACTCGGGCTTGTTGGTATGACCTTTTGAGCGTCTTGACAGAGTCACCACCAGATTTTTGAGATAGCGAGAAAAAGGAGTGCATTAAACTCTGTGAAGCAACTGCTAATTCAACATTTAAATCTGTGTGATGGCCCTGAGTTATATAGACCTGCATGCCTTTTCTAATTTGCAAATGATGTATATTTATGAGGGGGAACTTGTTATGTTTTAATTATCACCGGGTTAATGAATTTAGTTTGGGTGGGCAGAACTAGGGTGGCTCCTTGTGGCTGCTCGAGAAACAGCAGTAGAGCGTACAGCAGCAAGTCTGAAAATAAAGCTGCTGTCTCATCCACATGCATTCTCTGGCCCGGATAAATCCGTGTAAGTGGGTCAGCCTTCTTTGAAAAAATCTGGCTATTCTGAGCTGTGTTAAGATTCAGTGGGATGCTTAAAGATATATTCACTCAGGCTCACTCACTCAAAGGGAAGTATCTTAAATGCAGTGTTTGAAAAATTGTCATCGTCGTGAAAATGTGACTTAAATAGAGATGGTGTGACATCTGTTTTGCTTACAAGTACCTCTTTTTAAAGACAGTTTCATTAAAGTCTCTATTTTCTGCCTTACTTCCTCAGTTTAGGTCTACGCAGACAGTTGAGGTGCAGAAATGAACTGAGTAATGCTTCAGTATTTATCTCCTTTGTTAAGCTAAAGGAGGAAAATAAACAAAAACATACAACACTGTACACATCAAACACACGCAAACATTAGTTAACAAAATGAAAAAGTTGTTTTTATTCACTTCTCTCGAGGCCAATGTAAAACTCCCACCCTGTGCATTTGCCCCAGTGTGACAAAAAGTTCCAGTATTGTCTAAAAAAATGGTAAAACTTCTTTAAAAAAGAAACTGCATACAAAGATACACTGCATACCAGTAACGCGTTACTGTAATCTGATTACTTTTTTCAAGTAACGAGTAAAGTAAGGGATTACTATTGCAAAAACGGTAATTAGATTACCGTTACTTTGCCGTAGGAACGCTGCGTTACTGCGTTACTAAAACGTGATTTTTTTGCGAGAATGTCTCATGACAGTGACGTAAGCGAGTGCGACGTCCGTGACAACAACAGCTGTGTGCTGATCAACAATGGATCATATATCGAGTGCGGGAGAGAGTATGAGCGTGCAGCGTTTAAAGCGTGGAAGTACTGACCTTATTTTGAGTTTGATTCCATAAAAAGTGACAAAAACATTAGTGTCCGTTGTGCGTGGGAAGAAAACTTCTTTTTACACCGAAACCCCCCCCTAAACAAGCTCCGAGTGCGCAACGACGTACTGGGAAATTCACAGAGAAACTCGCGGATTCTTCAACTGACCGCTGCGGCTCACCTGCACCAGGGTAAACCTACGCCTACGCCACTCCTGCTTTACAGGTGAAAATAGAGCAACAGGACCGCTAGTCTTTGATTTTATTTATTTTCTGCTGTGTTTTACTTGCATCTATTTGAAAGACTGAGTGTAAAAACAAAAAATATTTTATTTCATGTGCTGGAATGTGCAGAAATTAGGTTTAAATGTTAAACTAATTTCTTCAAGTCAGAGAATGGTGCATATAATTTAATTTTTGCTTGATGCATAAAGTTAAAAGCTTAAAACTAATAAAACAAGTTTTAAAAAGAGACTTTTCCATTTGATTACATTTTGTATGATGGATTATGCAGAAAAAGTAGATTTGGGCTGACAGATCTATCGCTTTATCACCTATTCAGGTTGTAAATCGTGTTTTTAAAAAGTAACTAAGTAACTAAGTAATTAATTACTTTTGAAAATAAGTAATCAGTAAAGTAACGGGATTACTTTTTTGGGGAAGTAATCAGTAATTAGTTACTGATTACTTTTTTCAAGTAACTTGACCAACACTGCTGCATACATGTTTGCAGAGACTTACGACAAGAGAAGATTGATACTACTGGCATTTCTTTATCATAAATGCGATATGAGGCGCATCTAATGGCCAAGAAAATGTCCTGCACAGAACCGTTTACATCTAATCATCTGCAAGAAACAACAATTCTACTATAACTAATGTAAGTCAGTCAAATTAAGAGATTTTCCTTGTTGGTATTTCTGTCTGCATAACTTAAAACTTTCAGTACCCAGAATCTATCTATCTATTATCATGCATAAACATCAGAACTCAGAAAGAGATTGACATATATCCGTGGAAAAAGTACAAAGATACAGGGCTGAAAGTAATGCAAAGAGTGCTTATGAATCCAGTAAAACAAAGGCATTTCTCTCTCCTTTCCTTAAATGAGGTAAAATGTTAGACTACTTTATGATCTCTTAACTTACATAATCATTTACATAGTTAAAGAGCAGTGATACACAGTGATTCACTGTCCTTTTTTAGACATCATGCTCCATGAGAGTAGCCTCTGGCAGCGCTGTGGTGTTCTCTTCACTGTCATGTGTCTCAACTGCCTCATATGTGCGGCGGTACAAAAATCGATTGACCAGGGTGATGATGAACATCTCCATGATCAGTATCTGCTGATTAAGCACTGCGGGACACACACACAAAAACAACAATAAATCAGTGTTGGGCAGTTTCATTTCACATCAGTTGTGCATATCTGAAAGGCGTTTAGAAATGTTTCTTACTGGTTCCACGGGCTTGAGAGCTTAATGGAGGAGCACAGGTGATGTTTCCGTACAAGGCCACGATGTTAATGATCGATGTCTGCAGCTGGCTCAATACAAGTGTTAACTAAGGATAAAAACAATGTAACATTTACACAGTGGTCATGCTGATTGTGTAGCATGTCTACTAGGCTGATTTTCATTGAAAGTTGGTGGACAGGCTGGTGAAGCACAGGCAAAGGATAACTCCATTAAATCTTGGTGCATGTTCCAGTCATTTTCTTTAAATATATGATTTAGGTCATGGCTGTTGGTATTGCATTACTGGCTTTGGCATTTGCAAAATACTAAGTTCAGTTCAGTTTTACAGGGAGAAATGTCTGAACCAAAGTCAGGGAGAGGCAGCCGTCTGCCACGACTGTTTGGGGTGAAGGGAAAGAGAGGAAAGCAGAGGGCGATAGATCCAATGACACACATGGGAGAGAGCCAGATTTGAGAAATTATTACTAATTAATTAACTGCAGTAGTGGTGTATGATCTACCCAAAAAACACCAGAGCCCCGTACTATGAAGCAAGTTCAGCATCCCCAGTGTATCCATCTGTTCAACAAACCCTACATCAGCATTCAGGATAATTAGTCACGCAACAGACGATCTGATATCCTCGTGTTGGCGTTGTTCCCACATCATCATAATAAATGTTGTTCCAGGTTCAACATCGCAAGTGATCAATCACCTTCTTGTGACATCATACTTCTGCGACTTCGAAATACCCACCTTAAAACAAATTTTCTTCACTTGTGCCCGCCTCTGTCTGTCAATCCAGCGCTCCGCTTCACTTGCGAGAAACCGACGCCTGTCCGCCGAATTTGAAGTCCTTTTAGGATACTTTTTAAACGGTAAGCATTATACATATGTTCCTCACTTGGCTTGCTGTTTGTTTGCTAGTGATAGGCTACTTGACGACAGCATTAGCTAACCAGTGTTCTCTAGACCAGCGTTCCCCAACTTTTTTGGTGTTTCGTGGCCCGGGGGTTGGGTCAGGCAAAATTGCAGGGACACCGTGTAATTGTTGTCCCTGGGACATCGTGTGCCAGGGACAACATTAACACGATGGCCCAGGGAAAACATTAACACGATGGCCCAGGAAAACATTAACACGATGGTCCAGGACAAATTTGTAAATTTGTCCTGGTTCGCAAGTAGCCTATCACTAGCAAACAAACAGCTATCCATTTCAGCCATTTCAAGGAAAATATATGTATAATGCTTACTGTTTATTAAAGAAAAGTATCTTGAGTGGAATTCAAATTGCTGGATCTGCGGACAAAAGGCGGTTTCTCGAAGAACATTTGTTTTTGAAGGCGGGTATTTTTCGAAGTCGCAAAAGTATGACGTCACAAGAAGGTGATTGGTCACTTGTAATGTGGACCCTGGAAAAACATTAATTATGATGATGTGGGAACAACGCCAACACGAGGATATCAGATCGTCCTCACGCAACGCTGGTTATGAGTTCAAGGGACCTTTAGGGAGCTGTTACACCATTTTCTGGAGAATGGATTGGTCATCGGGCAGTGATTTCATACCTGTTGATAGCTAATCTAGGACCTAAGCTGCTCTGAAGCCTTTTAGTTTCACGAGGTTAGGTTAAAAAGGTGATATACACAGGTAAGAAGTGAACCACCTTTGGAGTACGGAAAATCGAGGATTAACTCTGAAGTTATCCGAATAAGACAAACTCCCGCTTCGTAGTGCTGGTCTCTGGAGTTCAGTCAAATTTGTTGGTCACTTATGGGTTTTTTATGTTTTCACATTTTCAGCCTATTTGAGTTTTCACAATGTCAAAAGCATCAATGCTGGCATGGTATCCCTGTTCTCTGATAGAGGAAATTAGCTTTTGATTTCTCTTCACAAATTGAGCGGTTTAACTCATCACAAGAAAATTAGCTGTGTTAAGTCAGCTTCAGGAGTTACCCCCAACACATGTGAAGCACCTTAGCATCTGGTATTACAGCTGTTGACTCACTTGGTACATTGCATACTTTGGTATAATCCTGAGTGGGCGTAGATAGCGGTTCATGTTCATGAAGACAATGGCAACAGGCCAAAGGGAGATGATGGTTAGAACACCAACAAATAGGCTAATCCAAAGGGTTATACCATAGATTCCTAGCTGAAAAAAAGAAACACACACATTTATATGAATCTTATAGAAATATGTTTTAATTTAACGCACATCTATTTTAGTCCACTCAGATATGTAGAGAACCATTTCAAATACTTACATTAGTAGGATCATAGTTGCCATTGGTCCACAGTACTATAGACAGGACAGTGAACACCGTTTTCAGGATTGCATACTGAAGAGAGCCTAACTTCAGCAGGAATAACATTCGCCTGAATAAACCCAGTCCAGAGACAGACTAACATTACACATGTGTACCATGATAAGGTAATGTGCAGTCAATGCAGAATGACAGAATATATGATATGGAAATCTGACACAGGCTTGAGCTAGCGCCAGCACATTGATATGCAGACTCTCTTTATTGACTCTTTACCTTGACATGGGGACGTCGGGTAAACATGGACAACAGCAGCAGCAGGGTCCTGTGCTGATCCAAAAGGGTTTACCAGAGAACTTCTCCAAAAAGGCATTGCTGCCCCCCAACTCCTCAATCAACAGAAGCAAGATCTTGTAAATCACAACTGCAAAATAACTGTAAGGAAAGAGGTAACTCAATACACGTCTAAGCTGTGCTGTTATGTATTGTTAATTATGCAAATCTCATAAAACATCAAATGAACGTAACCATCACAGGTAGAAAAATTCAAAAATGTATTTATAGTAGTGTGAAATGTGTGCCTGATCTAACCTGCTATGTTTGTGCAGGCAGCTAAAAATTCACAGTGGACAACTTGACTGAGACAAAGACCAGCTGTTAGAGCCACCAGCTTATAAGCTGCAAGTTGGTGGTTTGAGTCCCTGTTCAGATGCTGGCATCTGCTGACTGTTTTTGTACAGAATGCCTCACCAAAGTAAGCATTAGAAACAACTTGCATGATGGTAAATATAGATATAGATATATTTGTTGATGCCAGGTTAATGCAAAGTATCCAAAAGTTCCATGCATCCAAATTCAGAAATTGAAGAAATCTGACCTGCATGGGAGGCCAAGCCTTTAATGTCCCAAACAAACATTTGCTAAGTTTTTTCAATTAGCATAAATGCAACCACCAAGCCCTTTTGAAATAAGTAATAACTCAGCCACAGTAAAACAAACAAACAAAAAAGGATTAGGCTAATGGCTGTTTCTCAAGAGCAGGCTCACATCAGAAATGTGATGTATGGTGCTGCATGTTCATCTGGTCTGGATTTGTCCTGTTGCCTCAGGGACAGGACAGCTGGCTGTTTTTAATGCATTTATAAATTCTGCATTATATCAAAGATTCTTTCAAGCTAATGTGAGGCAAGCTGAAATTTAAACTAAAAGCTGGTCTTTCAACAGGATAAAAATCTTTGCACACTAATACATCGACCAGGGAACAGATTAAAAACCCCAAAAGAAAGCAAGTGGAAAAGCCAAGTCACAGCTCAGATTTCAATCTAACTTCCATGGAAGAAAAAGTCTGATGGAGACTAATTATGCCAAACACTATCAAAAAGTTTCCAGTAAAGAGTTTACTTACTTTTCCCAAGGATCACATTAGATCAGCAGATACTTTTGTTGAACTAACGTTTGAAAAAAGTGTCTGTATGTTCAGTTTTTCATATTTATCTTTTGGTGCCATTTCAGAGTGGATCAAATGGCTCAATGGCGTTTTCTTTTTCTCTGTTATTTTGTGCAAAGTAGGAGTTTTGACCCGTCGTGTGTAATAATTCATTAAACTGTTAAACTGTATTATAACAATATGGAGATGACAAAAACAAAAACAAAAACAAAAACACTGACTACACTGGGAAATGTTTTGCAAGTGTAGTTGAAGGAAAACTCACCTGTTAGATGTCAGGTCTGTAATCATAAATGCCCTCGGGATCCACATAGCTAAGCATGACATGGTGGAAATGACCTGAAACGGTAAAATTGTTGTGTTTAAAAACATGCAGCTGCAACGCTTATAGCATTTGAAGACGTCTGTTAATGTACTGTGGCTTACTTTCTCCATTAACAAGTTGTTGAAACTTGTTAATGGTTGCAATCATATTTGTTTTACAATCAGTGGCATGTTATAAAACTTAAGCAGGCCTGAATACTCACTGGTGCTGCACCGTTTACCCAAATGACCAAGGTCTTCTTGGGGTAGGGTAGTTTTTTGTAAATATAGGCACACTGTTCCAGGTACACAAGCAGGGAGACACAGGACATCAAGGTGAGCATGAAGTACAGGCAATAGCCAAATGTATCTAGCTCTGATTTAAAAAGAAAAAAACACATAGAAACAGCATGAATCAGACTTTCTTCAGGTTAAAATCTAAATGAATATAGTAGTGTGTATAACTTACGGTTGAGCATGTCAATAGCCAGTGGACGACCCTTCAGACAAGCTGGATCAATGGTTCCATTTAGAGCTTCCATGGTAGGCAGACGCTTGTCTTAAAAAATAGACTAAAAATAGACTAACAAATATTAACAAGAGTAAAATTTTAAAAAATATAAATAGTGTTGCAGTCATAAAAGTAAAACCTGCTTCCCCTTTACATTCCAGAGTCTTCAACAGAGAGCTGAGTACCTTGCACTTAAGGGATTCTGAAGAAGTGAAGGTGGGATAAGAAGTGGCAGGCAACTTTATGAGAACGCATGAGCAACTGGTCATGCATTTATTCACAGGCTTAAGTGACTGTAATTAAAAAACACAAAGGTCAGAGTTTTAGTGAAAGGCTGAGATTCATTGTGCGTCAGGAAAAGTGAACTTTGGCAGGGTGTGTTATTTGCTTCTCAGTGCATAACGTGAGCTGTGAGCTATAGGTTTTGATTCTCGGCTAATTTACAGTATTTCAACGTTAAACTATTGCTTTAAAGGTTAGTTTTCATTACTTCAGTCTCAGTTTGGCTTTCTGGTATGAAAGTTTAGGCTCAGCTATGGTCGGGTATGTTACGCAGAAATCTATGAAGCCATAGGAACATTTTATCTGAGCTTCTATCCAGTGCTCCAAAATGCAAAGTGATTCTTTTTTAACCTTTTCCACAGTACTATATATAATACTACTAAAGAAAACCAGTACGGCATGAATGGGAGCAGAGAAAAACTAATGAGAAACGTTTAAAGTTGAAAATCCTGCATAGGCTTTTCAGATCTATTACCTAGAAAAATTCCAGAGGGTTCAAATGTTGGTGGTGAGACTATTAAACTTTATCTGTTATTCTATTACAGAGAGGTGAATGGCACTGTGGTCGCTCAACTGTCTCTGGCTAATAATTGTCTAGTTTTTTTCCCCATGTCATCATATTTCTTTTGCAAGAAGGAAAAAAATGATGCTCACAATCTTGATTCATCTCGAATACACACATTTCACCTGTTTATTGTACAACAGCACACACAGTGCCATGGAAATGCCAAAATTTCAACACCCACCAGAGGTAAAATAAAACACAAGATTTATGAAATTCTTCTATAAAATATTTTACTGCCACAGTGGTTAAAAAGGCAGATCTGAAAGTCTGTCTGAAAAAAAAGAAATTACACACTTAGAGAACGTGGGAAAAGTTAAAAGGATGAACAGCTTATGCTGTGTTTGTTGGTCTGTGATTGGTATTGTAATTGTGAATCTACATACATTTGTTTTGGACTCTTTATTGAGTTTAGTTGATATTTTGGAGCATTAAGTGATAGTTTGTTTTTTTTTGCCTGTCCCATTTGGTTCTTTAGTCGGCAGAATTGTTGTCTGAAGACCACCAAGGATACCCAATGGATTTACTTTGCCAAATGGATCATCACGGCCTTGCCGTATTGGTCCATTTGATCAACCTTTGTTGTTATTATTTATTTTATTTTATTTTCAGTTGTTACAGACGGGACAGACATGACTGAGGGATAGGAAAGGGAGAAAGAAAGATGAAGGAAAAGAAAAACAGAAGGGAAGAGGGACAGTGAGAAAGGGCACTTAAAAAGAGAAAGAAGAGAAAAAAAACTCCTGGATCACCTGCTGAGAGAAAAAGAAGAGAAAACAAGCAAAAAAACAGAGCAACATACTAAACACAACACCATCACGTTAATCTAGCTAAGTGTAAACAGCAGTAAGTTCTAAATATTGAATGTTGTTGTGTAGCAAGCAGGACCAACAGCGCACAATGTGCTTGGAAATAGCAGCCAATAAAGGTGTAGTTTATGTCTATGAACAGTGAACACCCGTGTGCACACCTGTGTGGATCAGCGTGCTTGTATTCAAAAGGTTTCCCCATGTAATGGTCTGCTAGAGGGTGTAGAGAGCCATAGCCCTGTCCCCCAGGGCATGAAGCAGGCATGGAGGAGATCCAGGCTCCAGACATCCAGAGGCCCCAGAGTGCGAGAGCCCAAGGTGGACCACCGGAGGGGCATTAAGTGATAGTTTGTGGAAGGTGAGAAAGCAGAAGGGAACTGGCCACACTACCTGTGTAGAAAACCTTAGAACTGCTCACAGCTTACAGTGGGGTAAATGATTACTTCATTCCCTGCTGAAGTTGTAAGTTTGTTCAGTTATAAAAAAAACCCAAAAAACTGAACAGTTTGTAATTTTTATGGTGAGAAACAGAATATCAAATATAAAATGTCCAGAAAAAACACATTACATGAAAGTTTTAAATTGGTTTGCTTGCCACTGAGCTGTGCAAGCGTAACTTGTCTTAGTACATGGTGGAGAAACCCTTTTTGGCAAGCACAGAGGCAAGTTGATGTCAGAGCTAGTTTTTTATTTAATCTGACCACATCACTTTCTCCCAAGCCTGTGGTTTATGTCCCAATATGTGTAACTATTTAAAGCGCATTTGTTATTAAATTATTTATAGGACTTTGTAGAGATTTAGATACGTATTATGTGTAACACTTTTCATTTAGTCTTTTCTTATATGGTCCTGTAAATGCATAAAGGTTAACCTCAGGTCATCGTGAATGTCATGATGTCTGATTTTGATGAAACCTTCAGAGGCCTAAGATGTGCCTGTTTGCCAAATTTGGTTTCTCAACTCCTCGTGGTCTAGGAGTTGTTTTCCAGCAAAGAAAAAAAAAACAGATAGAAAGGTATTTTTTACATTATACTCGTAGTAAGGGTACTATCAAGCATTGAATTGCTGGTTTCTGTGCTTGTAGATTGCTAGCATTAATTGATAACTTTCATCCAAGTATGCTCACTTCTGGCTTTAAAAAACACGGCCTTGGCCAACATGCTAATGCAGAGTCTTAAAAAACTGGTGGCGGTGGGCAGTACCACTCAGCCTCCTAGTAGATGTACCTATGGCAGGGGTGTCCAACTCCAGGCCTCAAGGGCCGGTGCCCTGCAAATATCACCCTGGGTCAACACACCTGAATCAAATGATTATTTAATTACCAGGCCTCTGGAGAAATTCAGGACATGTTGAGGAGGTCATTTAGCCATTTAAGTCAGCTGTGTTGGATCAATAACACATCTAAAATCTGCTGGACACCGGCCCTTGAGGCCTGGAGTTGGACGCCCCTGACCTATGGCTTGAGTTTCGAAATCTTACGTTACCTTGTTCACAAGTTATCGCATTCACAAGATTTTTAGAACACTTGACCTCTGACCTTAATGGTCAAGGTCACTGAGATTAGAATTTATCCGAGAATTTTAGTAAAATAAATAAAAAATAAAATTTTTATTTATATAGCACCTTTCAAGACAGAATCAGAAAGTGCTGCACATAAGATTACAAGTCATAAGAAGATTTAAAAAAGACAAAATAAAACAGGCAAAAAATTAACCAAAAGCAGTTTTAAAAAGGTGAGTTTTGAGTTGTTTTTTAAAAACAGCTACCGAGTCCACAGTTCCTAATGTTTGGGGGAGAGAGTTCCAGTCTCAGGGCCACAGTGGCAAAAGCTCTGTCACCCTTATTTCTCCTCTTAGTCTGTTTTATAGCAAGTAAGCCCTGATCAGATGACCTCAGGGACCTGCTGGGGACATAGGGATGTAGCAGATCAAAGATGTAGGCTGGTGCCAGTCCGTGCACAGCTCTGTAAGTCAAGACCAGGATCTTAAAATTGACTCTAAATTCAACAGGAAGCCAGTGTAACTGAGATAACAACGGTGCCACATGTGAGTACTTGGAGGATTTTGTCAAGATACATATATTTATCGACAGATAAGCTAACAGCAAAATGATCACTAATTCTTTTTTTTTGTTCATATTTCCGGTACAAATATGACAGACCCCCCAATATAAAGGCACTGCTCAGGTATAGATTTCAATGGCAAAGGCAAAGCCATTAAGCACTTAAGGTCCACAAGTTCAGTCATCTGCAGAGTTGTTCCTCAGTCAAGGGAACATTTTAAAATCACATTTTTGACAAAAACAAATCACACATTTGTTAAAGAATAGGGATGTATAGTTGTATTACATTTATTGTTACATAGCAATCATTAAGCAGCACGAACAATTTCATAATAAAAAAAAAAAAAAAAAAGCATTGTTTTTTCAAACAGGCAGCAGCTCCAGGTGCCTGTTGTTAAGTTCACTGACATCGGTCATTGAACTTCTGTGAGTCACTAATCATGTAGGCTAAAAGTAAAATCAGTCAATCATGTTTTATTGTGCTACACATCACATACTCCAAAAGGAAGGTAATATAAGGAAACAAGAGCGGGCAGTAAAGAGTGAAGAAAGGTTGTGACACCTTTGGATCACTGGTATAAACTCCACTTCTATCGAGCTTTAGGCTCAAGGACATAATTGCCTGTTCTTTATGACTTTTTTTTTTTCTTTTATTGTAGGTTTTTTTTATGTTCTGTGCTTTTGAAACTTAAATTTCTTTGAAAGTGGTGGACACAAACAGAAGACACTTCAAATAGATTCATGTTAATATAGAAATACAAAGGATGTTAGTTCTGTAGATGAAGAAGGAAATCACTTGTATTAATGTCTTTTTGAAAATAAATAAAATGTGATTTACAAATAAATACATAGAAAGACAAAGCAATTAATTTATAAAACAGGACAAATTACAGATAATTATAGTGCAATGAAAAATCTACCTGATCATCTTGGAATTATGGGAGACCTGTTGGCTTTCAAGTATCCGGATTGAGATTAAACCATTTCAACAAGCATTAAACTGGATTTGGTCATCTAAGTTTTAGCATTTATCATCTTTATGTTTTTCCTATCAAATATATTATGAAATGAAAAATAAATATTTTAAAGTGTAAACAGAAAGACCTTCAAATATTTACAAATATGTAAACTAAATTTGAGACCATCTGATAACAGACTGCTGCTAATTGCACTGTGCTTGAAGTTCACCTTATAAGACACACACACACACACACACACACACACACTATTTCGGATGAAAATCAACGTACAAACCTTTTGCTCTGCAATTAGTGATTAAGGGGTTGATTAATACTGATAAAGGATGACTCTCTAGATGAAATCTTAAACATAAAACAGACAAACATTGGCTCCCACATTTTGAGGATTATTTGAATGTCTTTGGTTTATCTTAAAGACATCTCCTTCCCTGAATCTCTTCTGCTTCAGACTGGTGCAGTCTATGAGGTCGCTGTAGAGGCTCTTTCTACATGATAGCAATATTGTTGCTGTGCTCTTTCAAAGCACGCTGGATGAGGAATGGTCCATGTAATAAAACCAAATACAAAACATGTGGTTTGAGGCTGCATCAAAGCTTAAAATGAAGGTCTAGGATGACTCCCGTTGAGGTGATGATACTCCTGGTTTAAGGCATCGTAGTTGAGATATGTTGTCTACTGCTCCTTCTCTATTGTCACAGAGACAGTCTGTCCGCCATCTAAAAGGAAACAGTGTGCACAAAAGATGTCTCAGGATGGGTTGTTTATTGAGCACAAACAAAAGCAATTAGGACACAAAAGCATGAAATTGTGAGAAAGGGCATTAGTAACATACTCATTTTCTCTTTGCTGCCATCTTCTGTGTGCTGAACATTATTGCTGAGGACATGCGGGTTAGCTTCTCCATCAGCAGGACTACAATTAAAGTCAAACAGAAATTAATTCAAAGTAAATAAAATTGAAGCCTCTGATATGAAAGATTTGAAAGAAATAGAAAACTTACCCTTTGCCATTCTGCTGGAGGACACTGTTTGCTTGCTCAGGATCTATCTGTACCAATCTGGTGACAAAGGAATGCCCATCTCCCTGACTGAAAATACAGAAAAAAAATAAATAAATCTTCACATTGTTTTTTTTGTTTTTAAATATATTTCTGACACTCCATGAACGTAACTTTAATTAAAAAAAGCTGGATAGGTCTGTTAGTACAAAACCAATTACCCTCCCATACTGAGTAGGCATGCACTAACACCATCTGTATGCGTACATCATTTATTCTGACTGATATGAAGTGGGTGAAAGTTTGGGCGTGCATCAGCTTTTGCCCCCTCATTTTGACTCTGTGATCCATTTTGTTAGTGACCATTTATGGAACTTATCAGATGATCCATTTTTAGTGACAAAGCATATCAAATGTGAGTAGACTCACCTTGAGAAAACAGGGAAAAACCAGTACTTTGCCTGGTCTCCAAACACCTCAGCTACATTTCTGCTAAATCCCAGAGAAAACCCATTTTTATCCGGCCCATTTGTGAAAAAAGGAGCCCTAAAAGCCTCTAAAAATGGAGGGAAAACAAACAAACAAAAAACAACAAGAGTTAGCCAGTGGTGATTTTTGTAGAAGTGGAATTAAACAAAGTATGTATTTATAGTATTAATTTACCTATAGTGGTCCTGTTCTTTCCCACGAGCCACAGATGGTATCCGAGAAGTGACACGATGCTGATGAAGAACAAGGCCGCCACAAAGAACAGAAACAAGATATGGAATTTGGCGTGGGTGTCAGGCAGCTGTTTCTTTAGAATGAAGGGAAAAAACAAAACACACTTTTAGCTGATTAATCGTGACAGCCCTGAGTCATATTATGTGGAAAATGAAACAAATTGATACTACTTTGTTTCCTCAGTACAACAAAGTCTTGCATGGAAATAAAATACTGTTTCACTGCTGGACTATGTGACAGGACCCACTGTCTTGTGTAAAGTGTGCTGCAGAGAATCCCCTAAAAATAGCAACAGGTTGATACTGATACACGTGGTGTTCACACCACTAAATGTCATGCAAACACCATGAGGAGGTTCATGTACTTACGGTCCAGAATTTGATGAAATACTGGATGACTGTTGCACAAATCACTACACAGTAGAGTGACGCATAGGACAAAAACAGGACAAAGTACTTGTAGTTTGAGAATCCAACACAGTTATTCACCCTGAAAGAAGATGACACCACAACAACAGGAAGGAGAAAAAAAAAAAAAAAAAGAAAGGGGGTGCTGAATAACATTATGACAATAGCCATGGAAAATATAGCTGAGATTATGTATGTATGTCCATCTTTTTTTCCTCCCCCAATTTCTCCTAGTGGACCCAACCTTTGCATAAACATTGCCCAGGGCACTGTGATGTACCAACATCTATATGAGTTATACAAATACTTTATACAAACCCAGTAATCATATATATTTGCAAATTTGACTGTTTTATTGAGCACCAAATCTCAAATTAGACTGTTGTGTCACAATACAACATATCATAGTGTCATACCATAATGATCATAGAGTATGTATATTCAGTGTTGGGGAGTAACGGAATACATGTACCACTGTTACGCATTTAAAATACAAAATATGAGTAACTGTATTCCATTACAGTTACCGTTTAATAGGTGATATTCAGAATACAGTTACTTTGTTGAAATGAATGGATTACACTGCGGTATTTTCCTGTTTCATAAGGCTATGCCCTCTCCATTTTTGGTTTCCACGCTGGTGAAAACCCAAACAAAACACACATCAAGTGGCTCTAATGTCTGTGTCTCAATCTCGCGGCCCATGTCACCCCTACTTGCAGCCCGCATAATGACGTGAAGAATTTTTTTTTTTTTTTAATTATTCACAAAAATTATTTAATATGAAGGCAATAGGCAGAGTGTTACAGGCATAGCCCTAAAGAATGTAGCCTCATGGACAGTGTAGTCCGTGCTGCAGGGAGAATGGACTGCCATACCCGTTATGTGTCTGGGAGCGCGAGGAGGGAGAAAAAGAGTTGAAAAGTACGAGTTGTCACCGACCACAAACGAGAGATGGAAGCGTGTAAATATAATAATAACCACTGCAGCCAAAAAGAGTGGGTGACAAGCCCAGTTGTAAGTAAGCCATTAAGACTCGACTGTACACTGTGTTCGTGTTTTCCTCTGAAACAATAAGTTGGAGCAGCCTTTCAACGCCTCTCTCTGTCTCTTGCTAGCAAAGGTGACCCAGACAACAAAGTAAAGCTAGTTTTCGGCTACGAGCCCAACATATTAGCCAGAGGTCCCTGTACGGTTTTACACCTTTACGGTTCGGAGCCGCGGACCTGTTTTATATACGCGCGGAATAGTTTCTATAAGAGATCGCTGCAAAAAGTGCAGCCTTACACGTCCACCCTACTGTTACTCATTTTATATTAAGATTTAAAAATCTAGTTGGTATTGGAATTGGTATGGCGAATAACCTTCAGTAAAAGTAATAAATCACACAGCAATAGGACATTCATGTAGTTGTAAAAAGCACGATAATATATTAAGTAATCCAAAGTATTCAGAATACGTTACACTCATTGAGTAACGGAATACGTTACAAAATACATTTTGGGGCATGTATTCTGTAATCTGTAGTGGAATACATTTTAAAAGTAACCTTCCCAACACTGTGTATATTCCCAATCTCCCACTATGCACTGCAAAGTGGGGTTTGATAGTAATATTAACAACAGTAATAAGACTAATGTTCAATTAATGTTCAAGAATTTAAACAAAGAAGTTTAATCGCAAAGTAAAAACAGAATATCATACCAGGGGCAGTGATGGTCCATTTTCAGCACACACCTTGAAAAAAAAGCAAGAAGCACAATGTGCATCCTATCAGTACCATCCAGTATATACCAACATATTGATCTTTTCACTGACCCAGTAAACAAAAACAACACATTTGATAAACCCTTATTAAGATATTAGTTTTCCATATTATCACTTTACTAAAAAACAAAATTTGAAATTATTCTGTAACGTTTCCTGAATTTCTATTGCCAGAAGAAGAAACTACTTTAGGGTGGATGTTTTAAGAAGATCTTATTCAGGAATGTGTTGATAAAGTGTGGACACTTAGAGAGGACTCACATTTCACAGGTTGAGCAGTGATGGCAGCGATCAGGCTTGATTACCTGACAGAAGTCGCAGTATCTGATGGCTAGAGAGAGAGAGAAGAAAAAAAATTAACTATATACCTGCTGGATATTCTTAAAGCATATTCATTAAATCCCCCTGTGAATACAAGCGGGTCACATCCTGACTTTTAATTAGCAGGGGAGCCAGAAGAGAAAGCAAGGTGCACCTGAGTCTAATTAACCCTCCTGACACAGGCTTTTCCATAAACACAGCACAGACGAGCCTAGTATGTATTAAACTGAGAAACAACCAGAGAAGACATGTGATTGTCATTTGTAATGCTTTTGCAATGTTGATGGCTGATGATGAAAACTTTTGTGCACTTCCTCTTTTTTCAGAGCAACATTTTGCTAACAGAGTTTTCCCTGACGGTGTGTAAAACAAAACAAAGCACAGTCACTTACTACACTGTATCTAAAGCCATACCTCCTCCAGCTGTGCGTGTGTACACGGGTAAATTCCTCGCCACTTTCTTCAGGATCTCTTGTTGGGCCTCAGCTCGCTCTTCTCTCTCATACAGCTCCTTCTCTGCCCTGGGTAGACTGAACTGACAACAGAAAAAGAAAAGTGTTCAGTGATCAGTGTTTTGTTTATTTCCTCTCTTCTGCTAAGTGAGGAGTGTGACAGAAGCAAACTTACTGCTTTTGAGGGATTGGCTGGTTTGGACCAGATAGTTTTCCAGTAAGCCCATATGAACATGGCGAGGAAAATGTGAAAGATAACCAAGTAGCTGACTGTTGTAGAAAAAAAAGAAAAGAAGGATCCTTAGCGGGAGAGAAATAACAGTATCAAATATGAGTGAGTGTGTGTGTGTGTGTGTGTGTGTGAGGGCAATACTTACTTCGTTCAGCATTATTTGGGATTGTATCTATAGGAAGAAGGTAAAGTATATGTGTATATATTAGTTAGGAGTAATACATGACTACACATCCCCCACTTCTCTTTCTCTTCCTCACACCATGTTGCAGCAGCCTGGCACGGCCAGCAGTGACCCACCCACAACAGAGAGCTTTGTTTAAGCATCAGCAGGGATGTCCCTGTCCTGACCACAGCCGCAACACAGAGACATGCTGATACTGGTCTCATCAGCTCCCGCCTGAATCAAACTATTTAACTTAGCGTCTGTGTGTGGGAGCATCACAAATCACACGACACACAACTTATTAAAAACTGCTGAAAAAAATAGCATAAACACTTAGGACTTACTCAGGAACGCGCCAAATAAATTATGTTTACTAGAATTCAAATTACAATTACAGAATCCACTCCTGGAAGTTAAATGTGCAAAACGGGTACAAACAAATACAAATCAAATTCCCTTTTTTTTTCTCCTGAAACGACAAGTTGTTAAAATTTAATATTGAAAAATCATTTTTAAACTGCTCAAAATATGTTTGATTACAGATAAATACACACTAATAGCATCAAAAAGTCACGGACTAGATTTTAAAGCTGGCTCGGAAGAACCTCATTTATTGACACCCCAAAACTATATAAAATAATAATAACAATAATAATAATAACAATAATAATAATAATAACAATAATAACAATAATAATAATAATAATAATAATAATAATAATAGCAGCTAGTAAATATATCTAGTAAACTCAGAAAGTTTTAACATGATTAAGCAACACACAAACGACACAAACCCTTTCACAGTCACTCCACTTTTCTATTTTTATGATATCCGTTACTTGACGCATTACGTCTGCCCTAATGGAGTGATTAATTATTAACGGAGAAAAGTATTTCCTCTCACTGGAGGGGAAGAAAAAAGTAGACAAACGAAGCTGTCATGAAAAAAAAAAAAAACAATTTATGTAAAATATTTCCATGAAAAGGAGAGACAGAAATATGTGTTAATATTCGCCAAACGTTTCATCGCATTACGGAGTGTGAAGCCAGATTTTAAATCTTCAACTAGCTTATCAAAGTTTCAAACCCTGTCACTGTCAACGCACGCGGCCGCTAAACGTTTATAAAGGTGAGCGCACTTACAGACACACAGCTCGACAACGTAGGCGTAATAGGACCAGCCGACGACCAGGTTAATAAACAGGACAGGTACCCAATTCAGAGCCCGTTTACAGCACCTTAGTGCGTGAGAGGGCGCCATCTTTAATCCGTGTTTGACATTAGCTGACGGTGACGTCACAACCACGGCTTTTAAATGGTCCAGTCAAAGATGCATTAGGATCAAGATACTTCACCGCAGTGCAGGCAACGAGGAACGGAACGTGGATGTTTTAGTTGTTCAAAAAGTGAAATTTAAGTATATTTTTAACGCACCGTTCGTAATCATTCCTCTCAGCAGAGAAACAATCATAATAAAACACAGTGGCAGCTAAAGTTGAGGTCTTCTTAGGGCGTATTGAAGCATGTCAGCCTGTTAACCCACAACAGCGGAAATCATGACTCTCACAATCTTTGGCTAGTTAGTTCCCTCGTGATATGCTCAGACTTTTGTATTTATGAGTAAGAATATGTTGAAAATAAACAAAAAACAAGCAATTTTAGGCTACTCATTAGGTTTAGTAAACCAGAAAAAAGTCAAACAGAATAGGTCAAAGGTTTCATTTGTTTGTTCATTTATTATTTTGTCCAGCTGGGGGCAGAGAAACACAATGCTGTGTGAAGTTGTGGAGCACAGTTAACCATTGTTTTGGAGCTCGATGTCTGTCCACCTGTTTGCAATTAAGTAATTTTAGTCTCCACTCCTAATTTGCTAGATGCCTTAATTGTCTTTCTATTTTTGATTGAGTTTTCTTTTTTTTCGCTTGGTGCTAGCTGGACAAGACCGGTGTGTGAATAAGAGGGAGGCGGGAGTTTAAATGCCTGGGGTTAGCCATTTAAAGCAATGGACTGTGCACAAAAGAACTGAAGAAGCGAATGTAGGTGAATGCAATTATCCTGTCTTATTCCCCTCACCCCCCAGGGTGCCCCTCCCTGATCGTTTTTCTACCGGAGGTTTCTTCCTGTTAAAAGGGTTTTTCCTTCGTAATGTTGCCAAATGCTCGCTCATAGAGGCTTGTTTGATTGTTAAGGTTTTTTTTACTTCTTATTTACTTTTTTTTTTTTTTTTTTTACTTCGGGAGAGTGATAAGAAGGAAATTGTTAAATAAATATATTCTGTGACTGACTTCTTTTATTTCTATAAAACTGCTTAAACCTTTATTTATTAAGTCTTCCTTACACCATCATGAAATTGCCTTAGGTGGCCAATACAAAGCAAATGTTTCAGTGTAGTACATTACAGTTTTAGGTGGAGAACCTCACCGACACTCAATATTTTTATTTTTTTGAAGATGAGCATGTGCTCGATTACATTTAGTGTTGTATGAAAGAAACACAAATGATAATACAAGATGACATCCAAACAAAATTTTAATGTCGTTTTTCTTTTCTTTTCTGTACACACACATTATGTATATGACGTTGGACTTAAATACACCCCTAATAAATTAAATATTTTCATTTTTAGTTGCTAGTTATAATTAATAGCCTCCTTTCAGAACAGTTTCTTCCAAATGAATGGCAAATAGACTGCAAGAGGACAAATGAGGAGCTCATTGTGCATGCTTGCTGTTTATAGAGGCAACTTTCTGTGACGAGCGTGAACGTCTCCCCTTTTTAGTTGAAGAGTGGGAAGATGGAGAGGAAGGTGGGGAGGCAGTTGCAGAAGAGGGGGTGGAAACTGAGCGTCTTCTGGTGGGACTGCTGCTTGGTGAGCCATGGGGCGAAGAGTAGGGTGACAGGGCCTGGAGCATACGGCCACTTCTCTCCTGAATTGCATGCTAAACAAGGGCAGACACAGATCAGATTTTCACTGTGTGTAATGCTATGTTCTGTTGCAGTGATTTAAAGAATGCCTCTTGTGATTCAGTTTATGAAGACATGCTTGTTTTTGCTCACACACAGACTTTTTTCTAGTTAAGAAGACTGAAATTAAATCTTGTGCTACAGTTAGTGTGTGATGTTTTTATGGTGAAAGTGAACATACCCATGCTCCATCTGGTCCGAAAAGCTCCAGAAAGTTGCCAATGAATTCCCGTGACTTCTCTTCCCATTTGTGGATGAGGTCCTGGCTCTTCTCTTCCACTCTGTAGACAAAATGTTTCGACTTTTCCTCCACCGTACGGACTGTCTCTTTCATCTTGTCCACCTGGTTCTGGAGCCGGTACTTTTTCTCCTGAAATAAAGTAAGGTGCATTTGTGTCTAATTTTGTATTTACAGCTTGTTTTTCCTTTTAAGTTTGATTAAAAATGAAATATTTTCTTACATTAATGAAGCCAACATTTAGTTCACGGGCTGTGTAGCCTCTTTGCAGGTTGCGTCTGACATACATGTCGTAATTACGAACGATACGAGTGATCAGATCGGATGTGGAGATGCCCTCCGTCCTCTGAGTGGCCACAAACATTCCTGACATGAACACACAAATACTTTAAATATGTGTAATTAATTATGAGAAAGAAGACAACTAGAATTTATTTTAACGTTGCATGAATTTTCACCTGCTTCCTTGATGTGTTTGTAGACGTCCTCTGATCCAGCGGAGGTGTAAGGTATATCATCATGGGCCACAAAGTCAATCTATGAATGCAACAGAACGGTCTACAGACAGTTTGGACACCGTATAGCTTTAACACTTTATGACATTATAGGAAGCTGTGTTTAAAGTTACTGTGTGACCTTTGACCTTATGTTTCTCGAGGAATTCTGGTGTAAGACTCCAGGGTGCATCCCGCACTACCTCGTCAACGTAACGGCAGTGCCTGAGGGCTTCGTAGCGTTCGTCCTCTGTCATCACCGTATAGCCCTTACACTTGTGAGTGAGTTCATCGCTGCACACTAGGAACACAGAGATTTTCAGTGCTTTCACGTTACGCCACGGCAGATTTAAGTTCAAACTTTGACTAGGTCAGTCCAAAACCTCCATTTTGGGTTTTTTTAGCCATACAGATGTGGACTTGCTGGATTGTTTCGGATCACTGTCCTACTGCATAACCTAAGTGAGCTTCGGGAAAACAAACTAATAGATGGACATTCTCCTTCAGATAGCTGAAGCAGAAACTGATAGCAGAGAGCAGAATTCAGGGTTCCTTCAAGTCTTCCAGGTAGGTCTTGAAGCAGCAAAGCAGCCCTAGACCATCACACTACCACTACCATGTGTTGATGTTCTTTTTATGAAATTGTTAGTTTCATGTCTCACGTAGCAAGACTCAAACCTTCCAAAAAGTTCAAGATTTCCTTTGTCAGTGCACAGAATATTTCTCCAAAAGTCTTGGGGATCATCACAATGTGAGATGAAACTTTGTTTTGTTTTTGGTCAGCAGTGTTTTTTTACCCTCTCAATGTCTCTTTTTTATTGCTGAATCATGAACTCTGACCTTAAGCCTTGACCCTGCACTTCCCCAGATGTTGTTCTGGAGTCTTTTGTGACCTCCTGGATGAGTTGTCGATCTAATTTTGGTATGCTGGACACTCCTAGGAAGGGCAACTGCTTTTCCGAGTTTTCTCTGTTTGTGTATAATGGCTCTCACAGTGGTTCACTGAAGTCCCAAAGCTTTAGAAATGGCTTTGTAAATCTTTCCATACTGATACTTCAATTTTTCACTAGTTAGTCACACTTACTTTAAGATTTAACAATGGAAGTATTTTCACACACAATCAGGAAGGTTTGGAGAATGTTCTTCACTTACTGAATGAAATCATCATTTAATAACTGCATTTATATTTATTCGAGTTGTCTTTGTTTAATATTAAAATTACTTTGATGACCTGAAACATGTGAGTGTGACAAATATGCAAAAAAAAAAAAAAGATATCAGGAAGGGGAAAAATGCTTTTTCACTGCAGTGTACACGTGACTCTTTGGAGGCCTTCTGTGTCTATTTTCAGAGTGTTACTTTGTGCATGCGTTACTATGGCGAGTGAATGAAAGGCATACTTTACCTCCTACTATAAGATGAGTGTTTGGGAACACATTCTTTGCCTGCATCAGAGCTCGAGCATGTCCCGAATGGAAAAGATCAAAGATTCCATCAGCGTAGACTCTCACGGGGCGGTTAGCTAAACATGAAGGGTGGTCTTTAAATGCAGTCATGTCATGACATAAAACTGGAGCAGTTTATATTTTTGCTGTTACAAATATGGAATTCTAATGACACAGTGATGCTTTTAATTGTTAGTTAATCGTTATTTTGCTGATTTGTCACTCAGTCAGATTCACAGCTGTGATCAAACCCTGAATCATCAAAATAACTGGCAGTTATGTAACAATGCTGATAATGAAATCACTTTTTTATAACTGATATCAGATAATTACAGCACAGCAAAACATCTTGAGTTAACTTTTCTTTTCCGAATTATCTTCCCTGTGTATTCAGAATTTTTTTTAAAAAAGGTGGTGATAAGTGCAACCTGGTGTCCCCCTCCGTGCTTGAGCAATGGTGAGCTTGTCATGTGGGATATCAGATTTAAAACCTGTAGACTTGGCAAAATCTGCTGGCTCCCGTGGAGTCTGAACACAAAGACCAGATGGAGACATTCAGATACAGTTGGTGCAAAAAGTCATCTGTTCTCCAAATCATTTAAATTTTACAGGTCGCCAGAATACATTATATGACACAAAACTATGTGTAATTACTGACGAAACATGTTCCCTCTTGCTTCATTCCTAACTGCTCGTGTTTCAAGTTTATCCAATCTCTTGCACGTGTTCAGACTTCTGCCCAGAAGTGGATGTTATTGGTACAGTCATGTTGCATTTGATAAACACTGGGGTTCATAAAAACAGAAACTGTAAGACAGTATACAGGAACACTTTAGAAAATTAAAGCATTTAAGTGAATTACTTATAATAGAAATATATGAGATGTGGTAAGTTTGCAGGTTGTGCCTCCTCTCTGTATGATAATAACTTCAAGGTAGGTTTTTTTTACCAATTTTAGCACATGGATGTTCAAAGATGCTATAGACTTTGTGTTGCCTGCATGTCCACCTTTATCCTTTGGTGTGCTGAAAGATATACTTTAAACTCTTGATCTCTTTTTAAGTGTCTTTTGCTCCTTGAGTTGTGTTCAAATATATGATTGGTTAGTATACCAGTGCAAAATATTAATTTGACCTTGTAAACATTAGCAACATGCTCCTATGCTTCTTAATTTTTGTCTTGTATTCTGATCTCAGCCTTCATGGCTTATACACATACTGACGCACAAGCCAGCATATTTCCACATCGGACATAAATGTAAGAATTAAAATTCTAATAAATAATTATTGTTTTCGTGTTAAGTCTTTAATTCCTTTTGACATTAATTATTGCTACTACAGACATGAGTCATGCTGTTCCACAGAGTTAATCGGTTAACTTATCCCAGTCATATAACCACAGTGGAAAAGATTACCTCAGTAATATTCAAAGCATGTTAAATAATAATGCAGTATAAGGCAGAGATATACCTCACTTCATTATAGTGTCCTCTAAATATATTCACAAAAACAAAATAAGCGGGGATCTTGTGGGGCTCCCTGTTGTTTATTATTTGAAAAACAGTGTGCAGTTGGTTCTCTTTGCTAATGACAGAAGCAGGCTTACCCTGCGAGGGCCTCCTCTTTGATTGTGCACAGCCTGTTGATGGTGCTGTCCATTGCCACCACGGCCTCGTCTCCTGCGAGCCATCTGGGATGTTCTTTTGTCAGCCAACAATAACACTGCACAAGCCTGCTGCTCCTCTCAGTCAGCCCTACTACTGCAAGGGAAGGATCTCTAAAGCTGTGTGTCTGTTGAAGTATACATCCTATCACCCTGCCTGACCCCGATGACAGGATAACATAGCGGGCAAAGTTCAGGCCACAGTGGTAAAAGCATTCAGAAATGTAGATTGCATTTGCAATCAATGCTGAGCTTGTAAAGACTTTCCCTTTATTTGTGCAGTGGCAGCAGCAGCATGATCCAGCGAGTGTTGATCCACTGAAAGTCCAGCTCTTTAACATTTTAGTACACATCTGTAAAAATATGCTTGGTTTTTTTTACCATTTTTCAAAATTTTATTCCTTACATTTTAACATAAAGACTAGAGGTTGCACACGTAACACTGTAATTTTTTCTGAGAAAGTCATTCAAGATCAACTATGAAGCTGTAATGGGAGGTCAGACACTACCAGCCTTTGGAACCAAACACAGGGGACAGTGAGTCCCGGCATTTCTCAGAGTTGTTAAAAGTTAGCCACAGTGGCAGAAACCTGTGTATATCTTAAAATCAATAACACCCTGTCTTTCTTGTGCATTATAGCACATAATGCACATCATGGTTTTGACATCAACTCATTCAGTTTTTTAGTGCTGAAGTGTTTCCCTATGTAACACACACAACCACGACAAAGCTGCACACGAAACATTATTTTCTACACAAAAATAAATAAAACTAAGACTTTTCAGGGAGGCTAGCTGCTAAAAAATGTTTTAGTCAGTCAGTGACTCCGTCTACTCTGTTTCAGTTCAAGTATATAAAAAACACTGACTAGTGTGATTACATAACTTTTCATTTAGTGCTAACATCTGGTCAAAGTTTCAGTTTGTCTAGCAGGCTACTTTTATGACTAATATTCCCATCAGACATCTGCCTTTTTTCTTTAACTCTGCTCTCTTTAGTTTCACTTTAACTTTGAGCTGAGCTGTTTTTGAGTAAATCCAATGATTTTGTACAAAACACATTTTAAAAGTAATGCACCTAGCGCTAAGCACTGGTGACAAGGCTGAGATAACAAGGCTGAAAGTCTTGTTATCTCTTTGGGTGTGTGTCATGTTCAGGAGATACCACAGATATGTAGTGATCTTTGTAATGTTTGTAAGGTATTTAGGACTTTATCAAAAGGTCCAAATTATTTATTGTAGAACTATTTTTCTAAAGAGGAAACTTTGAGTCAGATAGTCGGTCACAGAGTGGAAATTTAAGAAATGTTTCACCAAACCACAGATTGGATGATCAGCTCATACATATGTCTGCTTTTACGAATTACTGTACTGTAATCCGCAATAAAGTGTTGGGAAATCTTTAACTGCTTTATGGAGGTGAGCTCATAATGAACAACTGGCCTTGGTTTTCCAGAAGTGACTTATGGAAAATCCCTTGAACATGTTTCACTTTCATTGTTATTCCTCCCTGATAAATCGCAGCACTTTGAAAAACAAATGCTAGATTTTTGGTTCCAGATCAGAATAATCTCAGTCAGCAACAAGCATAACCGGTGTGATCACACAGGAACGGGGAGTGATTTCATGGGAATTTCTCACCTGTGAACACAATGACCTGGGGTAAGGGGGTGTGGTTATCTATGCGAAAGCATGCTGGGCGGGAGCATTGCTGTGCTGGAGCATTGCTGTGCTGTTCTTCTCACTTCCTGAACTGAAGGCCTCCAAATATGTGGAGGTACAAACACAGGATAACCTAACATTCAGGAGCTTTGACACACCACGTTACCCTGCATTGAAGGTAAGACTCTGATTACAATAAAAACATTTCATATTCTTACATTCTTTGGAGAAAGGCAGAACCTGTACTATACAAAAGGCGTGCTCTATAAATCACCAGTCTCAGGGTGTTCAAGGAGCAAAGACATATTTTTCTGCTCTTTTCTGACTCCTGTTTGGTAGATGAGTAACCAGTTAAGGATACGGTGTAAAGTATTAGAGAAAGAGAACCGTCTGTTTTGTTTGTGTGGTTATATTATGAACAGGATAATGTTTGAAATGTCTTTTTATGTAATAGTCTGACTGATTAATCTATTTCAATTTAAAGTGCCCGTGTAAAGCATGCTCCTGTGGCAGTATCTGATAACCTTTCTGCTGGTTACTGTTCAAATATGCAAAGGTAGGAAACAAATCATGAAAATGTAAATGGCTTTCTTTACATATCAGCATTGTGTGTGTGTGTGTGTCTGTACAGTGTTTGCACACACGTACAGCTGTGGTCACAAAACATATGACAAAAATGTATCACAAGTTTTCAGTCAAGCAGCATTTGAGGAAATGCTGTTTCTTGGAATTAGTTAAGGGTCCTCTTCTAATTTTACTGTAAGTGGAGTCACTGCTGATGTGCAACTGTTACTGAAAAACACATTTCTGTACTTTTCTTTTCATCTTAGTAAATAACCATCCTGTCAGTGATAAAATCTTTAAACAATCTAATAGTCTAGATATCATTTCAAGTTCTTACAAAGTCCGTGTCTAAAATATGCATTTGCTTAGCAGTAGATAGTTATATGTACAGAGGTGTGTCCTGAGCTTGGGTGCAGTAAGTTTCAGTGAGTCAGTGCGACATGAAAACTTGTAATGAGGAACAATGAACTACACACTGAAACCAGTAGTACTGATGTCACAAGATGACATCAGCACAATGTTGGTTTGAGATATTATACAAACACGCTTTCGGCACTAAGTGATCACAAAAAAATGGTTTGCATGCTTTAGTCACACTGATGTTAAATCTCTTACGAGAAACATGTGGCCAAGGTAGCAGCGATACAAATTCAAAACCCGTTAAAAATGCAGTATTGAAAGACAAGATCTACAACAGCAACAATATCTATGCTGGTCAGATCCATAAAGGTCCCACAAATTACATGAGACACACACTGGATATGAGGAATGGAAGTAGTCACTGTGATGTCAGGTTTGAGGCCTTGATTTTGGGGTTCTGCCCTGTTTTAAATCATTTGTAGAATTCATAGAATTCGTTATCATGAATTGGAGATGTCCAATTCATTGACTTGACTCAGCATAAATGAATGTTTGCGAGTCAATTGAGGATCAATTACTGTTGCATTTCATATTAAATAAATACATCCTCTGTACAGGTGAATAAGAGAATTGGTTATAGAGATCTAAACCAACTTTTATTAACAGGTTGTATTTTTGCCATAAAGTTTGTCATTTTAACACTGGAGTCTGGGTGGATTCACTTAAAGCCTCAAGTGCTGAATCTGTGGCTTGATTGTTCAGAGATGTTAGGGCAGCAAATCGAGGGCCTGCTCAGTTAGCCAGGTGGTTAGATTGTTGTGGCTGATCAGTGTGTTGTGGTTGAGTAGGTGTTTAAAAACCTTTAAAATGTACTGCAAGTACAGGGTGTCAGAATAACGGGCTATATATATATATATATACTGTATATGACACATGCCTCTCAAGATGGCATAAAGTTTAGACGTATAGTATTTAGATGTTGTGCAATCTTTCCCATGCAATGTCTGCAGAGATCAATTACATAATATCTTATTTACCTGAATGCATCTGTCTTGTTTTGTTTTTTTTATCTCTCACCAGCTGAGAAATGCGATGAATTTACCGATCTGAATCTTGGTCACTCAATCATTGGTACCAGCCTCAAAGTTCGGTTGTTGCTATACAGTAGATTAAATGGGACATGTGGTACCCTCATGTCCCACACCGACCTGTCTGCCTACCCCCAATTTAACGCGTCAAAACCGACCACCTTCATCATTCACGGGTATCGGCCCACTGGATCTCCACCGAAATGGCTCGACAAGCTCACTGAGCGTCTGGCGGTCAGGAAAGACATAAACGTTATAGTGGTAGACTGGAACTACGGTGCTGCGACTCTGAATTATTGGGAAGCACTGAAGAACACACACAAAGTAGCATCCAACATCACAGCTTTCATTAACATGTTGCAGGTATGGCAAGTTGTCTGATTTCAAATGTCACAGAGTGTGTAGTGTCTAGCGATTCTAAAACTGATATTTTTTCAGGAGCACGGAGCCGATCTGAGCTCCATCCACATGATTGGTGTCAGTCTAGGAGCTCACATATCAGGCTTTACAGGCGCTAACTTGAAGGGAGAAATTGGAAGAATAACAGGTAAGAGTGGCACTTACATTGACATCACTTCCACTTTCTGATATAGAATTAAAACATGAAGTGGTATTTTTACTTGTTTTAAATCCCTCTAAAACAGGCCAATAGTAAAGCGAGCCTAATTTATGTTTCAGGTCTTAAGAACAATCTTATTTGACTCAATCTAAAGGAGAAGAAAACTTCTTTAGAACTTGTCCCTTTGAGAAGTTTGCATGACATTTGGAAACTGACGTGCTTAAGGGTGACATTTTGTAGTGGCTCTTGACTGAGCTTTTAATTCTTAGATTTCCAACTTTAGAAGTCACTAATAGCAAAAGGAGATAAAGCCACTGTTGCTAAAGGGTTTAATAAAAGTTGCAGAGTGTATAAACAATGTGTTATTTGTCATGGTTGAGTTGTGGAGTCAAAGGAACATACCATGCTTCGGGTTTTGCCTGGGTTGGAGTCGCCATGAAAAAAGCGGCACAGTTTTGGTAAAATCCCTGAGGAGAGATGACGTTCAAAGATCACGCTAATTCTCTGGAGGCTCACTGAGAACATCTGGTTTAAAACAGCAGGGAAAAACTGTCACATGAAAAAAAAGATATGTGGAAAAAAATGAGAAAAGGAGACAGCTATGAAGGTCAGCTGGGATAAGCGCTCGTCCTAGGTGTTGTCGGAATATTTAAGTGAGGTCAACATTCTGTTTTCTAGTGTTGTGTTTAGGACTGAATTTCAAGCTCGACTGATGTTTTCTAATGTGATGTTTGCAGCACTGGATCCTGCTGGGCCAGGGTTCAAAGGCAAAAACCCAGAGGACCGACTGGACTCTTCAGATGCACAGTTTGTGGATGTCTTGCACACGGACATCGATTGTCAGTCAATCACCTTATTTATTATTATGAAGAATTTCTTTTCTTTACACAAAACAGGCATACACGTTGTGTATATGTGTCAATTTTTTATTGTTATATTACAGTGCTGGGTTTCAGGGAACCTTTAGGTCACATTGATTTCTACGCCAATGGAGGAGCAGACCAACCCGGCTGCCCAAAGACTATTTTCTCAGGTAAGATCAGTAAGTTTAGGAAACTTTTGGTATAAAGAACTGAACTTTATGTTAACAATTTACTTTCTTATCCCTGAAAAGGACAGTATTTTAGATGTGACCACCGGAGATCGGTGTACCTCTTCATTGACTCTATAAATGCCACATGTACCAGCAGGACCTACCCCTGCTCGTCCTATAAAGACTTTCTGGATGGCAAATGCTTAACCTGCAGTCAGTTTGGTAATGCTGGATGTCCTATTTTAGGTGGGTGATGAAAAACACACAGATTAAATTTTTTGTCAACTAACAGGCAGTTACGAAAATCCAAATATGCACATATTGCCAGTTTGTATTTTATTTCTTTAGATTTTACAGTGTATTATTCAGCACTGACACAGGTGTTTTAACCTAACCCAGGTTATGACGTCATAAAATGGAAAGACATCCTGCTGGAACAGAACCAAACAAAGGCCTACTTCAAAACAAACGGAAAATCTCCATACTGCAGTGAGTAACAGTTTACTAATGATCACAGTAAGCTATAAAAAAATCCTTAATTTCAATACAGCATACAATCTGATTGTCAGCCTGCACTGCCACCTAGTGGTAGAACTATACTTTTCTCAATGGTTTAACACATTTTAATGTGCCACTTTATTAGGTACACCTGTTCAACTTGTTATTAAAGCAAATATTTAATTAGTCAATCACATGACAGCATCTCGGTGCATTTAGTACACTTGCCAGAGGTCAGAGTAGAATGACCAGGCTGATTTGAGCTGTTAGGAAAGCAACAGTAACCACTCTTTACAAATAAAGGTATGCAGAAAAGCATCTCTGAATTCACAACATGTCAGACCAAATGGGCCACAGCAACAGAATCAGAAAGTCTTGCTCCTATCAGCTAAGAAAAGGAAACTGTGTTTAAAGTGTGCACAGGTCCACCAAAATTAGACAAATGAAGATTGGAGACACATTACCAGGTCTCAGGAGTGTAGTTGTCTGCTGTGAGATTTGGCATAAACAACATGATAATATTGATCTTTCCTGCCTTATTTTTGACATATCCCAGATTGTGCTGGTGTAATGGTGTGTGGGATATCTTCTTGGCACACTTTGGAGCCCATATTATGAACTAAGCATCATTTGAGTGTCACAGTCTACCTGATTATTGTTGCTGACCATGTCCATCCCTTTATGACCACTGCTTCCAGCAAGATAACACGCTGTGTCAAAAAGCTCAAATCATCACAAACTAGTTTCTTGAGCATGACATTTAGTCCACTTTTCTCAAAGGGCCTCCACAGTCACCGGATCTCAATCCAACAAAGCACCTTTGGGATGTGGTGGAACGAAAGTTTTATATCCTTAATGTGCAGTTGACAAATCTGCTGTAACTGTGTTTTGCTGTCATGTTAATGTGGACCAAAATCTCAGAGGAATGTTTCCAGCACCTTGTTGAATCTATGCCATGAGGAATTTATTTATTTATTTTTTATAAAAAATCTAAATGAACAGTTATGTTTATAACCCTTGAAATGGGGAATGAGCCAGAGAAGCAAGACAGGTTAAGTGTGTTTTATAGTTCAAAACAAAAGACTTGAATTAAAAAATGTCATGTCTTTGCTCAGTGACAAACTACAGGATGGATGTGGTGATATGGAACAAGGATGTGCAGTGGGGATACTTGACTGTTAAACTTCATGGCAATGGTAAACAAGCACAGGCAACCATTGACCAGTAAGTCTCCTCTGCATATATAGCCAAGACTTGTCTTTATCTCCATGTTACTACCTTCTCTAACTAATGTATTTCCCCCCCTCATATTAGTAAATCCTTAAATTTCAAGAAGTTCACAGACACCGAGCTGTTGGCTGCGTTTGACAAAGACATTCAGTGGGTGGAAAAGGTGTCTGTTAAATTCTCCACTGGGAATGTATTGCAGCCCAAACGTAAGCTCAGAATTCTCCGAATCCGTCTCAAAAACCTGGAACCTAAAGGGAATAAAGCACAGGGGTATGCTAAAATTTTACCTTTAAGAAATGACACGCAGCATCAGCTGGTTTCTTTGTTGAAGCACTTCTTATATCTCCCAGCTGTAGATTTACCGACGTGTCTGGTTTTTCCCCTCACAGGCCTCTGTGTCGATATGACGTCCTTCTCGAGGAGAACAAAGAGGTCACCTTCAGGCCAATTCCCTGTGAAGAAACCAACTTCTAAAGGGGAGAAAAATTGCATAACATTTCACTGCATGTATGGAGAGAGATTCGGCTGATTCTACAGTTCTTCCAGAATTGTTCATGAAAAGACCAGCACTGCTAAAACAAAACAAAATAACACAATGTTGCCTCACAGTAAGAAGGTCTATGTTTGAGCCAACTGGCTCGCTGGGACTTTTGTGTGCAGTTTGCACTGTCCCACAGTCATTTGGGGGTTGGGTTAACTGGTGATTGAGTCTAAGTTGGCTGTCGGTGTAACTTTGAGCGTGGACGGTTGTCCATCCCTGTTGTTAGTGCGATAGACTGGTGATTTGTCCAGGGTGTACCCTACTGCTGGGATAGGCCCCCTGCACCTCTGAACTGGATAAGTGGAAGATGGATGACTAGACCAGTAATCTGAATTAGACAGATTATCTGTCACAAATGAGTGAAAAAATAATAACATATTTACCTTTTTTGATAGAAAAGTCAACGTTAACGCGCCATCAACGTTAACGCGATTAACGTGATTAAAATTTTTTAACGCATTTCACCCATCTGCTGCGCTCCAGATGGGTGAATTGCGTTAAAATGGGTGTAGCTCAGGTGGCAGAGCAGGTCAGCCACTAATCAGAAGGTCAGTGGTTCAATCCCAGGCTGCCTCCTGGCTGCATGCCAAATATCCTTGGGCAAGATACTAACCCCATGTTTGCCTACTGGTGGTGGTCAGAGGGCCCGGTGGCGCCAGTGTCCGGCAGCCTCGCCTCTGTCAGTGCGCCCCAGGGCAGCTGTGGCTACAATGTAGCTTGCCATTGCCAATGGGTGAATGACTGAATGTAGTGTAAAGCGCTTTGGGGTCCTTAGGGACTGCGTAAAGCGCTATACAAATGCAGGCCATTTACCAAAATTTTTAATTGTGATGACGGATTAATCTGTGTTAACCCGTTAACGTTGACAGCCCCTGTAGAACACATAATGTACGACTGATAGATTTTATTCACTTTAGGCACTGGCAAAGTTTTTGTTTTTTGTTGCTTGTCTTTGCTTTTATTCCTGTTTACTTTTTTATGCCAATATAAATTTTCAACATCAGTAGTAACTATATTTATTTTTAATAAACACACAATGCACATCAGCACCCAGTAAATTTACATTCTTTGTGCAATCAGAAAGAAAACAAGTGCTATTTTTTTTTCTTTTTACAAGCCTAAAATCTGTGTGCTCATCCTTATTACATTATTATAAACAAATTCTTGAGTCTCTGTAAATGAACTGCTGCTTGTCATTTCTCATCCTTCTCTCTCTCGGAGTCACTGTCACAATGGATAAAAATGCAGTTCAATTATGCCGTAGTACATATTACCACCAATCATTGTCTTAATGGACGGTGATAAGTGAAATCTCCTGGAAAACTAAGTAAGAAGGTTGATGAATGCCTTTGGTGACGTGACGAGAAAAAAACAAGATGTTTGATGTGTAACTGCGCCGGTCGTCTCCAGAGGGAAAGGACAGTTTGCTGCAGCCTCCGTCTTTATGTCTGCTTCCATCTTTGCACTTTCACCAGTGACTCAGTAAAAATATTAAGCCCTCTGGGTCAGCCCACTCAGCAGTCCAAAAAGAAACGGTAAATCAGAAATCTGATGAATCTGATGAAAGAATAGTCGTCTTTGCTCATTTAGACATGTGCTTCTTCATTCGCTGAATTTCCATCTAAAACGGAAAAAAATCGGATTTTGAAAAAAATCAAATCATGATAAATCTTCCTACCTTGAAGTGTTTACGTCCATTGAAATACGATGTTACTAAATTTTATTATCCTCGGCCACTTTACCTGTAACGTTAAGCGAATCCTTTTCTCCTCATCCAGCTCATTCATCAGCAGTTTGATTTCTTTGCTGGAATAACACAATGTTGTTAAATTAGCACAGCAAAAACCTGACTGAAACTACAGTTGGTTGGTACTGATCTTGGGCTGGGAGTGTCAAATGCCCTCCAGAGTGAGGATGAGCAGGTAAACAGAAAACTGTGCAGATGTCTACAACTTATAGCTAATGTGCAATTAGGGAAAGACAGCCATACTTGTGCTGAGTCTTCATCTGTTCAAACTGGCCCTTCAGGTCTCTCAGCTCTGTCTGCAGTTGTTCCAGGTTTGGCGAGGCGTGCCCTTCTGGATTTCTGCTGGGCTGTGAGTGTGAGTTGATGCCTGCAGGCGGAGCTGGGTGCAGCACAGCAGAGATAGCCTTTGGCAGGAGAGAGGAGAAAGACTCTGTGGGCACAGTTTTGGTTTCTAATGCCTGTGGAAAACACAAAAGAAATATAAGAAGTTGTCATTTACTGCAGTTTAACAGCTGTGGATTGTACGACCTTTAGCATTTTATTTTATACACTGCTCGAAAAAATAAATAAAAATGAAAGGAACACTTTGAAAACACATCAGATCTCAATGGGAGGGAAAAAACTGTGCTGATATTTCTACTGATATAGACTGCATGATGAATGATGATGCCACATCGTGAAATAGAAATAAAAATGATCAACCTACAAAGGGCCGAATTCAAAGACACTCATCACACATCAAAGTGTGGTGTGCTGTGGGATCTTCCCTGGAGGAGGAACTGTCTGCATTTTCTCAACACATTGTGAAACACCACGAGGAACCCACAGGAACACTGCACCAACATAGGGTCTGACAATCCAAGGACTTGATAACTAACGGCTGTCAGGGTACTGCCTTTTAGCCTGAAGAGGTCTGTGTGCCCCTCCATGGATATGCCTCCCCAGACCTCCTTCACCACCAAACCAGTCATGCTGAACTACAGGCAGAATAGCGTTCTCCACAGCTTCTCCAGGCCCTTTCACATCTTTCTCACACTCAGGGTGAGCCTGCTCTCATCTGTGAAAAGCACAGGTCAGGTCAGTCATGGACCTGCTAATTCTGGTATTCTAAGGCAAATACCAGTTGGCTCCATGGAGGACGTTGGGCCCTCAGGCCAGCCTCATGAATCAGTTTAATTGTTTGCTCAGAGACATTCACACCAGTGGCCTGCTGGAGGTCAGGTTGTAGCGCTGGCAGTGCTCATCCTGTTCCTCTTTGCACAGATGATCAGATACGGTCCTGCTGATGGGTTAAGGACCTTCTACGCTCCTTTCCAGGTCTCCTAGAGTAACTGCCTGTTTCCTGAAATCTCCGTGCTCTTGAGACTGTGCTGGGAGACACAGCAAGCCTCCTGGCAATGACTTATATTGATGTGCTTTCCTGGAGCAGTTAGACTACCTGTGCAACCTATGTAGTGTCCAGGTGTCGTCTCATGTTACTGGTAGTGACAGTGACCCTAGGCAAATGCAAAACTAGCGAAAAAACACTCAGGAAAAATGTCAGTGTCCTCCACCATGTAAAACCATTCCTGGTGTCTCCTTGTTGCCCCTCAGTGCACCTGTTGTTAATTTTAGTAACAGCAAAGCAGCTGAAACTGATTAACAACCTCCCTCTGGTCAATATTCTAGAAGTTTAATTATCTTGATGCTATGCTCTGATTAAAAAGTGTTAATTTCATTCAGTTTTTGAGCAGTGCACTTACAGGCAGGATGGATCCATTCTGAGTTGTTTGTTGAGTTCCTTCTGGCAGCGAATTCTTTACTTCACTCTGGGTTTTCTTTCGTTCCTCCTCCATCATGAGTGTTACCTGTAAAATAAAGTCTAGTTTGAGACGTCTGATAAGTAAAATACATTTATGGTGACATGTTGTTCTAGCTTTTGGTGTTTCTTAGTCCCCGAAGATGATTTTCAACACGATTACAAAAAGGGGACCGAGTCACTACAGGGCAAGTACCTTTTAACTTTGTTTTAAGTAAGGAGTCAAAGTAGATATCTTCTGCGTCTCTACTTGTCTCTCTGTGTGTGTATGGGGCAGCTCAGAAAAGTTAAATTTATCCCAAGGACAGAGTGACACAAGCAGACCACACCACACACTCTTTTCAAACACAGCACCAAGCTATAAACAAACTGGACGATTAAGAAATGGAATGGCTTGGCTTGTAGATGGCTTTCATTAAAAATGTATACTTCCCAGAGTCCGAAGCTCTGACTGTAACCTCTCATCTACAGCATGAGCTGCGTGCTCATTCAGCTTCTCCGTGATAGACACAACTGACACAAACTCCTCAGTGTCTTTGAGAGAAATGGAGATTACATGTTAAAACACACCTCGCAGAGCTTGGAAGTCACTGAATGGTCATTCTTAGACATCTCGCTCCTTCTTTTGCACATTTTCAAAGTCTAGATTAACATTCTGCCTCAGACATGCAGCATCCGAGCACAGTAGCATTTCAATACATGTAACAAACAATAGTTGCAAGGCTTACCGGGAATGAGGGCTGAACTATAGCTGCCCATCGTGACAGAGAAGAATACAGTGAAAGACAGAAAAACCCTGCAGTGCCCTTAAGTCTACATCTACAAATGACAAATGGGAGCAAGTCAGTGGGACACAAATCAACAGAAACCTGTCAGCTCAGTGCAGTCTCACACCATGCTGCTTCTTTAAGAGATCTGTGCTCTTTGTCATGAATCAGCCCAGCAGCAGAAGTATTTCTTTATCAGTGAGTGTGAGAGAGAGACTAAATGTGTAAGAGCAGAGGCAGCTGTTTCTCTCATGCCACAGCAGTGAACTAATGTGCAACACATGCTGGAGCCAGTGCAGAGTAGGGAGCACAGTGACAGATTAGTAAACATAGTAAACCAATTACCAGATTATTGTCAGTTAAAGCCACGATCCGGAGCGCACGCTCACCTTGTTTTTCCAGCTTTGCCGCTGAGATAAAGCAGCATCTGCGGTAACTCGACACCACCCATTGTAATCCACAGTGGTCTGCAGAGTATGCTGCGATGAAGAGTGGTGCTGTCCGGTCTAAGTTTAGAGCAGCGCAGCCCCACTCTGCTCCCAAATATCACCGGGGCACAGCAAAGGGCGTCACAGACTGACGGCTGACAGTTGTTTAAACGGACAAACGATGCAAAAAAACAAAAAATCAAGAAGGTTGACGACTTCAGTTTAATTCTCACAAGCTGTTTCAAAACAGTCGTCAAAGGGTGAGCACGTTAGAGAGGCATATCCACGTAAGGTTTGCAATAATGTCTTCATAAAAGGACATTCTTGTGAATGAGTTAGTAAAACGGTGAGTTAAAAAAAAAAAAGAGAGGAAACAGAAGAGTTTCCAAACTCCCTCTACACACATTCACACTACTCGCATAACACAACAACAGATTGTCCTCCTGTCACAGCTCCAGAGATCAGCTGTTGTCGAATGCTTGAAGAAAAAGATATGTCTTCAGCTTAGGTTTAAAAAGTGACTTCAGACAAGCATCAAGCTGTCTGGGGTCACTTTGGAGGTCATTCCAAAGTGTCAGTGCCACAAGATGAAAGCCATGACCCCCTTTTTGTATACCTTTCAGCTGTGGGATGGGTCAAGAGTGATTAGGTTACAGACCTTGAGAATCTTGAGGGAGTATATGTACATATGCATTTCTACCAAGACCATTTAAAGCTTGAAACACAAGTACTATCACTTTACTTTGTAAGGGACGGAGCCGGTGCAGGACTGCTAACACTGGAGTAATGTGATCTCTTGGTTTTTTTTGTCGCAGTTAGTAGTCTGGCTGCAGCATTTTTAGAATAGTTGTAAGAGATGATTCACTAGTTCAGGGGTAGGCAACCTTTCTGATGACGAGTGCCATTTAAAATTTCCTCAGAGGTCAGTGTCCCATATGATTGCATTAGCAATAAATTTAATAACGCTCTATATTAACGGTTACACACTATATAGAACCACTTTATAGAATTATATTTGTTTGCAGATGTTGGCAGCTATCAGCGAATAGTTATCAGCTATTTTGAAACAAAGAAAGACACTTTTTATCCATAACAAGAACTCCATAACAACAAATGAACTGTACAACAGAAAATACAAATGCTATTTATGGTCTCCTCACAAGAATGATAAGAAAAATAAACTAAGCCAATATGGCATGTTTGTTAATACAGAGACACACATGTTAATATGATCTCTGGTCTCCCACTCAGAGACACAGGTCTCCGAGTGTCCAGCATTCAGACGGCTACCTGAGGACACTCATGTGAGAGAAAATCTGCTCACACAGATATGTAGAGCCAAATACTGTCAATAAGGCCTCTGCAATGTTCTGAAGACAGTTAAACTTGTCAGGTAGTGATGTCCAGCAGGTGAAAATGCAAGCTCCATGAACACGCACAGCTGTGGATTCCAGCTGCTTCGATGTTGCATTAACTGGCATTAACTCAGCCAGTTAATGCGAGACAAATCTAGCTGCTCATTAAAGATTTCTGGTTTGATCAGAAAATAAAACATTGGTCCATACACCTGAAAGTCCCAAAAATGCATTCTGTCTCGAGTCTACGGATGTATCCGTGTATCTCCGTGGTGCTGATGCTGTGCTGAGCGGAAAGCTCCTGAAGCTTTTGAAGTGTCGGAATGTGGAAAGCTAACAACGTCCCTCTTACCAGTAGGCTAAGTTATTTTTAGCCAATTACAAGTTGAATCTAGAACTTGGGGTTGTTAGTTAAGATACCGTCATTAAGAAGAGGCACAACTAATGTGTCTATGTGAGCTGATTTGCAATGTGCACCGCTGGCGCGGCCATTTATTTTTTGATGCACCTTCTCAGATTAATTCACTGCGTGTCGTGCCCAGGGCTGGACTGGGACAAAAAAACAGCCCGGGCATTTTGACTAAAGACCGGCCCACCAGGTATTAAAGCCATAAAGCCTTTGAATGAAAACAAACACTGTTGTGACAGTGATGTACAATCTTGTTGGTATATGTATGATTTCTATACATTTTACATCAGATGAAAACTTTGGTTGTAAGCTTCAGATAATTATTTAATAACAGCCAGACATTTTAAATGAAAATAAGAAAGTATTTCTTTGTGTCCCCCTTTCCCTGTTAATGCCCCACCTGCCCCCCCTGGCAAAACGTTGCTAGACCCGCCCCTGCACAGTTACCAGCTGTCAGCTACTTAAAAAAGGATCCTGGTGTTATTTGTCTCTCAGAAACAGTTCATAACTTCCCTTCAACTCATTCATGTCACCTAAAAGGTAAACCTGCTTCTCCATCACCTGTTCAGCTCTGATGATTCAGTAAGGACATCTCCTGGTTTCTTCTTCATGTTTCCCTCTCACCAGATATCCAAACCTATATCATGACCAGCAGCTTATACAGCTGTGGCTCCAGCAGGGGCGATTTTAGCCCATTTTTGGGGGTGCTTCAGCACCCCCAAAATGAATCAAAGCACTCCCAAAGATTTCTTACTTTGTTGACAATATTTGCTGTTTGTGTGACACACTACTAAAAATATAAAAGCATACAGTACTTGTTTGAGACATAACACTTTAACAACAAAAGTATAGATAACCTCCCCCCTCCCAAAGTGGTTTGTTCCAGCACATCTCTCCTACTCTGACTCTAGCGCCCTTTCTGCCAGAGCGATGGTGGCTGAGAGGCAGCGGAGCTGAGGTGTGAGTGCCTGGCTTAAAACAGGACATGTTGGCTGCATTTAACCTTCAGTTACTCTTTATATAGTTAGGTAGGAGTCAGACCATGTTTCTTTTTAGCTGAAAAACATTACACCCAGGTAACCTGCAGTGTTGAAAACGTGTTTTCTGACGATGTTTGCTACCCTACAATCCGTCCTACTCTGTAGGACATTTGACCGTCCTGTTGCTCCCATTGAAATTTATACAGCCTATTTGAAATCTAAAACTTATAATTGTCCGTAGCCTACTGTTGTTACCACTGTCCTGTTTGAAATGGATACTAACTAGCTAACTGACTGAATGCCCATTAACCTTATAACTACCGGTGTGTGTGTGTGTGTGTGTACAGAGAGACAGCCAGGTTCATAATGGATATAAGGAGTTTTTTTCAAAAAAAGGAGCCACATTCAGGTAAAAGTGTAAAATCAAATGATCCGTTAATCAAGAATAATGTTGGATCAGTGTTTCAATATTTATATCTTTTATTAGATGTTCATGTGGTTTGGTTATTTGCCTTTTGGTTGAAAGTACACTGAGAGAGGACTTTTTGTTAGTGATCTTAAGAGTTTTGTTTTTATATTAATGTAATTTTTCATCTAATTGAATACAATCTATTTGTGTATGATTGTCAGTCCAAAGAGGGAGAGAGGAAAGAGGGGAACGCGAGGAGAAAGTACAAGGTCAGGAAGAACCAGGTAAGAAACAGACAGGGAACAGTGACAGGCACAACAGAAACTGTTAAACTGACAAAATTTTACTCACACAATCTGGAAGTTGTGTTCTCCCTATATTAAAGCTGCTATACAGAATCTGCAAAACAAACTGGGTTGAAACATTTTTCACCCTCTTTAACAACATTCCAACATAACATTATAATTGATCGGGGAGACTAAAATTAATGATATATTTTCATGTGGTTCAGCCACAACTCTACTAAAACCTCAGCCAGTAATAGGTAGGCCAACTTTTGGACCGTCCAGTTGTCTGTATGACTGCTGCAGTACGTGCACCACATTTGCGCACTATCAGAAAGTGCCAAACAGCCCTAGTGGAGTGAGGAGCTGTAAAGAGAAGTAGAGTGCTCTGTTTATATTCTAAAAGTGTTTAAGCTTGTTTCAAAGATTCTGTACTGCAGCTTTAAATGTTTTCCAAAAGCACACATACACTTATCAGTGTTTATCAAACTTTTTACAGTGTGTACCACCTGATAAAAATGTCAAGCTCTCCTAAGTACCACTATGAAAGCATGAAAGTCATAAATCTTACAACACAAAATTATTATTATTAAATTAGTAAAATTAGTATCTGCAGTAAAGATTTTTTCATGCATTGTATACATTCTACCACAGGCAAAGTTGCCTCCATTTTTATAGTTTTTATTAATATTTTGTAATAATTTATTTGTAATAATTTATTCTGTTTCCAGAGTGTTTTTTATGTATCTGTGTTATATTATACATACACATTAAAAGTGAAAAATGCACTCAGTTTACTTTTTACTCACTATGAGCATCATTTATTATTCTCCCCCAGTAATTAAGGTTAGGAAATGTTTTTTTTTTTTTTTTATTCCAGTCCTTTCTTCTTTTGCAGCATTTAAATAACCTTTATCAGTTTTGATGGTTTTGTTACAGACTTTTCAAAAAAGTGTTTTGCTTTTCTTTCACAAATGTGGGGATTAAACTGTTAAAATGTACAAAACAGTGATGTCATGTTTTGTGAGGAGGACCCAGGCACAGAGAGATTGATGAATTTAAGAATCTTATGATTTAATAAAGAAATTTGCAGACTTGCACAGAGAGGGTAAAATTATGATGACTGATAAAGGAGACGAAGACAACAGACGATGAGGACAGGGAGGATGCAGGGACCGAAAGAGACAGGGAAGAAGTCTCATTGTGATGAGTAAAGTGTATCTTAGCTGGCTGGGCAGCTCTCTGGGTGCTCAGCACCCCCAAAGCTCTGATCCTAGAATCGCCCCTGGGCTCCAGCAAACCTCAGGTGATACTAGAAATTAATATTAAATAAATTTTAGCAACAGCTGATCAAGCTTAAACGTGCTGCTGTTGTTTAGTGCGCCATCCGGCGGTTTCCTTTTTCTGGTGCAAAGTGGGCGATAAACAAACACGAGAGAAAAGCCGATCAGCTGATTATTGATCAGTTTCATGATTAAAGTAGCAACAGGAGAGAGAGGGGGAGAGAATGAGAGAAGAAGAAGAGGCAGCTGTGCAGCAAAGACAAAGAGTAACTCCAGCTTTGTGTCTTTTCCATTCTAGCTGAAGTCCGGGACAAACTGCGTCCCCTCTCAGCTCAACACGAAACGCGTAATAATTTCTCTGAATACGGGAGGATTCCGTCTTTTTACGGGATGGTTGGCAACTCTACTAACTAACCTTATGAATTAAATAAAGTTCAACATCAGTACCATCAAAGCACCCACCCAGCTGTATAGAAACTCCGTCATGCTAGCTAGTACGCAGTACGAGTTATTGTAACTGACTGTAAAAAGTCAGCACAACGAAAATAAACTCCACCTAAACTTGGTTTATATCTGACCCAGATGGACTGCTGGTCATAACTTCTTAGCTGAAGTTCAGTTCACCTGACACTCGGCCCCTGCACTAGTTGTTTACAATGCTGCAGTCTAGGGGTAACAAAGGCACACATGGCTTTCTCTAGATCTGATGGACCTCTGGCAAAATTAGTATGAAAATTGTTCTGGAGGTGGAAAAAACTGCTTCAGGACATGGCATTTGTCAAATTTGAAATATTTCAAAGATTTTTATTCTGTTTTAATAAAAGGGGTTAATGAAGCCTGATTAACCTTCCAGCTCTCGGCTACACGCTGCATGATAAGTATCACGCAGTAATCATACTATGGGTTCACAGGCATGTTATAAGCATGAAGAGTGAGGTTTGAATAACATTTAAAATTGTAATTTGGAGAATAAAGGCTCTAAAGATTCCTAATGACTGTAATTTCACAGTGCCCCAACTTTAAAAGATGTACAATATTTAACTATTTACATTAACATTTTAAGTGAAAATAATAAAGCCTATCAAATGTACAGCTTTAGGAAATGTGAAGATTTTGAACTTTTTACTGTATTTTCATTAGCTTTTCCTATCAATAAAGACCCCCAACCCCCATTGCCACTCAAACTTCACCAAGGTACAAGAACACTTTCTGTGAATTACTAAAATAAACCTCAGAGAAAATAACTCTTTTAGTCAGTGTGATTGTTTTGAATGTCGCTCTTAATTTGATCTGTTATTGTGTATTCTTTACGTTTGTACGGGATATTGTATGTTTTAAATGTTATATACTTATGTGGTACGTGTATTCTTACTTTTGTTGCCAGGTCTCTCTTGGAAATGAGATTTTTAATCTTAATTAGTCCTTTATTTATCTAGGTAAAAAACCTAATACAAAAAAAAAAAAAAAAAAAACTTATTTTCTAAATGTATAATTACAGGATAGTGTGTATTTTTGTAGGAAACGGGAGAAAAAAAACAAACAAAAACAGGAAATCTACAGCATCTGATTTAAACATTTGTGGCATCAACTCCCAAAACCTGTATCCACCGAGGTCTTTGCACTCATTAAAGGGTTACACAGTATGAAAATCATTGTATTATTTTTAAATGTTGTACCCTATTAATGTTGTTTGGGAAAAAAAGCTGAGACTGAGTGCTTAATCTCATTTTATTGAAAGTGTTTAAACACATTTTACAAGTAGTACCCAAGTGTCCACTGAGACTAATCAAAGACATCTCATCGTGGGTCTTTATGGACAGTAAAAGTCAGATACTAAAGAGATTTTTTTTTTTGCACTTAAATCGGAAATGTGACGCTGTTGGTATTAAAAAAAACAAACAAAAAACCCCAAACAAGGACTCCCATAATCACAAGCAGCAATTACTAAATCATCTGAAGAGAGGAAAAAGCAGGGCTGTATAATACAATGGCCTATGTTACAGACAATGTCAACCAAAATACTGCAGTACTTTTACAAAGAATAAAGTAAAACACCAAAATAAATTGAATAAAAAGCTTTCACAATGCAGGATGGGATTGTAGTGAAGCTTTCTGCAGTGCCCCTGACAGCAAAGAGCTTGATGAGAATTTTTCTCCATCCATGTTAGCTGAACGTAGGACCTATACAAGAAAAAGAAAAAAATCTTTAGAATCTTCTTACGTGTTGCTTCTGAAGCACGTATCAAACTTGAAGCCACTGATGCTTCCCAACTCACTAGTGGTCATCACCAGCGTTGCTGGTTGGGTCCTCGGTTGTACGGTGCGCGCTGACGCATCACTCTCATGTTACGGTATTTGGACACGATACTGTAACTCTTTCTGAACACTGGTCTCTGATTCGGGAAAGGACGCGGCACCAAGCTCTCCTTTTTCAAAAACAAACAAACAAACAAACATGTAATGAAGAATTCGTTTTAAAGAACGAATGCTTCTTTTCCAACAAGAGAGATGATCTCTCTACTTACCATGAGTGGTCTTCTAAAATTCCCAGACATTTCAGGGCCCATCCTCCGTGGACCACCAGTGAACTTTGTTCTCTGTAAAAGCACAATGGTAAAAGCTGAGTATATACAGCATTTGTGTGATTGTACTGTAATCACAATACAAATTAGTTTTACATTTTCCAAAAACATTACTGCTGTGTTTTTAAACTAGTTTCAATGTCAGGATGCTATAAAGTGTTAATAATAGTTTATCTTCATACCTCTGCAAGCTCAATATAGGTAGAGTTGGTTGATATGGACAAAACATTTATCACAATAGAGAATTACTAGCTGCAATAACCAGTCTATTCACCAACTCTTAAACTTATCAAAAATAAATGTTTAAATAAAATGTCCTTGAAAATCTGGAAACCTATGATTTTTGTTTCAAGTTTGAGAACAAATTAAATATCTAGCATTATTAATCATGTCTTAAAAATCTGAGAACAGCATCTAACATCATTTAGGCTTTCTTTCAGTCACCGCACACATTTACTTTTTCTACACTACAAGTATTTGGATAAGAATACTTAGCTTCAGGTTAAGCAGCTGTCCTTTTGCAGATAACAGAAACATGTCCATTATGATTGGCTGTTGTGGTGGCGTAACAACACCCTTAAGTAATGTCTGACAGGCCACATTATTGCCTGTCTGAATTTAAAAGCCTACAATTTTCAACACTGACATTCTTTCCCTTCAATAAAGTACTCTGATTGTTTTATAGCCCAGCATTAAATTTTATGATTTCACTGAAAACGTCGACATTAACATATGCAGACTATTTAGTTTCTTTCATATTTGATCTTGCAAAGATATTTAATTCTAATTACTTTACCTTATTAATGCAGACTGACATTGTTTTACACAAGTTTTGCTGATTATTACTGTACATTTAGAGCAGTCTGTCTTTATGGATGATCTTTTCTTCAGCACTGTTTCTTTCACTCACTTGCATGGGTCCGGGTCCAGGTCCTTTCCTTAAGGGTCTCCCAGGTCTGTAGCTGTCATGCATCATATTAACAGGCCTACAAAAAACAAATAGCCATCAGAAACCTGAAGAATACCTTATTTTTATGCTTCTGTGAAATCATACATTTTTCCCATACAGCTAAAAGAGCATGAGGCTGTTACAGCAGTCTTTGAAAAAGACTGAACCTCCCAGTAAAGCAAGAACACCGCCTCGAACACTGGCATAGTTCTTTCCAATGTACCTAAAGACCCTCTTATCCAAATATTCCTGTTTTCTGTCTTCAGGAGAAGATCTGGTATCACTTGACTTAGAGAAGCGTCTGTTTGGTGTGGTATCGGCATCTGAACTGTGATCTAAAACAAACAAAAAACATTTGAAGACACTACTTAAAACAGTTGACACCTTCAACAGATTATCAGATGAAAAATAAAATAAAAAAATTAGAAATAAGACAAGTACACAAAAACCTGACTTACCACTCTTTGACTTTGGGCTGCGGCCCTTTGGAGGCGAGCAGTCCTTGGAGGAGGAGCTCGGTCCAGGTGGCCAGTGCGACAAAACGACAAGATCACGTTTCTCTATGGGAGAAGATCTGAGGAGAAAGTCACAGAGGTGGTGTTGAGAACACCAGTTCTGAACATAAATAACTTGAAATCTCTGAATAAAAACAGACCTCTACTACAAACTAAAAGAAAGCCTGGCAGCTCTTAAGTAATGCAATTTAAACCAGTAATGAACAAAACTGTTTTGTATGCTGACAATTCAAAAAGCCACGCATCGCTTGGGTACTTACAAAAAAACCCATGGAATGTCCATGCTCCTTTACTCCTATTTTTGTACCCTGAATCAATCAGTGCTCTCTTCATTTACTCAGTGATTGACAGAGGAGCCAAATGTTGGACGACGTTAAGAGATCAGATCAAGTCTTCTATCATCCCTCTTTCACAAGTGCAGGAAGGCAATGCATTTTTCCCCCCAATGTCAGAATGAATTTCTGAAGGCTTTATAATCAGACCACACCATGTTGTTCCTTTAGTCATCTTCCCGTTTCATCATCCAAAGGGCTTCCCATGATTTGAGATTGGAGTCATCAAGTGATCTATAGTTCTGAAGGTAGAGGCACAGCTTGGTTTTTCTTAGTTTCAAGAGATGATCTAAAGGTTGTCTGTTCACAAACAAGTCCAGGTTTAGAGAGGACTTACTTGAGGCTTTGTAGTGCCAACAAAGGAGGCTTCCATCCAATCCTACTCTTCTTAAATGTTGGGATGTTAGGTATATTGGAAGAAAAGGCTGGGATCAGTTTACCAGTTCTGCCATCGATGGGCTACAATGGCACTCAGTTTTCCTCTTCCATTGTAGTTTAAACTTACATTTGGGTAGATCAGTGATATTCGACAGAGAATGTTTGTTTGGGTTTTTTTTTTGGTTCCTGAAACTGACAAGGTAGTGTCTTTACAGGTTGGCATTCACAAGCTTGGGTTAGAGACTTTCATTGCAGTTGCCTCGTAAAATGGCTCAAACGTTTTACTGTCCATGAGGTTTGTGATCCACACTTTATTATTTGATTTGGGTCAGACATCAGACGGGATAGGTAACCTGATAGTCCAGCTCACGTTCACACTGATTTAAATAAAAGTAAATAACAAGATGTGACGCAGATGCAAAGAGAAAGCTGATCTTGTATCTGTTCTCTTTTAGTATCACATTAGGATTGAGGAGTCTTGTAATATCTTTCCATTCTTTTGCATCCATTGGTGTCATATCTATGGGCCTCACTGATATTGCGTACCTTTGTGATCTCAGTGCTTTTTCCAAAAAAATTTAAGGTGTCATATCAAGACATTTCATACAAGGAAGGGTGATCTGATGTGATTTGTCCATGGCGTAGCTCTACAGTTGCCGATTTAACTTGTTGATGTGATTATCCCTCATGCATTTCATTAGAAAATTTTCAAATAATTCTCCAGAACTGACATGATAGTTATGTGGGGTATGTCAGAAAAGATGGGGTGCTATGAGACCGTTTCTTATGAAGTTGTGGTGACTGAAGAGCAACAGGTCCAGCACTTAGATCCACTGCATGAAGTGCAAGTAGCAGTTTGGCTCCTCTTCATTGTGCTGATTGGCAATGATGTAGCACCACTGAGCTTCATGGTTACGTTTGTCCAAACCATTTGATTCTGATAAGCTGATCCAGTCCTTCTGCTGAAAATGAATTTGCTTTACTTCTGCCTGACACAGAGTGGCTAAAATGCCTGGAAGTTCCAGTGTCTGCATACTGGACGCACACATCTGATGAAAGCTCAAGGAGAAAAAGTCCTGACTGTGGTAAGTGCTAGATTTTGGGAGGCTTTTTTGGTTGTTTTTAAAATTTTTGCTCAATTCCTTGTCTCTGGTTTTAAATATTTTATGTTTTCCAGACTCAAGCATTAGTTTGTTTACTGGATTATATGAAGGGAACAAATTAAGGGTTATGGCTCAACTAATTAATCACTGCAAATAAATGCAAGTGCACTTCGCCAGCTACTATGAACAGCAGCCATGTTAACCAGTGTCCCAGTTTATTTGAGATTTACTGGCTTTTTGGTCTCTGCAATCATCCTCCGTCTTGAAATTATGACTGTATGTGCAGCTTTCTTCTTGGCTCGTCTTACGATTTTTCTGTCTCATATCCTAACACCCTGAACAGTAATTAGTCATAAAACAATGTAAAGCTTTCAGATTTCTTTTTCTGCAAGGAAATACGCATTTTAAGGCAACAATCGCTGTATTTAGTGACAATCGCACCATTTTCAGGAGGCTGTGATAAAATTTCAGCCCAATGGAGCCTTCAGCAGCACAGTGACCTCGTCTTCTGATTTGCGCCATTTGTTTTGAGGTTATGATGGGCTGCTTAACTGCTTCTTGATAGAGCATAGACATAATGTGTTTCCTTATCTGGAGAGCCGAGTTAGGAGCGGGGGGGGGTTGGATAGGAAGCTCTGTGCAAGATCAGAACTTGACAACGCGATGACCACGACTGCTGCAGTATGTGTATTCGCCTGTTCTCCTTCATATATATTAGTATTATATATTGTTCACCGGGGTCTCTCGTGAACACACTTCTGAACACCATGTTTCCACTAAGGTGAAGCATGTAATTACAGTTTAGGTGATGGCAAATGCGGTCCTCTTCACGCCCATCATTTATCTTGTTTTGCATACAGCGACATATTGTTTTACATGAGAGCTGTTAACATCAATTTGTGGATGAAAAGGGCTTCAGAATATGCTGACGAGCACTTCTTTTGAGATCAAGTCAGCAAGTGCTGACAGAAGAATCCTTTGACAGCAAAGCTCAAATAAGTTTTCCAAACTCTTCATCAAGGGGGTTATTAAATCTTTTGGCGAAGATTTAAATTAGATCCTGTGTAACAGACGCATAAAACTTCTCTCCATCCCACTTGACAGGTAGATACTCTGATACATATGTGGTGGTATGTGAAGGTGGCATGTGAAAACATTTGTGGATTTTCATCAACCGAACCACTGCTGCACATTTAGCTCATCACGACATCTCCTTTTTCCACAGTTGGGACCCCTTTCACATAGAGACATTCTTGACCTCCTAATCATCATCAAGCCCCTGCGAACAGTGCAACAAGGAAAATACCGTACCTGTGCGCGTTCATGGACCGACGAGACTCCACCTGCTCTTTTCCTGTATCAGAGTCTCTGGAAGACTTGTTGGCACTGCTTTCTTCTCTGGGGAGTGACTGTGGGGGTTTTCCCCTTCTTGTCTCCACTTTTCTCAGGGGTACTGCATTTAATTGGAAACGTTTCTTCCTGAGAGCAAGAACAGAGCTGGCATTTCCTTGTAAAGCAGAATCACCCAGGCGAAACCTCGGTCGCACATATGGGGGTATTCTGAGCCTCATGAGTGACTCTGCTTTGACTTGTCGGCTCTTAACCAGGAAACTTCTATCCCTAAGAGACAAGGGTTTGCCACCAAATGGCCTGGGAATGCTGAGCAGTTGGGGTCTCACTCTCCGGATCTGTTTTGCATTGCCATGCTCCAGTGCTGCGTCCGAGGAGGACATGCTGATGTCTGATATCCTCCTCTTGCGGGGTCCTGCCATTTGCCTCTCCTGAGGGCCCCTGTGGTAGGAGGATGAAGGTGATGGGCCTCCTTTCCATGAAGGGGATCTGTAAGGAGGTGGGTGAGGCACATCTTGTGCCCTCTCTCTACTGTGGGATCGGCTACCCTGCCTCTCCATGGGAGCACGCTGGCGCCTGGAGTCTTGCTCAGATGACCACCTGCATATCCATCAAACAATAGAGAAATCATTATAATGACAGATCCATTGCCATTTTAAGTTGGAGACGGAACTTAACTCTTAAATGACAGAAGTAAACAGGTAGGAGTACGTTTTCAAAGAGTATTTACAGGTGTGATACTCCTCAATGGCAGGTACAACCACATTTACACAGGTCCCCCCATTAACCCCCTCTAATAACTATGAGCTGGGACATAGTAGAAGTAATCATTACAGCCCCTTTGACTGGGAGGACTGGCCACCTTCAGGCCTCTGCTTTAATAATTTTACCCAGCTGGGCTTGCTGCTTCACGGCTGTACCTCTCTGTACACGAGCCTCTCGCATGCATCTCTCTGGGGTTCCTCTGTGACCCCGAGGGCCCATGTTGCCCATTATGTGAGAATGATCCAGCCTCGTGCCAGCGCTTCACGTTGTGACCCGAGTGTTCCTGAGTGGGCCTTTCTCTTGGACTGTAATTCCCTCGAGGGTCTCGACTCCGCTGCTCCTGATGAGGAAAGCCTGACTGCCTTTTGGGGCCTTTGAAAGATCCCTGGTAGCCCGGTGCAGAGCCTGGCCTCCTATCAGCTGGGTGGCCACGGAAATGCCTTGGGGAAGATGATCTGTGACCAGAGGGGTGACCATGAAAAGATGGACCTCTCTGACTATGATGTCCTTGCGCAGGACCATGAGATGATGACTGATGCTGGACTTGAGGGGAGCGGGTTGGCCTAGATGGAGGCAGCCGTCTCTGGCTATGGTGTGGTTCCATTTTAGGATGGTACGGTTGAAAGGAATCCTGATTTTGGGACCTCCAGTTATTAAAACGTGGCTCCCTTTGCTCTCCCATCAGAGGAACTCTTCTGACAGGTGGGGGTCGTCCTCTACCTCTGGATTCCCTCCAGTTAAGTGGAGGCTTTGCTGGGTAGCCCTGGGCATCTCTTCGACTTCTAGAACTGGGGTTGTAATTGCCTTCATTGTGTCCAGTAGCATGACTATCTCCATAAGGTCTAACAGGACACAAGAAACAAAAACTAGTAAGTTCCACCAAACACTAAATCATTTTTAAAAATGAAGTCCAGAGTTCATGTTAAGTCATTAACTTATAAACTTTATGATGAACATAACACCAGGTGATGCTAATGCAACTAGATACAACTAAAAGACATTACCTGGGCTTTAAGCGTGGTGGTCCAAAATGCGTTCGGACCATTTTTGGCAGACAGTGAATAATCTATGGACAAAAAGAAATTGAAATCATTGACTCTCAAAGAGGCCTATCCTGACTTCTCGGCCATCCACATCTTGGTTAAGCACTTGATGTGTTTTAATAGGTAACTTTACTACTACTACCCCCCCCCCCCCCCCCAATACAAAGACAAGCAGACATGTGCAACATCTAATATTGACAGATATATAGTTCCATTTACTTCCAGTTAAAAATTGAGTTTAATTATAATGGGACAAGTTGGCTTTTTAGGCTTTAAGTCCGGTTTCCATTGAAATCAACTGTAATTTACATATTCCTTCAAAACAACTACCCAAGATGGCTGCGCAGTGTCCATACTTGCTTATAGAGAGGTTTTCGCGGAAACTTTAGAGTCACTTTCTAAAGGAATAAACACTAAATAGGATGTTACGAAGATATAAAAAAAAAAAAAAAACTGCAAAAAAAAAAAAAAGAGCTACAGAGGAAAAGGAGAGGAGTTTTTATTTTAGCGCCGACTGCTTGTCGTTTCTAACGAACATGTTGTTTATATTCGCCTAAATTCATCATGTTTAGAGCATCCCAGTCGTGACAATAAGTAAGAAATTGCGATAACACCGCTATGAAGGGACCACATTTCCCACACCTCCTTTTACCAGAGCCTCTTGGCTCATTGTGGCGACCCTAATTAAACTCGACGGCTAAACAGTTTGCTACGAAAAGACAAAAACCAGGTGACCTCCATTAATACAGGCTTGATTGTATCATCGTAAATTCTAACTTAAAAACAGTACGCGTAGGTAGGCTGGGTGGGTTTACCATGGTGGCCGCCGTTTTAGTTTCGTCCAGGAGCAGAGCTGACCGTGCTTCCATTTTTGGCATCAGCTCGCTTCAGCTGTTGGTGAAAATAACACCAGACAAGCACGAGTGAAAACCACCCCACGCCAGGCCCGAGTACATTGCCTCAATGTTTTTGACTAGGTCAACATTTGTTTTGTTTTGTTGTTTTGAAAAAAAGAAGAAAGCGCATCTAATTGCAAAGTTAGCTGAGCATAGCTAGCTACTTGGGATATTTCGTTAGTTGGTAACGTCCTAACGCTAACCGTCCAAAATGACATTCACCCGAATCCTTTCAAAGGAGTAACAACACGTTATACAAAATAAAACAAAAGGTTCACCAATGCGTGCAATTCGGCCATTTCGAGAGGTACTTACCTAAACGCAACGGAAGAGTGAAAGACGAACGCTGAGCGCGACACAGCACTGGTCGTCTCACGGCCTTCTTCTTCTTCTACTGCTTCTTCTTGTATTTTTCTCGGGAGTTAGCGAAAAGCTTAAAGGCGCATTAGCGCCACCTTCTGTGTCATGACTCTATCGTAGCAATCATTTTAGTTTAAATAATATTGCATAAACTGAAGGATATCCTACCCACCGCAAGAAGTCAGTAAATAAATAACGCGAAACAGGTAGAAAAAAATGTTATCAACATGGTGCAAGTAAATAATCATAGTCAGTGTTCATTTCTGGGTTTTGCAGACTGCTGAGTGCTTATGATCCTCAGCACCCGTGCTTCATATAATAGGCACACATGACCACAGAGCCAAAAAAGTCGAAATTCTCAGTTTTGCGCTTTATTGTTTCAGATATCCATGCTAATCATGCACAATGTCTACAGTAATTACATACGCTAGGTGACTGACACTGGTTTCATGTATAGCAATGAGCAAGCATGAATACTTCTTTGATGTGGCTTTGTGTATTATTAATTCATAACCATTTTCCAGTCCTCCAGCTGTTTGAATATGCAAAATATATATAGATGTGTATATCAAACCATAACTCAGATATATGATTTATATTTCAATGTGGTTACTTTGCATAAGACTGTTATATGGCCATTGATTTGGGTTGTTTGACAACAAAAACTAAATGTCACTTCTTAACTGCACTGAATGTCGACATTACTGTCTACACCATGGCAGACATGATGCATTTCAAACCAAGTTTCAAGTATTACAGGTCACAGACACACAACTATCCCAGTGATCAAGTTAAGATAAACACAAAATAAGCACTGAAGTAAAGCAGCTGCTCAGTCCCAGATAAGGCATCTCTACTGAAAATACATTTTAACGCAATACAGAAAGTGAATGTCACTGAATTGTTGAAGAAGTGTTCATGATCTCAGATGTAAGGGTCAGCAGTAAACAGTATCTTTAAAGCTACAGGCCAGATCATTTGCAAGTCGCTCAGCAAACATTCCTGTCCCTGCGCCCTTCAGTCCTTCAGTCCAGTTCAGTATCCAGACATAGAGGGAAATAAGTTAGCACTGGGTCAGACACAGCAAGGCACTCCTACAGATATCTTTTTAAATAACAAGAAGTTTAAGGCTGCCTTGCTTTCTTGATTTCTGTATATTTGTAGAAGACTGGTTCTGCTCTGCAACATACTGGTACTTTCTTTGCATTGGTGACATGACTTGTTTTTAGTTTGCTGCAACATTCAAGTTTACTTGGAATTTTTTAAGGTCATTTCCCTCCTCATTTGCATGCAGTTAGAAAGATTTGAAAAGGGAATAAAGGGAAAATATCAAGATTATGGTTTGCTGGGAGAGAAAGTAAATAATACATAGTTGGAGTAGTCTGCCTGGATTTTAGTTTGTTACGTAAATCCAATATCAATACACACACCAGTAACATTGCCAGCATTAAAAATAAACCTGTCATGAACATTAAATAGTCTTGCCTTCCCAGCAACACTTTGAATATCGTTTAAAGGCTTAGGAGGGTGTTAGGAAAGGCTACAGTCATCAGTGCTCTGAGCAGGCTTTAATACAACATGAAAATGAACTGGGAGCCAGTAAAGAATCTGTGCAGGGCAAGCTCTTCCCCAGCTAATGTATTTAAGTAATAGTATGTTTTTGAAATTTTTCTAGTATTCAAATCCCTGATATTTTTTTCCTCCATCGGGTCACACATCTACTGACTGTCTGTCATATGTGGATACTTGTCCTCAAAACAAGAACTGCAGATTCACAACAGTTGTAACACAGTCATTTGCTATGTTATTACTAAATAGGAGATGTTTTGTTTATATTGAAGGTCATATTGTACATTTTTAGGTCAATCTCTATGGCTCTATTCCCATTATTTTAATGACACAAGAGCACATATCCAAAATGTGACATCCTTGTGAGCGTATGTGTGCCTGTGTGTGAGAGACAGAGATGGAGAGGACAGAGACAAGGCAAGCAAGAGGGGAAGAGAAAGGAAGTAATCGGCTACTTGATGCTTAGTTTATTCGAGGACGGAGGTGCCACCCCAATGAGCTTTGAGTCTGAGACGGGACTGACAACACCCTCAATGAGGTTCTTGTTGCAGTCACCGATGCTGCTTTCAGAGGACAGTTTAGCATAGGTGACGCTCCCTGTCAGGTCCATCAGTTCTTCAAGGGCCCGGGTGTTACTCATGCCGCTGCTCTGGATTTCATTGACAGGTGAGAACTCTGGGATCGAAATGAGTTCTTCCTTTGAGGCCGGGCTGAAATATGACAATATGAGAAATCATATATATTACATATTCATACAGTCCCCCCCACCCCCACCCCTCACCCTCACATTTTAGTAATAAAGTGTTACCTAATGACTCACCTGACCTCCATCGACTGCACCTCATTGCAAGACCCTGTGTGCTTCACATCGAGTGGCTCCAGCTTGATGACTGGTGGTGACAGGTTTCCCATTGGAAGGGGTTTCACAGGAGGTCTACCAACCCCAAGCTGGGACCCTCCTTTATCCTTTCCCCCAGCTTTGTCAGCTGCTGGCACATCCACGCTCTGCTCTTTGCTTGCTTCAGCTGTTGGAGCACTCCTCTTCAAGGCACTTCCTTCACCCTTTCCTCCACTATTCATCATAACGCCCTCTCCCCTCAGCTTTGTGGGGTCTTTCGTGATTTGGTCTGTGACATTAACACTTGCTCTGTGCTGCTGGTTTACATTCATTTCCATCTCTCCCCCCTCTTGCTGGAGTACACAGGCTTTGGCTACTTTAAGGTGGCTGCTAATCTCTTCCCTGGTTTGTCTTGTCTCAGATTTCTTGTCAGGAACACTGTGCGTCACGAGATGAGTGTTGTTTTTTACTTGCTTCTGATTGTCCATCTGTGCTGCTGCTGTGACTGTGTCTGTCTTCCCGAGAGCAGTGTCCTTTATTTTGACCTGAACTATGACCTGCTCTTTAACCTGAAAGTCAACCTTTTTGGTTGCTGGCTCTTTAACCTGAGCATTGCTTTGAATAGTCTTTATATTGCCTGTGAAGAATTAAAAGATGTATCTTTTACAGTGGGCTTTCCTTTGTGTCGACTGTCCAGTTCAACATTAACATGTAATTTAAGTTTTAGCAGAAGATATCACAGATGTCATTACCCACAGCATCGGCTTAGCAGGTAAAAAAACAAAAGGACAGCTCAAATAAAGCATAAGCTCAGATTGTGCAGAGCAGCCCGCTAGAGACAGAGCTGAATAAATCTTCCAAGGGCATTTTCAAGAGCGGCTAATTTTACAGTCAGCTCCCTTGGCACTTCACTGAAAGGTGCCCTTTCAGCACCAGGAAGGAAGTCCTTGTCTCCTCATACGCCACCAAACGTTGCAGAAACACCATGAAAGATTTTAAATGCTTAGAAATGTGGCTTCATCAGCTGAGGGTCACACTCATTCTTCTGAATAATCAAAGCCAAAGCACCAGAACAAGCCAAATCATAAAAATGTAGATGCTGTGGCACATGCTCAAAATTAGCTACTGCAAATTCATTCAAGCTAAATCAGTGGTTCTCAAAGTGGGGTCCGGGGGAATATCCATAGCCATCGGGGTGACATTCAGGGTGCAACAAACCCTTCTCACTGCTGCATAGCTTGGTTGAGTTGGCTGACATGCTGAGTTTGGTTTTCTTGAGAGCTGAAACGGGATGGCCAGTATGCACTACGTCTCGTCAGATGTAAATGAAGTCAGACAGGAAGACAATTTTGTATTTGGATCCTAGTAGCATTAAGGGTATGCTGAAAATATACAACTGTTTTGCACCTAAACCAACTGAAATGCGTTGGTGTTTAATACCATGACACAGGCGTGGAAACACACAGTTGCAATGACACTCTGAATGGGACTGTTAGAAGCTTGTTGCTTATTGGTGCTGGGACTACGAGGGGGCCCTTAGAAAATGTGCTCCCTTGTAAGGAGCAGCTGCCCTGGCACCCAAAAGTTTGAGAACCCTTGAATTAAATCATAAACCTCGCATGCCCCGATTGCTTCTTTACAGCAGAGCACAGTAAGCAGGACCAGCAAGCAAAACTTAGCGGATCAGCAGGGGGGACTGAATAACACACTAACCTGGTGGCGAGACGCGCTTTGTCTCCACCTGTTCCTCCATCTGATTCAGCGCAGAACAGAGACGATCAAGTAAACATTTAAGGCAATCAGGACACTAAACCAAAGTATCACCAATGATAGAATTTAATAAAGATAACAACATGAGAAAGTTGTAATAAATTAAAGTCAAAAGAAAAAAATATCAAACAGTCAGCGGGTGCTTAAAGGCAGCAGGTCTACTGTATGAGGACAGAAGCTGTCTCTTACAGTACCTTCGACTCAGCTTCACCCTTCCTAGTTCTCTTCATAATCTCCTCAATTCTCTGGAAAAGAATATCAATATTCAATCACTCTGGGAACTTTCCAGATATTCAAACAGATATTTCAAGAGAAGAAATGCAATCTGAATACAGCAGTTGATTTGTCTGTGTCTACAATAACCTTTTTTCTTTGTTGCCGCTCCTCTTCCTCTTGCTGTGTCTGCAGTTCTCTGTCTTGCCGCTGACGCTCCACATCCTCTTGAGCCAGGACTTTGGCTTTTTCTCTCTGTTGAGAGCAAGAAGATCCATACATAGCCAAAGACTGCAATGATTTATACAGTAATCCAAAATTTTTAAAGACAAGAAATCTACAAAAATCTAAATGCAGAATAATTAGCAATAATAACAGACCAGCACTTTATAAAGACCACTGACCTCTCTGTCCATCTGGGCCTGTAGCTCCTTCTCCTGCTGTTCCTTCTTCCGTTTCTCTTCTTCTTGTTTCAAATGAGTGTCTGCCTCACGCCTTCCTCTCTCTTTCACTTGCTGATTCACTGGCTCCTGCCGTTGCTGCTCCTGTGCAAGTTGCTTCCGTTCCTCTGGTAACCTGCTCCACATGCATATGAATTTGTCATCAACATGTTTTACGTGTATTCCAGACCTTATTTAGGGTCATTCCAGATCAATCAACTCACCTTCCTTCTTCTTCTTGCTGCTCCCGTTTTTTCTCCTCCAGTTCTTTCTGAGCCCGAGCCTGGCGCCTACGCTCAGCCAGCAACCTGCTAGCCTCCTCTGCATTTGATGTGCCAGCAGCCACCTTGCCTGTGCATGGTGCTGCTTCTATCACATAAACAAACATGGAGTAAGACTCTTCCATATGTACTAAAACTGAATGTAAAGGGGAAAAAAAGGAACTTATAGAATCCACCTTTTTTCTTGTCTCCATCCAGAAAATTGCTCTGTGTCATCTTCTCTAAGGGATCTCCTTTGGAAGTCAGCTGGTTTCCTCTTTCAGGCGACTGACATTTTTCAATAGTGTCTCCTTTGAGGTACTTATCGGAGGATTTGGTTTTAGCGATTTCAGTACTGGCCATATTCTTCTGAGCTGGTGGAGATGAAATTAAGCTGTTGATGTCAGCGCTCTTTTTCACTGCAGTCTCAGCTTTGGTGCACTCGCCCTTTTTTCCCGCCTTGTCATTTTCTGCTTTTCTATTATCACTCGGGTTGGGGCGCTGTCTTGTCGGTGAGTAATGGTACTGATGTGCATTGCTAGGAGACTGGGCGCGAATCCTAGGCACACAGAAGGAGATGTCCAGCTTAAGAATATAGTTTTATGACAAACTGAACAAAGTACTGCTCATGCTCAGAGATACATTTGCCCACCTTTTACCAGCAGTTTAGCTTACTTGGAAGGGGTGGGAGGGGAAGCCAAATGTTTGGTGAAACTGGCAGGAGATTCAGATCTTCTCACAGGGGACCCACAACCTGGGGATGCAGTTCTTCTCTCTCTGCGCAGCCGCTCTTTCTGTAAGAAGTGTTAGCTTCATTTAAATCATAGCCTGTATCCACTAATGTCTCGTTCTTAAAGATGTTGTGTCAAGGTCTAACCTTTGGGGTGTTGGGAGTGGACTGAGAGCCTCCCTGAAGTCCAGCTCTGTTGTGATCTACACGGTTCACCGAGGTGTGGAAAGATGACCTGTGAGGGCTGCAGGGTGCTGCATGATGACAGAAATAAATCTTGGTGAATGATACTCACTGATAGAGAGATAAAGACACAGCAGTAAAAGTACTGGACAGCACGTGCTGCATACAACTAAAGCTTACACACTTATTTTTACAGCAGAAAATAAGCTACATGGTATCAGAGCTGGAGGCCTTCGTTTTTGTGATTCAGCCATCAGTCAGACATAATAAGGTATTAACACTTTCATTTTAGCAATTAACAATGCACTACAGTGCAGCATGATGCAACCACGCATGTGGCAATACAGTGGCTGTGAAAAACAGTGCAGAAACCCACTCCCAACATTTGGTTTGTGACTGCAAATGAAAACAGACAGATTTTGTGCAAACTCAAATTACAAAAGCAAAGGCCCTAAACACTGACCACCTTGCAACACCCACGTCATATTTTTTTTTTGCCATCTTTGCACCTTGTCATCAAGCTGAATAGTCTCTAAGGAGTGCAGTCATCTCAGTGTGGCTGTATCTGTGTCTATTTTTGTGCACATATTTTTATTCTAGGTCACTTACGATTAATCTCTGAAACCGCCTGCTCCAGGGACCCAAAGGCAGCACCCCTTAGCTGCTCTTACTCTGAAAACCTAATTTCAGGTTATCACAATAAAACACCCCGACCCATCTACAAACTCTGAAAACACCCTCCAGCATTTCAGACCCAGGATCCAGAGTTTAACTACAGAATTTAAATACTAATCCAGAAGTTGTTTTCTGGATTACAGGAATGTCCCTGCCACAGTGAAACACAGCAAAAAATTCATATACGAAGGCTTGATGATGATGAATTTATGGAGGAAACAAGTTTAAACTAACAAGATTCAGTCTGTGAAAAAGCTGACACTGTGCACTTTTATTTTCCTCTTTCTCCTGCATGGTGGTCTACTCGCAGATGTGCTGCGGAGTTGGCAAAGAAAAGCAAACTGAAATATTTCTGCGTGCTTTTATGTGAAAATTATGTTTCATCAGATTAAGACAAGTATTTTAGGATAAAAGTTTTGAAATATGACAGCAAAACCTCTTTTTCTGATAACATCTTTGTCTTGATTTCAATCCCTGAAGGCATAGTACTGTGTTCACAGTGCTGTGCCTCTATGCTGTCTTTGCAAATAACTCAAATGTAAAAACCACTGCAAAAACATACACAACGAAGCCTGCAAAACATACAAAAGCAAAGAAGCTATAAAACTGAGCAAAAGAGTAGCTTAACAGGCGTGCGTTACAGAAAGAAAAAGTTGCCGGACACAAAGCACACGGTAACTCTTGGATGAACAGGTGGGGTAATGGATTTGGGAGGCAAGGGGGGCTAAACTTTACCAGATTCGCTGACAGCAGGAATGGGGGAGGCAATGCCATGGGAAAAGGCGGAGGCAGCAGAGAGAGGGAGTGGGGCATTCTCACAGTCACCTATAGGCAGCGGGCGGAGCAGAGCAAACAGAGCATTTGTGAACAGTTTATCTGAGCAATTCCTTATCCAGTTGTAGAGACCAGCAGGGGTGCTGTGAAGCCATGTAACAGAAACATTTTTTTTCTTTAATTTAAAGATGCTATTTGTAGTTTTTGCATATTTTTGAGTGTATAAACATGGAGTTAGTGTATCAGCTACTTTGCTTCATTCATTTGCAGACGTTTGAACAGACAGTTCTCTCCAAAATGAAACTGACATATTTTTATTCTGGCCCATATTATCCATTGTCTTCCCTTGTGTAGTGCCAAAAAACACACACATAAAAGTGAGGTGTGTCTTTCCAGAAATCATGTTTCTGATACTCAATAGAAATCCACAAACTTTGTTGCATGTAATTTATTTTCTGTCTATCAACCCACACCTGCCTACTGTATAGAAAGGTGTGTGTATCTACCTATGACGACAGACTTGCATCAGTGTGACAGGATGCAAACATTAGCCCCCGCCCTCCCCTCAGCTGAGCTCTAATATCAGCTATACTGTATGCATGCTTCTTTTGGTTGGCAGGTGTAGTTTAGTAGAAAGAAAATAGTTCCTACATGAAACAAGGTTTGGATTTTTTCCTGGAAAGAGACAAAGTTGCATACGAATGAGGATGGGGGGACATTTGTCACTACCGAGCAGAGAAACTGTCCTTCAAAAAGATGCTGATTAGCGATACACCCATGCTGTGTAATTCCACCAATGCTTTGCAGAAAAACAGGAAAACATCTCTGTTCACGCGCATTTCAGAAGCCAGGCTGTCAGCCATGATCAACCCTCTTTAACACACACATAGTGTTTGTCTGTGTTATGTTATCTAACAGAAATACAGCAAAATGTAGCTGCAGTGTCTTTTCAGTATTCTGCTATTTCAGACCATCCCACAATATGCTTCCATGCTTTTTTGTTCTCAGGAAAAAAAACCCAGACTATCCTTACCTGCTCCTTGATGGTAGCCTCTGCTGCAGCGTTTTGTCCTCTGCTCCAGCTGGAGGCTGCGCTCCAGAGAGCGTTTCATCAGGGCCTCGAGACGCTCCTGAATGCAGCACAGCAGAGGTGACTTTTACACAAACATTACAACTTCACCATACTCACTGATCACAAACACACAACAACAAAATGCTGACCCGCTCCTCCTCAAGCTGCTGCCTCCTCTTTTCCTCCACTGCAGCTCTGCGGAGATCCTCTTTCTGCCTCTGCTCCTCCAGCCGCCTCCAGCGTTCCTCCACTGTGCGTTCATACTGCAGCCGAGCTCTGCGCTCCTTCTCCCTGATTAGCTGTTCCCGGGCCGCTGAGAGAGACAGAGTGTCTTTTTGCTCTTTGCTTGTTCATGCATCACACATACCATGACTTTCCTTCTCTTTAGTAAATTGGTTTGGTTCAATTTAATTTGCTTGAGTTTGTGTCTCTATCCACGCCCAAGATGAAATCATGAAGTGAGAAAACCCGGTCATCATGAGGTCACCGCTGGCGCTGCGGGATTATCTGCAAGTAGGAGACCTACTTTTGCGGACTTTCCTACCTTAAACTCTCTAAAGTGACACAGCACATCGTATCAAAAACCCAGTGAACTCAAAGTGCATCCTCTAGCCCTTCTATAACCAATTAGACTGCAGAAGAAGGGGGAAAAAACGAGTGACTGAAACTGGAAAGGAACAAAAAGCCAGAGGCCAACAGAAAACAAAACAAAAACCAGGACATCACCTACCCAGGCTTCTCTCCCTCTCCTCTCGCCGCTCCTTGGCTAAACGCATCCTGTCGTCTGTCCTCAAGTAACCCTCCAGAACTGAAAGAGGAAAGATATTAGAGAGCAAAAACAGGGCAGTGGCAATAAAAGAAAAAAATAAAACAAAAACAAAAGTTGAAACTTACTTGGTTTACCTCCATGGTTGCTGCTGACATTAGCAGGTAGGTGGGAAGGGGAAGCGTGCCCATTCATGTGTAGCTTCTTCTCTGTGTTAGATGGGGCTGGTTGGAGGGATGGAGGGAAAGGACACTCAGCTTTGCATAAAGTGGGGTGACATCAGTGCACTGCTACTTTCTCATCAGCAGAGGGAAACATTGATTCAGTTTGATTAGGGGCGTCTGTGTGGCAAAATGCTCAGTCAAGAAGTGCCAAAACAAGCAAGACAGGGGAGGAAACTATCCTCCATGTGGGAGTCAGTCCACATATGCTGACTGTTGCTTTTTGTTATTGTTGTTGAGCGTTCACAAGCCGCTCCTCCATTCACCGATAACAACAAGGCCCTCAAGCACGCTGCCCTAATATTCGCAGGCCTGCAATCTATAAGCAATTGTGCAAAAGTCCAAATGATTGGAGAGTAAGTGAATTTAATCCAGATTAAACAGATTAATGGAAGGAAAAGTGTGATTTATGTGACAGAAGCCAGAGAGGATTACTCACTGTTTTTTCCAGTCCGGGCTGGAGAGCTGTGACTGTTTGTTGGAGATTTCTTGTCAGGAAGTAGAGTGATGGATGGCGGTGCCATCTTTTCACCTAAAGCACAAAACAAAGCAACACTTGGTGTGTTCATCTAAATGATACGGTCATTTTACTACATCAATGTCACAAAATCACTGTGTGAATGGAAAAGCTAGCCTGTGTACTTATATTGGTAAATACACTGGAGTGAACAGGATTTATGAAGAGGTTTTATATCTATATCTATCTATCGATCTATATATAGATCGATATATAGATCGATAGATAGATCGATAGATTAAAATGTTTTCCTATTATAGTCATTCTAATCCTTTTTGGTCCATTAAAGTATGTTTATGGAACTGTGATGTCATATTTGTGACAATTTCTGCTGCTCTCTTGGCTCTCTTTATTCTCACTAACACTTTCCACCCAAATAAACAAAGGACATGTAACAGTCACTTTACCAATAACTGATTGGAGCTTCTAACATGTGACAGTGATATTCCTTTTTCGTTCAAAGTAACTTCATGAGACATATGTTTGGGATATTTTTCACACATTATAGGCCAAAAAGTCATTTATAACACTTTTAATTCCCACAGACTATTTTTGCACAACACTTTTGCACAGCAAAATAAACCACAGTCACATGATGTGTTCTCATTTTAAGTCTTTTCCCTTAATAAATAGAGTGACACCCATAAATTACAGTAATAAGTCAGAATATAAACCCTTTAGATTTAGAACAAACACATTTTCTAAAAGTTCAAGAGTCAAAACAAACACATTAATGATCAAATATTATACTGTGAGATGATTATTGTCCTGAAATGAATCCTGAAATAAGTCAGTAGGACATCATCAGTGTAAAGCCCAGCCATAAAATTTTTTAATTCCACAGATTCACTCAATCGATCTGTGCATCGCTGGCTGAACTGTCCTCACACAGCCAGTCGCTTCACTTCATCAAGTGAATTACTACCTTTCCAGTCAGGGCTTTTATTGCCTGCTGAAATCTGGCAGACAACACAGACTCCTTTTTCTGCATGATCTGACTGACATCAGACACGAGAGCTAAACGTTAATGCTCAGCTGACTTCATTAAACATATTCCTGTGCTCACTCATCGATTTGTAACATTTCCATGATGACATGAGCTCTTTTATTGGTCACAGGTAAGTCTACCTCTGAGTAAGGTGGTTGCAATTATTGACTGTAGCTTTTACGGCTTTGAGGGTAATAAAGACCAGGCTGTCTCTGTTTTATAAATTTGTGTGTATCTATCTATCTATATGTATATTTATATATATATGTGTGTGTGTGTGTGTGTGTGGAAGCTGAAGGAGATGAAGTTGCTTTAAAAGCATTTAGAGGTGTAAATATTCAGTCCTTTCATCTTTCTCCTGTATGAAGCAGTGAACTACAGTGACACGGGCAAATCTTTCGTCATGATAGTTAATTTGATTATTGTGCATCAGGGATATTTCTCCTCTTTCACGGTGTACAGGGTGGAAGCTAAACAAAGTGAAAGCTTATTATTCAGCTTATTGCTATTTTTATTGCACAAAGTCTGAACAGAAATGACTTCTTGTAAAATCACCCACAGGCCTCTCTCGTACCTCCACCCATTTGGACCTTTTTTGAGCGTCGTCACAGCAAACAAAACAAAAATAATGGTAATAATAATAAAGAGCAACATGGGCTCAGCATGGGACCCCCTATCAAAGCCCTAGCATTGATATCTACCCCCACACAGCTCACACAACGACAGAAACACACAAAGAAACAACGCATTTCTCTTGCTCGCGTTTACTCTGGATTAGTGATTTAGCTTTTTTTTTTTCAATGAAAGTGAGGTCGGGCATGCACTTTACAGACATTACTGCCATCCCCACAGTGGCTATTAAGTGAGAGAGAGAAAAAAGACGCTGGAGCTGGATCATCACCGCACAGCGTCAGGCAGATAAAGCAGCAGCGCTAATATGAGTTGCGTCATGCATGAGTCTGCTTTAAATCCACGACGAGGAGTGTAAACAAACCCCACATACACCAGGCTTACCTGTGACTGCGCCGGATAAGGCGACTGTTTTCGCCATGGTAGCTATTACAGTCAGAACAGCCTACACCCAAATGTCATCCAAAGCGGGCTACAGTGATGCAGCACGGCGATCCGTTTCCCTCCAGCAGCAGTGATAATCGCAGCCACGGCGGACCAACGCGAACACACAGCATTCAGCGAGGTGCACTGAAGGTCGCTATGCGGCTGTGGTGAAACGTGGATGGAGGAGAGAGAAATGCTGCTGGGCATGAAGCGGCAATGATAAAGCGTATACAACCCCGTGTGCTCGCCAAACCACAGAGTGCGTCTGCACGGCGTGAGCGCGCACTCATACACGGGCCGTCACACATTACCGGCAGATGGAGATTTCCACTCTGTGCAAACAGCAGGCGGGCCCAGAATGAGCACACTTTGACGCAGCGACAGATTGCGGGGACACTATGTATAAGCAATGTGTTGTTGTTGTTGTTGTTAATTGTAATAGCCTCGTTTCAGCAAAGATAATTTATATTAAGCTAAAACTGCGTGTCACACAACTCAAGAAAAGGCTCGTTACTGTGACAGTGATGTTCATACAGAAGTTTGTTTTGTACGAAAGACATGCAGGACACAATATCGTCAATCTGATAAATTCAGTGGCCGAAAACAGGTGGGTATGCAGTAGAGGTGGGAATGACCAGACACACAATACGTCACTCATGCTACAACTTTAATTTATATTATTTTTCAGCATTATGCAATATGCTGAGCATTGCAATTTATCAACTTTCTTTTTTAGTTAAATTCTATCAACATCTGTTTAATCCCATAACAAAACTATCTCACTTGTGTTGTTTTTGTTGCAAAATTACATTGTCAAGTGCACCATCGCTAAAACCTGCCATAAATGTTGTCATAAGACAGAACCAGTCTGCTACCAGTCTGAGACTGAATGTGGTGAAGTCGGCAATTCCATGCAATCTGTTTCTGATAATACAGCAATGAACTGTGTCAAACAGTTAAAAATCACACATCTGTCTCTGTCTGGATGCAGAAATTCACATTTATCTATTACAGTTCTTCTCAGCACCCTTCCTGCTCTATTGGAATAGAACAGCCAGTTGAGTCGGATCTCCTCACTTGGTGCTCACTGACAGGTTCATTCAGACTGATGGCAACATGTTGGCAATCTGTCTGCATTTATAAATCTGATAGATTGTATTTGCAAACCTTTGACAATTCTCTGGAGTGACTGCAGAGAGGTCCCCCATATCAGGAAGATTGTTGTCATGTCAAAAGTGGCCATGAGGGCATAACATCTCCAAGTTTTGGGAAACTCTTTAGTCACCACAAGTTGCAACCAGTCAAAAAATGTGAAAAAATCAATACAATCGCCATGCATTCACCAGTTCTTTTGTAGATGCAACAAAGTTGTTGTCCTAGTGATTAAACTGTTAACTTCCTCTGAATCAAGAGGTAGCTTTTTCACATTAAGTGTTGAATGGCTTATCTCTGGAAAGTGGAGCATCAGATGAGTTCTTTTGTTCAATAAAGGGCTATTCCTTTCTTTTCTATTCAGTCTGCTATTTTCTTTCAGTCATTGGTTCCTATGCATTCTGTGACTGTCTGAATGACATTCACTTGCAGTATCTTCCACGCCCTTCCCTGACACGCTGCATCACTTACTACATTCCCCAGATGAAAAAGGTGACACCATCTTACATTCTCTGTGAGTTAATGAACATAAACCACAAAGCCCAATAGGGCTCATGACTTCAGTCTGGTTCTTTGGCATGTTTACCTTTGCAGGACAAGCTTCTTCACTCCTGACTGAGATGATGTGGCTCAATTATTGTTCCTGGCAAGACCATAAATTCCACTTAGCTAGCTTAACCTTGAGGTCAGCCTAAGATTGTTTGGCTAGGTCATCATAAATGTGACAAATCCTGATAGAAAGTCCAGCCTCACACAAAAACGTCATCCAGATACACTGCAGAACTTGTTCACTGCTGATCCACCAAGGGGTTGTGAGGGTTATGAATGGTGTCAGTGCATGCATCCTTTTTAGTTGCTCTGATATCTGGTGATGTGGATCAAGAGGAAGACAACAAGGGTTGACTTCACAAGCCTTTCCTGTCCTGTGCAAAGCTGATCCAGCTCATAGATCAGGCCCCAATTCAACAGTTAGATAGTGACTTGACTAGCTCCAACCAGGCTAGATGTTTCTTTCAGCTGCGATGATGGCTTCACTGCAGCAGGAATCAACATGCTGCTTGTGGCTTCTACAAATCTGTTTTTTTTGCTTGAGTGTACCCAGCATTAGAAGAAAAACACCTGTGATATGATGGAAGGGGATCTATGTATACTGAATTTTGTTTCAGGTGATTATGAGCCTAGTTTATGGGCTGCTGAGTCCAAAACACCAGAAGAGGCCATTGGAGGTACTGAGAAACCTGTGGTTGAGAAATTAAGACAAGAGATACAGGACTTCAAATCCATCAGAGTGCACTGTTACAACTGTGGCCTCTGCAGCTAGTTGGGGGTCTGTGTAACTAAATTGCAGCAACGATGGATGGGTTGGCTCCTTTTAGTGGATGGCGGTGCGACCTTGTCTGAAATTCCCAAACAGGTTTGGTTAGCAATCACTAACAGTGTGTGACCCAGAGTTAATACAGCTTTGTGTTTTCTAGTTAGTTAGTTGTTTTTTTTTATTTCATTTTTACGTGGTTGTTTGAGTTTCGTTTTTCACTTTATTTTATTAGTCTCTTATTAATACTTATTACATGGAAGGTGTATATCAGAGGCAAGATTTAGGAAAATCAGTAAGTGTTATAATAAAAACCATAACCTTTTAGTCTTACAGGCATCCATAGTTTTGATAAGCATGCCCATCAATGCCTCATCAGAAAAGTTCTAATATATTTTTTCTTTCTTTCTTTTTCTTAAGTATCTGTAAAAGATACTTAAACTGAGATTTTTTTACTCAAGGACCCCATCACTGCAACGAGAGTAATAAACATGGTGTCATTGTGTAGATAGATATATTTAAGCCCATGTAGCAATTTTCGTAATAATTTAACACACTGTACTCAATAAAACACACCCCAGCTATCAGGGCACACAGATCAACTGAGGATATCAGGGTATCAGATTTACTTCGATGGAACCTGAGTTTCTCCTTCTTCGTGTTCTTCTTCTTCTTCTTTGGTTCTTGATGGCAGCTGGGTGGGTGCATTGCTGCCTCCTGTAGGATTCTGTAGTCATTTAATGTCACTAACCATTCAATGAGCCCTCGGATGCTCTTATTTAGCCCTGCCTCTTTAAGATAGCTTGATACTGTTGCTCTCCCTGTATCACTGTCTGCCCACTTCAGTATGCTTTCTAAATGAGGTGTAACGCGGTAAAGGACCAGGGCGCCTGACTGCAGCTTGATGGTTAATGAGCTAATCAGAAGTAGCTTCGACTACAGAGCCTGAGTGTGTGAATAAAACACAGACAACTGAAACAGAAGAAGTCTCCATCATTTCAAGTGAAATTTCCTTCCTTTTGGTCAAAATTCACTCCTATGAAATGCAAACTTTCAACGCTCTCCACTTCATTCATGATTTCAGTCTGCACTCCCTTATTTTGTTTCTTGTCAAGATGGTCTTTGTCTTTTCTACTGACAATTTGAATCCCCATTGGTATTCAAAAATATATCATCTATGATAATAGAAAACAAGGTCGGACTTAATCCACTCCCCTGAGGAATCCCATTTCCCACTATACATTGAACTGATAGGTCAGTACCCTTTTTTATTGTTCTTCCATCTAGTCCTTGGTCCAGTTAAACATCTTTCCTCCAATATTCAGCAAATGCATCTTGATTAGCAGTCCCTCTTTCCATAGCATGTCATAAGCTTTCTTAATATCAAAGAACTCTGCAGCAACTGTCTCTGGATTCACTTGAGCCTTCCTTACATCATGCTCAAGGCAAACTACTGGATCCATTGTGCTCCTTTCTACCCTGAATCCACTCTGATACATTTCCATCATACATTTCATTTACTTTTAGGAATAAAACTTTTTGTTGCTAATATTACACTTTGCTTTATTTTATTTAGTCCAGAGTATCCACATTTAGTTCGTTATTAACCTGTGCCAAGTACTTATCACTTGTTTTCAGAAATTTCTTTCAATTGGCTTTGCAAAAATCCATTGTTATATTGTTATCACATATTCTTTCCTTTTATCCCAACTTTTAACAACAATATACAACTGTTCACTTCCCACTCATAGTTCTATATTAACTATATTGTTGAACAAAGGGGACACATCTTCCCCTTCATCCCTCTTCTCTGTGTCTACAGAGACTGCCACATAGTCATATAAATTAAAAAAGAATCAAATTTTGATTTAAGCCAGAATTACTGGACACAAATTAAATCCTGATATGATTTTCTTTCTTATCTCCATTAAATTTCTTGAATTCCTGGCATGAATTGTCCATCAAATTTCTGGCATTACATTGGGGAATGAGTATAATTAACAGAAATATCCTATTCATATGCACTGCAGCTTTTGCTATTATTTATATTTTTTCATTTCCTTCTTTTGATCCAGCCGTTTTCTTGCCTTCGTTTGCTCTTTGCTCCATACAGTCTGATGGATGGAGCATTTTTTTAACTCCCTTTTCACCACTTCATAACCCCAAAAAGCTACACTGTGGTTCCCTGTGCAGTTGCAGCATTTCCAATTAACTCCAACGATACATTTGCCAAACTCAAGAACCCCTCCAAAACAATCACACCTGCAACTCTTCTTACATATAACTGCCATGTGTCCAAAGTCTTGACATTTAAAGTATCTCGTGGGCTTTGGCGCATATTCTCTGATCCCTTAGGCAATAAACCCAAAACATACTTCAGCAAGGAGCTCTTGCTGCTGGAAATGAATTAGAATAGTTTCTGCCTCTTATATATATATATATATATATATATATATATATATATATATATATATATATATATATATATATATATATATATATATATATATATATATATATATCTTCTTTATCATTAACCTTTACAGTTTTAATACAATTATTCCTCAGTTAGAAAATTTCCCCAAGGTCAAACAAAGGGAGACCACACTATGGCACATGTTCAAACAAAGGTATATTCATCCAAATTATTTGTTAATCAAATAGATATATAACATCACCCCCAGAAAGGTGTCAACTCAGCTCTGTAGATTCGGCAATCATATTAAAGCAGTTTGAATTTTAGATTCAAGCTGCTCTTCATACTTTTGGCCACAAGATGGCACCAAAGAAGACTTTGCTGAAAAGCTTCGGGTAATGAACCCTTTTTCAATACAAGCTTCAGTGCTTCAGAAGGCTTCATACTGCCATCACCACCGCACATCTAAAGTCTTCGCCCTTGTCAAATATAGGGGGGTCGAAGAAATTATATTATTAAATAGCCACTGATCAGTGTTGCATTTCCTACACTCACTACCAACCACACCTCTCCTCTACTTCGAACACAGCCCGCTGTCGGCAGTTGCGCTTTCTATCTGCCGATATTCAAGACAGCGAAGAAGCCCCAAGCCGGAAGGACACATCCTGACATTAGGACGGTTCTGCGGTGGGTTAGGTCAGGAAAGATGCTAGCCATCATCTCGAATGTGTTTAGAGCCAGTGCCCAGCGGAATGTAAGTGCTGTTTTTTTTTTTAATTTGTTCTGTAAACGGACTTAGCTAAACATTGCAAAATGTAGTCTCGCGAAGAGCGCCAGTCGACCCAAAACAAAACTGTCATCGCTGTTCTGACCTTGTAAGCCTGAATGATAGCTTCATTAGCTAACACGGTAAAAGTTTGCGCACAGATTTAAAGTTTCAATGTCAGCGGACAGTCAGTAACTTCTTAGTTAATGTTTAAACGAATGGAAATGGGAACTGTTAAAGGAAGGGTGAAAGCTAGCATTAATAACAACCAGTCTTAAATACTGAGAGAGCCAAGAAAACTCACTGTACTGTTCTGACATCACTTTAAAAAAACCGAAACATAAAACAACTGTATTTGATATTTTTGTGGCGCTTTATAATAAGGTCACAGAGGTAAGCGTTATTAAGGTAGTAATAGGGTATTAGCAAGTGCATAATTCATCATTTATATAGCATTACTCTTCCTTAGTATTCCATTCATAAATACAGATATATTATCATGACTGTGATTATGATTATTGCTAGCAGTCATGTAGTAACAGTGATAGCTGTACACATTTACAGCATGTACAGCAATGATAGGTGTACATGGTCATTTATAAATGTTATAAATTACATACTAAGGAGGAGTAACAATATATAAAAGATGAATTAAGCACATGCTAATACCTTACTAATGCTTAATAGTCTGAACTTGCTGCTAAGAACTTAACTTAAATCAGATGACAACTCAAACTTTTGGAAACTTAGTTACAATCCATTTAAAGACTATTCAGTGAATGATTTAACTATAAACCAGGTCCTATGAAGGACAAATTATAATAATGGCTGGTTGGGGGAGGAACCTTTGCAGTAAATGGGATGAGGGCTAACATGAAAAGTCCAGTAGAAGCATTTAACAGACTAATGGGAAGGCACTCTGTAAAAATGAGTGCCTTGGGAGTTATATGATCTCTGTAGTTGTCTCAAAATGTGACACGAATTGCTTTTATAGATTAAAAGCTCTTGCATACTTGTTTCTCACAGGGGGCTGCAGTGATTATGTCAGCACGCACATATGCTGACTTCACGACCCAGGCTACCTTTGAAATAAAGGTAAGATTGAAATTGTGATGTCGTGAACACAGACTGGCACTTGGCAGTTTGACTCATGGGTATTTGCTTCTCTATAGAAATGTGACCTCTTCAAGCTGGATGAGGGCCCTGCCACTCAGGTGGTTCTGACTCGTGATGAGGGTCTGCAGTACTACCGCATCATGCAGACGATGAGGCGTATGGAGCTGAAGGCAGATCAGCTCTACAAGCAGAAAATCATCAGAGGATTCTGCCACTTGTATGATGGCCAGGTTGGATGATTTTTCTGATCTACAATGAAAGTTAGGGATGGTAGTTTAAATTTCGGAATATCTGGCAAGGATGTTAAACTTTTTGGAGGAGTGGAAGTTTTGAAGTGTTGCCCTGTGAAACATTTGTTGATTACTCTTCAGAATAAATCTCCCTTTAGAACCAGACACGTCAAGCTGTTTTCTCATTATAGGAAGCTTGTGCTGTTGGTATTGAAGCCTCAATTAACTTGTCAGACCACCTGATCACGGCATACCGTGCCCATGGCTACACTTACACCCGGGGAGGGACTGTGAAGGAGATTATGGCTGAGCTAACCGGTGAGTTGTTGGTGAAGACATTAAATATCAGTACACAATGGGACTCTTTTTGAATTGACTCACCTGTGAAAAGCGGCAAATGTTCAGTTGCTGCTGGAGTAACTTGGCAGGTTTTGAATCTTTATTTTCCCAAAAGGGAAGCTGTTGAGCCCAGGACATAGACTATTGAAGTTATAAAATGATGAAACTAGAAATGTCTCCCTAATTGACTGAAGGCGGGACACATTTGTTGCTGGCCCTGCTTCAGCTTGGTTTTCTAGTCCCTGAGATTACAGTTCTAGGAAACTTATTTAGTCTGGCTGAACCTAGGAACAAATTTCAGTTGATGATGTACTTTGAGCTGTAAATGCTTTTGTTAATATCACCTAATATCTTTTTCACGCACAGGCAGAAGAGGTGGTATTGCAAAGGGCAAAGGAGGCTCTATGCACATGTACTGTAAACACTTCTATGGTGGAAATGGAATTGTTGGTGCTCAGGCAAGTATAACATTTGGCAGCTTTGCTTTAAATTTGTTACTTATCGTTCTGCCTTTCATGGTTTACGATCATCTAATTGCATTACAAGATATTTCACAGGGCCATTGGTTTGAACTGACACTTGTACATTTAGACTTTAACACTGAAGTTTACTCAATGTTGGACTTCTCTAGGTTCCTTTGGGTGCTGGTGTAGCACTTGCCTGCAAGTTTCAGGGCAACAACCAGCTGTGTGTCTGTCTCTATGGTGATGGTGCTGCCAACCAGGTATGTGTAGCTGTTTTTTCTTTTTTTTTTTTACATAAATGGATTAAAGAGCAACACGTTTGGATCTACACCTGGCCAGTGTTTACTTTACTTTGCAGTAGGTTTAATCTTGCTCTGTGGGAATTGAGCAAACTTGTGCTAAATGCACAACATAACTAAATTCTGGGAAGTGTTAAAGGATAATAAATGGCCTTAGTACAAAGGAGAATCTAAACTGATGTAACTGGGTTTCTATTACAGGACACCCTTTTAAAGTCTTGTGTATATTTCACAGGGCCAGATTTTTGAAACGTACAACATGGCTGCTCTCTGGAAACTGCCTGTTATCTTTATCTGCGAGAACAACCGGTATGGCATGGGCACCTCAGTGGAGCGAGCTGCAGCCAGCACAGATTACTTCAAGAGAGGAGAGTTCATTCCTGGTCTGAGGGTAAGGGTCTGGCATGCTTGAGCACATTTCTTACATGTAAAGCTACATGTTAAGCTGTTGCAGAGCAACAGACACTTGACAGAAGCTGATGTCTTGCACAATTTGTTAGTAATCAAACAGTTATTCAATTTGGGTTTGTTCAGTCAAAATTACAAATGAATGATTAACCTTGACTGTCTTGAACACAATACACACTAGATGGAAGTGTGCTAAATGCTATTTGGAGTGATGTGTTCGTGAAATGTAAACACTTTCAAATGTGTTTGGTGCTACCATAAACTTGTAGAATCTGCATGTTGACCATGTCAGTTTATTACTTTTTGTAAGATAAGATTAAAGAAAAATACTCAGTAACTTTGTGTACAGGTGGATGGAATGGATGTTCTCTGTGTCCGGGAAGCAACCAGGTTTGCTGCTGATCACTGTCGCTCTGGGAAGGTACGTTTAAAATGTTATATTGACGTGTGCAGGAAATGCGACTCGGATCTCTAACTTCTTTGTCCTTTGCTCAGGGTCCTATTCTCATGGAACTCCAGACATACCGCTATCATGGACACAGCATGAGCGATCCTGGCGTTAGGTAAACGTTAGGCTACTTGATTATTTAAATTGATACAACTTAAAGTGGCTAAAGTTCTCACCTACAGTTTAATCTTACAGATTTTCTCTTCACTGTGCCTGTGCCCCTTACCTCTGCTCCTTAGTAGTCTCCATGTACCCCCTTTGTAGTGACCTGACAACAGCCTAGGGATGAATTGAGATTCAGTATCTTCTGTCAGATTTCTTTATTTGATAGACTTCACACCTCAAAGTGATTTGAATTTCATTTGAATCTGCATAGAAATGATCACAGAAATTTTGAAGGCACTGGATTTTCCAAAATGAGCCTAAATTTGTCAAAAGTAATATTACAAAACATTTTAAATCCTCAAAGTGCATTTGATAGCAATAGTAGTGCATCCCTCCAACTTTCCTGCACCCTCTCCCCTTTTAGCTACCGCACACGTGAGGAGATCCAGGAAGTGCGCAGTAAGAGTGACCCCATCTCCATGCTGAAGGACCGCATGCTCAGCAACAACATGGCTAGCGTGGAGGAGCTCAAGGTAGGAAATGCTTCAGATATAGAAATCACATTTCTGTGAGCCAACACTTCTGACAATTTGGAAGCCTCAAACAAGAGTCCTTGTTTTTGTAACTGGGTATTAAAAGACAGTCATACTGCAACAACTTAATAACCAAGTGAGTTTAAGATCATTCTGACTAAGCATACTGACATTTGGGTTAGCTTTAGTCTGTCAAGTGAAAGTGAACAGCATGCTTTAGAGGTGAGGTTAATGAAAGTGCTTGCTTTTTAACAATAGTGTAAAATTCTACAGCTAAATTTAAGATGAGATCCTCCAGGTTTCATCCCTTGTCTTTGAGGAAAATTGCATTCATAGACTGGAAAATGCATTTGAGACAGAACAATGCTAAAGTCTTTATAAACAGGTGGGAAAAATACATAGTCCCATGGAACGAGGGGCACAAGCTAGTTACCGCGCTAGAGTTATGCTTCTATGAGCTTTAGTAGCCTTCTCCATTTGAAGTAGGATGGTAAACAAAATATGTCTATTCTCTGCTTCTATTGGTTTGACCAAACGTTCTTTGCTGCAGTGTCTAACTGTCCTTATTTATCTGTAGGAAATTGATATAGAAGTGAGAAAGGAAATCGAGGATGCAGCTCAGTTTGCCACCACAGACCCAGAGCCCCCACTGGAAGACTTGTGCAATCACATCTTCTGCGACATGCCGTCTTTGGAGGTGCGCGGCACAAACCCATGGGCCAAGCTGAAGTCTGTTAGCTAAAGTTCTTGATTCTCCTCCCTCTTACAATCATAACCCACCCAACCCCTTTCCTTAATGCACACGCCATGTACTTTAAACGAGTGCCTCATCACCAGAGCTTTAAGCATCAGCAAGTAATCGACTTCTAGAGCTAAGTAAACAGTTGGGGCCATTTTTACAAAGAAGTGTTGGTTTAAACTGACACAAAAAGAATTGGAGATCAGATTCACTTTTCTACCTCAAGTCTTGAAATTGCTACAGTGAAATGTTAAAACATTATCAGTGTTGCCAATCTAAAATTTATACCTACATTTATCCACTTCACCATATTTAACTTTTAGCCAGAAATGTTTCGTGATTAAAATCACAGTTTCTGGCAGACATCCTTTTATTAAGACTTCTTGAGGCATATTTATTCCTTAAATCTCTGTAAATCTGACTCCATGTGAATATGTAGTGGATTATTTGCTAATTGATCTGGTAATTTTTGAGGTGCTGTAAGTGTTCACTGTGTCAAACACAGGCTGTATGACCTTAACATGGCTTTGTGCTCGTTATACTTAAATGTACATGATAAAGAAGTCAACTTGAGACATTTGCTTGTGTCTTTATTTCAATTGTCTTCAAAAATGCTGCAAATTGTAACTGTTCAAAATGTTAATCTACATGAATGGGTCTGGTAGATCTGAAAGCTGAATTTGACTCACGAGTTGAGCAGATGTCTGTGTTCACATGATCCTGAGGTCTTTTTCAGATTTGGTGGCTTGTCTCCAAACATTTTTAGAGGCTTGGCTTAAACTAAATGTGGGTGAACTAGAAATGAAATGATCAAGTGAAAATTTAAAACCTAACATTGGGTGGCAAGCTCATGCAGCTGTGCCTCTGGCTTTGTAACTTGTGTGATCAGATGTAACTTCAGTGACTCATCAACAAGCTTCTATCCCTACTGGCTTGCTTTGCAGATTATTGATGCAAGTTTTTAAAGAACTCTGCAACTCTTTCAAGGGGTACTGGGAGATTAGGACTTTCTACAGAAACATATTGAACTGCTGGCTTCAATGTCTAAAGCTAAAAATCTTAGTGAATCTGTTACAAGGTGGGGAATGATGTAAAACACTCTGTGGAAACATTGAGTTGCTTTGATAAAGGGATTTTGTAATGCTATTTGTGTATTCTGTAAACAGAGTAAAGAGGTCAAGGTAACTTTTCAGTAATGCAATGCACCATGGTTAAACAAGTTTTGGCTCTTCGCCACTGCCAACTTAGGGAGGGTATTGGATCCTGTGTGAAATGCATACAATAAAGTAATTAAGTCAACAGTCAAATTTGCTGTCAGTTGTCTTTTTTGCAAACATGGAAAATTTCTCAGCTTATAAAGCCAATAAAGCACAAAAAGTCTATTGAACCCTGCAAAAATCACAGGTCAAAAACGAAAATGGCTTAAAATTATTTACTAAGATGTTGGGCAAATCTGCCACCAAAAAAGCTCCAATGTGGCCTTGATTCTCCAAGGGGAACTCCAACCAAAATACCATCCTTCCAAAGATAATTGTTATTGTGGAAGCTGTTTAACACCTCAGTCCAAGAGAATTTAACAATGTAACTGGGTTTAGCTGCAAATGCAAATACACATTTTGCATCTTCTCTCCCATTAAACCATTTTAGTCAACCATTGTGTTCTATTGTGAGGAATTATACGCAGTTACTCTCATTAGCATATAAATTGCACATAGGATGGATGGAGGTAGTGACTTGCCCATAGTTGTGTATCCTTGGGCAAGATACTAACCCCAAGTTGCTCTCCGATGCATCCATCGGAGTATGAATGTGTGTGAATGTAGTTAGAAAGCACTAAGTACAGATAAAGTGCTTGTGAGAATGGGTGTGATTGGGTGAATGTGGCATGTTGTATAGAGCGCTTTGAGTACTCCGGGAGAGTAGAAAAGCGCCATACAAAAATCAGTCCATTTACCAATCAAATTTTTATGGAGTGCTTTCTCCCAATCTTCATCAGAGAATGAAACCAACATATGTTTACTCTATTCTTCCCTTATTTGATTAACAGAAGGATTGATTTCATTCATTATCTGAGTATATATCATTGATACTCTTCTTTTGTTTAATAAATTGACCTTCAGCAAAGAGTCTAAACAGGATGTTGGGAAGTATCTGGAAAATTTACGTACAAAGTCTCTAATGTTATTGTTTTATTCACAGACTGTAGATTATTTTTTATTCAGAATCAAAGAATCAAAATAACAGAATTACAAAGTGCCTTGATGCTACTGTTGTAATAATACTGAACTGAACTTAAATGAGCTGAACTGTGCTATACAGTGATTGATGAATTACACCATCCAGTGTAATTTTTATGCCACACTGCCACAAATTAAGTGTATTGGTAATCATTTTTGTATTTCTGTAATGGTTAATCCACCAGAGTGCACAAGCTCTTTAATCCAAATGATATTTTAATGCTAATTTATAAATATTGATTCATTTCTAACTTCTCACAAAGATGTGAGTTCAGTTTCCTATTTGTCTAATCAATGAAATCATTTGTAGTTTCAACCATGTTTTTGACAGATTTCTAAAATATTAATCTTTTTTTATTTTTTTAATGACAGGTGGTCTGACATTTTGTTAAGCACTGTGTGTATCACCATCAGTTACAGTCTTGACAGGAAAAGATAAATTTGTGTCTATTTTGGAAAAAAAATGAGTATTTCCAGCCTGGCATTGTAACCTCATTTGGACAGGTAGTAGCTGCCAAAAGTATTGTTGCTGTAAAGCCTTTAGCCCCAACACCTCCAAGAATTCCAGAAGCTAAGCAACAAGGACCTCGGCCTGGGATGTTGCTCTGCCATGCAATAGCCATCGCTAAAGAAAGTAAGTCGTTTTCCTCAGTAACTATAGAAGAAGCTGTGTACTGAAACTTTGATTGAAGGGATTTTTTAAAAAGCATTTTATAAACGGTATAAACAGCATTTAAAAAGCATTTTTTTATAAGCTACATCATCTACAATCCTTTGGATTATTAGAAACTACGTGTGTTTTACTAACCTGGTTGACTGTCAGGCACGAAAGCAGACAGTCAGTGCAGACCAAATATTGCAAGAGAGGGTAGGGTTGAGCTCCCGCCTCTGTCCCTTAGCTTAAGTCTGCTGTCTTCAGATAGCTGGTAAGAAACGCAGCAAGGAGACATTAAATACTGCACATAAGAAGTGCTGTACACTGCGGCTGTGTTATTTGTGTTGTTCCTCAAGTCATGTTCAGTGTTGTGTGGTGTAAAAACAGAATAAAGAAAAGACGGGGGTTAAAAAGTTTTCAAGCTCTGGCAAAGCACCAATCACACATCCTGATGACTGATTAGATTAGATTCAGCTCCAGAAAACAATGGACCCGGAAGTAGAAGGAACAGGCTGAGTGCTATTGCTGAAACTTGCACAGACTACAAATGACTTTATTCATCAGGAGGTCAATCTGGCCCTCGATGCCATTGTCGGACAATTGCAGCCATGGTTGGGCCTTTCCTTTGGATTTCTCTGAAGCAGTGCTGGGAGTTTGCTAAGTGGCAGTGTTGTTGCCATCTTGGTCCCTTGGGACATGAAAACCTGTACAGGAAGTTTGTATATCAGGTTATAGTGTAGTACAATATGTAGTGAAGACAATTTTCAACTCCTGTTGTTCACACTGAGATAAAGCAGTAAATGAAGTAATTCACATCAAGTAAAAACACAAGAATCTAAAATCCATCCATTCGCTTCCGCTTATCCTTTTCAGGGTCACGGGGGACGCTGGAGCCTATCCCAGCTGTCATAGGGCGAGAGGTGGGGTACACCCTGGACAGGTCGCCAGTCTGTCGCAGGGCCAACACACAGGGACAGACAACCATTCGCACTCACATTCACTCGCACATTCACACCTGTGGTGTGAAAGAATCTAAAATTTGAATAAAAAGTGCAGTTGTATTAACAGAAAATGTACTTTAAAATATATCTGCAGCATCTGAATAAATCTGTAAACAGTAATTTCCCTCACACAGTATACTGTTGGTACAGATCAATTGAATTTTGGAAGGCTTTAATCTCTAGCAGTGCATCAGATTGTATTAATTTATCACAGGAACACCTGTAAAACCTGAACCTGCAGAGTAACTTTTTACTGCTACTGTTAAATAAATGTACAATACTTCACTCCCTTTATCACTCTAAAACTAACTGGTTTTGACTGGTAAGTCATACCTTGTTCCCAGATAATACTTGTCCTTAGTTAGTTCCGTATTATATAAGATGTCAGTCCCAATCAAAGAGGATCAATATCAATCTTCTGTGACCTTCCTTGTATTTCCCCTTTGTATAACTGCAGTGTGAATCTTTGCTGGTCAGTAAACTTAATCACTCTCGGTGAATCATAATTTAAAATGAATGACTCTTCAGAGCAAAGCGAGGCTATGTATGAATGAGCTTTTATCCACGTTCTCCGCCCGCTGATCGCTTGTTCCACCCATATGATAGCATTGCAGCTTGTCTCATTGCCTGTTATGTGTTTTGTATGTTTTAAGTGTAATGTGCTCAAGATTCCTGATAACATGGTCCAGTACCTGCATCCTGTTGGAGAACTGTAGGTTTCTCTCCTGCATTTTTTCAGTGACCTGCAGGTATCGTCCCAGTGGCCACATCCCAGACGCCACGTCCCAGTGGCCCCCAGGATTACAGGCTTGTGGCACTGACCTCCCACATCATGAAGACCCTGGAAAGGCTCATCCTGGACCAGCTGTGACCCATTGTCACATCTGGATCCCCTTCAATTTGCTTATCTGCCTCGTCTCGGAACAGAGGACGCCATCATCTACCTGCTCAATCGTGTCTACATCTGGACCAGCCGGCGAGCACTGTGAGGGTCATGTTTTTTGACTTTTCCAGTGCTTTCAACACCATCAGGCCGACCCTCCTGGGTGATAAGTATTAGCGATGCAGGTGGATGCTTCTCTGGTGTCCTGGATTGTTGATTACCTGACAGGAAGACCACAATATGTATGCACAATATGTGTGTCTGACAAGGTAATCAGCAACAGAGGGGCACCACAGGGGACTGTCCTCTCCCCCTTCCTCCTCCCCCTCTACACCACAGACTTCAGCCACTGCACAGAGACCTGCCATCTTCAGATGTTTTCTGATGACTCCACGGTGGTTGGATGCATCAGCAGGCATGATGAGACAGAGTACCGGGCTGTGGTCGACTCCTTTGTCACGTGGTGTGAGCAGAATCATCTGCAGCTCAACGTGGCAAAGACCAAGGAATTGATAGTGGACTTCAGGAAGACCAGGAAACACTTGACCCCTGTTTCAATCCAGGGGGTCAGTGTTGACATTGTGGATGACTATAAATACCTCAGAGTACACATTGACAATAAACTGGACTGGGCTAAAAACACCACAGCACTTTACAGGAAGGGCCAGAGTCGTCTCTATTTTTTGAGGCGACTGATGTCCTTCAACATCTGCCGGACAATGCTAAGGATTTTCTATGAGTCTGTTGTGGCCAGTGCGATCCTCTATGCTGTTGCATGCTGGGGGAGCAGGCTGAGGGTCGCAGATGCCAACAGACTCGATAAACTGATTTGTAAGGCCAGTAATGTTGTGGGGATGGAGCTGGACTCCCTCAAGGTGGTGTCGGAGAGGCGAATGTTGTCCAAGATAAAGACAATGTTGGATAACACCTCCCACCCACTCCATGACATGCTGGTCAGTCACAGGAGCACGTTCAGTGAAAGACTGAGATTAGGCGATCGTGGCTCAGGGGGTTGGGAAGCGTATCTGTAACCGGAAGGTCGCCGGTTCGATCCCCGGGCTCTCTGTCCTGGTTGTTGTGTCCTTGGGCAAGACACTTTACCCTACTGGTGTTGGCCAGAGGGGCCGATGGCGCGATATGGCAGCCTCGCTTCTGTCAGTCTGCCCCAGGGCAGCTGTGGCTACAACCGTAGCTTGCCTCCACCAGTGTGTGAATGCGAGAGTGAATGAATAGTGGTATTGTAAAGCGCTTTGGGTGCCTTGAAAAGCGCTATATAAATCCAATCCATTATTATTATTATTATTACCAAAAAGCACCACTGAACGACACAGGAAATCATTCCTGCCTGTGGCCATCTCTCTGTACAACGCATCCACTTAACACACTGTTTACTGCAACAGCTACACCCTTCTTGCACAAGTTCTTTTTCAGCTATTTATTAATAAGTGACTTTTATGTACATATATGCCTGTATATATTGTGCTATTCTTAGTTAGTGTATTGTCTGTCTCTGTTAATGTTTGTTTATAATGGAGCACTGTAATGAAAAATAATTTCCCCTAGGGATCAATAAAGTATTCTGATTCTGATTCTTTGTGCAGATGTCTATGTGAATTATTGTAATCAGCCTCCTTGAATGGTTTCATTCAACTTTACTCAACTACTTTCTCACAGTTGTATACAGTGGTTCTTCTGTGGTACTAGTTTCAGTCCAGCAGGCCAAATATTTTGATCATGTTGTAACTAAAGGTGACGTTACGTCAAGGAGCAAACAGACTGGTCCACCAAGTAAACTACAACTGTCGCAGCCACGAATGATGAAACAGTCACTGCAGAGTCTGTATGACCTCATGAAATTCTAATGTGCTTGTTTTTAGGGCAAAAAAGGGAAGAGAATCCGACATCACACCGATAGCACAGTATTTTTTTTCTCGTGAAATGTGATGAAAATGGGACAAGTGTTGCCCAAAAAAAGACTTCTTGTGTTTTTGTTTGTTTTGTGGCATCTGTGTCTGAATCTTTACAGAAATGCTCAACAGTCCAAGAGCCTTCTGCAAGGATGCATATTTGTGCATTCCTCTGTTTTGTGATGATGGATCAGAATTTGTGTACGCTCTCGGCTGCCTGCTGGGCACCTACTGGTTAGTGTTAAGATGTCTTAATTAAATTGCATTTTTATTTGTATTACAAATCAGCTACAATGCCTGCAGCTAACAATAGCATCTTTTATACCCTACAGTCTTCATTTGTTTGCCAAGGGCAATCCTGGAGGCCCAGGGTGGATCTGAGTCACAACACTTTATCCACACTGACCTGCCACTTGTTATGTTTTCCATTCGCCCTGGACCTGCCTCCACACACCATGTCCACAGTTCTCCAGTTGTACGACAGCTGTGGTATTGTTACAAGCCTCCTGCAGGTTAGGGCCTTATTTTGCTCCAATAAAGACCTCGCCGACAAAGATAATTCTCTGATGCAACACAGGATAACTCTTGCATTAGATTCACATTGTTGTTTGTTGTTGCCTGTTTGATGCGTGGTGAGTTGTCTGTGTGATTTGGGGTTTTTTTGTGCTTTTGCAGGTAATTCAAACCCTTCCTCTTCAACTACTGGAGCTGCCTCTCTCCCTTCTGAGCCGCTTGCTCCTGTGTGATCCCCCCCGCTCGATTGACCACCTCACAAAAGCAGCTTCTTGCTTTTTCTTGCCATCCTGGGATGACCAGCTCCTTGCCTCCAGCCATCAGAGTCCTCCAACCAGAACTGCCAGCTCTCTGCTCCCCGAACTCCTGCAGCTGGAAATTCTGTGGGAAGCTGCTGTGGAGCTCCTCACTCTATTGTTTCAGATAGCCCATTGTCTTTTGCATTTAGCTTTTGCATTTCAAAGCCCTTCAAAGCCCAAAGTCTTCAAGAAGTCTGTGTATTTGGGCTAAATAAAGTAGAAAACAGCAAAGCTGAATTTCTGAGGACTGGACGTCGAAAGTGTTTTTATGCTTTTAATGATAGATTTTGTATCGACTAAACCAGAATTGATCGATACCCATGAAAGTTTTCAGTCTTCTCTGTGTAATTCTATTTGTCAGCTGTCTGCTCAGCAAGGCTGCGTGAGAAAAGAAGCACTTGTCAGGGTCCGTCAGGGACCTCAAACACGTGTAAGATGAACACTATGAAAGTTTTCTTTACCTGTCTGGTGTAATGAATAGCTGTCTCCCAGTACTCGGGATGCTTGTCGTTGTTTTTGTTTGTCTTTTTTGTGTGCAAAGGTTCTGCAGTGTTATGGCTGCTTTCATGGACGCCTTGGGTCCTTTGTCCTCCTCAGATATAATCATGAGCTTCACAGCTGTAATGATGATGGAGTTGAGGCTGCTGGGGTGCTTATACAGCTTCACTCCCACTGCCATCAATGTCAAGAGGCAGTACTATAAGTAATCTGCGTGGAATTTTGCCATGGACTCATCCACATCGACAAGCACCTCCACATATCTGGGGATTTAGGCGAACCTTTTGGCTCTCCTCATCCTTCTCAGCATCATTTTGGTCACATTTCTGTGGTCTGCCAGTCACTTGTATTTCTCTAAAGACTGCACAGCCTTCTATTTTTTAAATGGAAGGGGTTTTCTCCTTAGAACAACCCCAAGAGTTTTAGTATTTTCTTAGTTTTGGTATTTGAATTTTGATAAAGTTGTGGGGAAAATATTTCAGGAAGATCTTCTGAATCTACAGAATCTTGAAACATAAATATGTTAATATGTTAATATACACACAGTCAATTCTATTCAAGCATATGTAGGAAACTAAATTGTTTTAGTGTCAAGTTTCAAATGCATCAGTTTTCTAAATGTTAAAAATACAAACAAAGGCCACAGAATTTTAAGCATAGTTGACCAGAAAAGTTTGACCTTGAAGAAGAGGTCAGAAGTCCAAAGTAACGTGGTATTTAGAATACATCATTCTTTACATGTCTGTATGTTGTCAACACAAACAGTAATAAGCAGCATCACTTTCAATCCTATAAATGGCATTATTGTTACTTTGACCTTCAGATCAATCTATTGACCTTTAAGGAGAGGTCAGAGGTCAAATGTGGTATATTTTAAATCTGTATGTGGTCGCTCTAAGTTACAAGGCTCTTTGTCAGTTCTTGACCAATAAAGCTTGATTTTGAAGACATTGGTGGATGTAAGCCAAACTTTAATGGACTGTTAACATTACCCCACTCCACACCTCGACAAAAATATATCAAAATCCATTCAAAACATTTCGAACTATCGTTTTTTCTAGATGAAAACTGGCAATGTGTGTGCACGCCAGTGATACACGCAGTACGCCTGATGGGCTAATTAATTCCAGAAGATGGCAGCAATGTGAAAACAAGGATGTCAGCTACTGGAAAAACCTGAGCGAAGAAGAAGAACAAGGAAGACTGCTCCAATCCTGCAGTAGGTCTGAGGCGCGTTGCTAGTGAGTGGCTACGTGCTGTTAAAGGGACGTAACAATGGAGTCTGCTTTCCACACTGATATGAAGGAGCTTTTCTGTGCTCTGTGCACCGCTCTGCTCCTCCTCGCCACGGTCACGTCTGCAGAGGAAAGCGCTGAGGTGAAAAACCCCCAGTGTCAAAGTTACGCGGGAGGACACGTCTATCCCGGAGAGGCTTTCCGTGTGCCCGTGTCCGACCATTCCCTCCACCTCAGCAAAGCCAAGAGTGAGTTTCTCTCATGCGTTCATCCAGAGAGTGCTGCTAGATTAGCATTTGTATATTTAGGTGTGCACTAATTAAAAAAAAATTCTTTGCTGCTTTCTCCTTCCTGTCAAACTACGACTAGCAGCTTGTGCATGTTGATGCAGCAGGCTGGTGCTGCACAGAGCACCCATGTTATGGTTTAATTTTGCAGTTATTGTTAAAATCCCCAGGTGATATCTTTATTTAAAGTTTAAGCCTAACCTGAACTCTCATGGTTTTTGTAGGACACGTCATACTCTGAAAATCTTGGCATGAGCACCTCTCCCCGCCCCTCTGACACATGACTGTGTGTGGCGCAGTACCTACACTTTTTAATACAGACCTGATAACATAAATAACACTACTTTCAAAATAATAAAAGGGGACCACTAAACTCATGTGAAGATGTCTGAGTCATTTTCATTACTGCAGGTTTTTCCTCTTCCATATGGAAACATGAGTTTGTAGACTTTACCGGGCAAAGTGCGTAATTTTGCGCCTATTCCACAATTTGCATATTTATGACATGATGCAAATGTACTTTTTAAAAGGTTGGGGAAACCTGCAGTCAGCTGAGACTAAAGAAGTCACTTGGATAAGTGACTAAATGTTTCTCCCACTGAAAACACTAAAAACGTCCAGATGAACAGAATCAACCTTTTGGGGCTCATTTCACTGGTTAAATACAGTGCACTGCTTGTTGTAGTACGAAATACGTTATATTGTGTCCCAACGTTTAACTTGGTTTTTCGTCCTGGTTTAGTTTCAAAGCCTGCACCCCATTGGGAAGGAACAGCTGTCATCAACGGTGAATTCAAGGAGCTGAAGCTGTCGGACTACAAAGGCAAATACCTCGTTTTTTTCTTCTATCCCCTGGACTTGTAAGTACCATCGAATGCATGTTACATTATCACTTTGCACATTTTGCTGGGATTGCTGCACAGTGACAGCATTTGTTTTGTTTTTTCTGCAGCACATTTGTCTGTCCGACTGAGATCATTGCATTCAGTGATCGTCTGCACGAGTTTCAAGCCATCAACACGGAGGTGGTCGCTTGCTCAGTAGATTCCCAGTTCACACACTTGGCCTGGTGAGATTGCCGTTTCCATCACAATTTAATGGCTGAAGATCAACAATAAAAACAGATGATGTTGCATTATTTTGCTCTCCTACTTTAACCCTTTGTATGTACTTTTGATAGACTTTTATTCATTTTATGATAATGAAGACTGATGTTTTTTGCTTTCTGTTTTTTACAGGATCAATACTCCCAGGAAGCAGGGTGGACTTGGACAAATGAAAATCCCTCTGCTGTCTGACCTCACTCACCAGATTTCAAAAGACTATGGTGTCTACCTGGAGGACCAAGGACACACACTGAGGTGAAGTTATAGCCATCATCAAAGTTTTATAGCTTAAGCAGCTTAAAGAAATATTACTTATTATGTAGCATTGTTATGGCTCCTTGCTGTAAGTTAAAGGTTTTATTTGCAGTTGTAAAATTAATGGTTGTGATCAGTGTGTAAATGATAGATGGACTGGTTCTTATATAGTGCTTTTCAACCTTACCTGAGCACTCAAAGTTCGTTATACAACGTGCCTTATTCACCTTATGCAGGAAGGCATAAATAGTTCTAGAACCACAAATGGCAGAGGTGGAAAGAGTACTAAAATATTTTACTCAAGTAAAAGTACTATTACTTTGCTGAAATTTTACTCAAGTACAAGTAAAATTACCTGTCTAAAAATTTACTCAAGTAAAAGTAAAAAGTAGCTCATTTAAAATGTACTCAGAGTAAAAGTTACATAGTTACTTTTTTGTCAGCAGGAGGACAGCCTCTTCTGAGTAGTGCAAAAAGACAATGGGATAAATCTCAAAGTAGTTGTTTTTTAATTAAAAGAAAAACTTTACAAATTAAAGTGGAGTGGCAGTTAAACTGCAAGTCTATACATCAAAATGGATAATGGTCACCAAACCAACCAACCAAACTGTCAAAACCATATAATTCTTTAACATGAGAATGTGTTCTAAACTGTCAAATAAGAGAACAAGTACTGAATTGAGCTGTACGGCAGCTGCTATAAAAATGTGTTTTAATTTTTTAAACTTGGCCCTGCTCTCTTAATTTTGAGGAGCAATTCAATTCAATTCAATTCAATTCAATAAAACTTTATTGATCCTGAAGGTTGACCCCGAAGGAAATTGGGTTAAGGCTGCCGACCTTTGCCAGCGCCGACTTACCCTCCAACCATACATACATTACACAAACATCACATGGGGAAGACAGGTCAGAGAGGTATAACAATGGAAAATGCACAACATGAGGAAAGATAAGGAGAAAAAAATAACTCCTCCAGACTGAGCTCCAACAGGGAGATCAGTTTGAGAACAGAAAAAAAACACCTCTGCACATAGCACATGTTATTCTTTTGCCTGCAGTGTGAACATATGTGGGTTAAGTAAGAAAGTAGCCGCTTCTGTCTTCTGTCTAATTTAACTAATTTTTTTAAAAATAAATTATTATTATTAACAAACAGGAAAAATGTAAGTAAACACATTTTCTTTTGGCAATTTACCAATCCAGTAAAAGAAAATTTAAGTTGCGTGGACAACAACGTGCCCAATAACAGCTTATGTCTTAACTTAATGTGATTAACTTGAGCACAGCCTTTTTTGCTAAAATAAATATACAAGTTTCATTTAACTTACCTCTACATGCTTGCGCAGGTTTGATGTGGAATTTTTAAAAGCTGCTAACTCTGTCTCTCTGGGCAAACACAGCTTACACTGCATAATAAAGCTGTTGCCTTTCTTGCACTTGAAGCCAAAATGGTCCCTTAAATACGGCCAGGGGTTCACATCGGTTTCATCGAGTTCAGGGTCAGCAGAATTCGACGGGGTTTCTTTTTTCGCTGGATCTGTACCACCGATGTCAGACTCCATCTTTATCGTGACCCAACGCCAATTTGTTCTACTACCCATCATTCCCTGCAGTATTTCCGAAGCGCAATGTTGGGGTTTTTTTTTGTTTGTTCTTTTAATTTACTCAGTAACGGCTGTGATTGAAAATGTAGCGAAGTACAGTACTTTTTAAAAAATATACTTAAGTAAAAGTAAAATTACCGACTTGAAAAATGACTTTAAAAAGTACAAATACACAAAAAAACTACTCAATTACAGTAACGCAAGTAAATGTAATTCGTTACTTTCCACCTTTGACAAATGGCATATATGAGGCAGAGTCCTGCTGACATTTAGATAATTTACCCCCATGGAAATATTCACAGGAAGCATTGAGCAGCCACTCATGCTCTATTCTAACTCATCCTTGTCTTCCTCAGGGGTCTATTCATCATCGATGGCAAAGGTATCCTGAGGCAGATCACTATGAACGATCTTCCAGTGGGAAGATCTGTGGATGAAACTTTGCGGTTGGTCCAGGCCTTCCAGTACACAGACAAACATGGAGAAGGTAAAAGGATGGATTTTATTATTAGCAGCTGAAATGTCTGACTGTCTTTCGTTTATGCAGAATACCTAGAAACAAACAGCTGGCTGTCAGCTGAGTCTTTGAGCTGTTTCTTCTTTAAATTCTGACTAGTTCTGTGTTATTGTTTTCACAGTGTGTCCAGCAGGATGGAAACCAGGCAGTGACACAGTAAGTATCACTGGGCCAGTGACTAATATGGATCCTTAGGCACTAACTGCTATTGTCTTCCAGCATATTAAAAAAAAAAAAATCAGACAGGCAGCCATGTATTTGTAAAAACTGACGAGCTGTCTCAGGCTGATTGCCATAAAGAAGACTGTATATAAAGATGGATGTAGTTTCTTAGTCTGAAAAGTGAAAGCATGATGGAAGTGCTTTAAAATTGCATTGTTTCTGTTTAGCGGCCAGCAGGGGGCAGCACTAGTCGCAAAAAAGCATCTGACTGTGTAACAGGCTTAGAAAATGATCCTGCTGCTCACTTGAACGATGATCTCAGTCTGTAGTTTCAAGTCTTCTTAATGCATCGTGATTTGATTTAGTAAATTATGGTCCCATTTAGAGTAACATAGACCTTATTATTGAAAATTAGATATACTATGAGATACATTGTCATTGTTTTTGCAAATCAGACCCACCACTTTTTTTTTTTTTTTTTTTTTTTTTTTTTTGGTTATTCCTTCAAAAGAGGTTTTATTATTTATTTGTTTACTTAAAACAGTTCAGTTTGGCCTCGATGGGTGACCTTAAATTATTACCCAGCAATTACACTGCAAAGATAAGAATTCACCTTTTGCTAATTTCTTCCATTGTTAAGTGGGAATTGCAGTATGACTAGTTTATTATCAGAAATCTACATTATGTGTCATATAGGTCTTCTTACATGAAATGTGCTGCACACTAATTTAATGATTTCTTTTCCACAGATCATTCCCGACCCTTCAGGCAAGCTGAAGTATTTCGATAAACTGAATTGATCTATTTGTTTTCCCAGTCTGTGAAATCCAACACTTACACTTTAAAATTTCCAATAAAATGTGTTTTCCTAAACTGCTGTGTGTCTGGTCTCTTAAACCATGACGATGTTGAAAGTGATGTTGAAAAACTAGTTCATGCATTTATTACTTCTAGGCTGGACTATTGTAATTCGTTACTATCAGGATGTCCTTAAAAACTCCCTGAAAAGCCTTCAGCTGATCCAAAATGTTCTGCAGTGAGAGTACTGACAGGGACTAGAAACATTTGAACATATCCAGTGACTCCCAGATTCTGGAGACACAGAAATGAAACTACTCGTTTCCTCTCTGCCGTCTGTGCTTTGAATTTGCTACAATGTAAATATGTGATGAACAAACATTTTGCTGTAAAAAAACAGCCCCAGGCTGTCCAGCATGTGCAGTGAATAATGCAGGTAATGCCTTCAGCATTTACTTAGCACGCTGAAAACGCATTTAATCATTCTAGTTTATAGCTGCAATATGCAAACTTCACTGTGACCTTTGGGCAGCATGATGGCCCGTTGGCTACACTGTTGCCTCACAGCAAGAAAGTCCTGAGTTCAAATTCAATCTTTTTGTAGATGCACTTGTTTTTAAAATGCTTTTAAGGACTATTGCAGCAGGGCCCTGCTTGCTTGTGCTTTGCAAGAGAAACAAATGCATGCAAAAGTATCAGTGCCACTGTGATTTCAAGGGTAAAGTTTGCTCTCAAATGAGTAAAACAAACTCAAATGTTTCATAAAATAAGTTAACTGAAGTTTGTTTATCAGCTGCTGGTTACTAACTTGATCACCTATACATAATGTTCATCCTCAACCACACCCCTCTTTTTTTTTGAGCTGTTAAAAACAGGTTATATAACCTGTTATATAAACGTTTTTCTTTTCCCAAAATGCAAATAACAGCATCTGAATGCAAAGAAGCAGTAAGTTTTAGCAAGGGAAGAACAACCGGCTCAATGTTATGGGTTGATTTTGTATTTAAAATATTTTACACTCATTTTCAAAAGTGGGTTATTCTTTACTCAGCATAACAGACGTGCTTGGCTTTTTTTTTTCTTCTTAGGTCTGGTTAATATTAACCTTTTAAACAACATTCAAATGTCGTCCAGTCAACACAAAGATAAGGAGCGAGCAGACAGAAAAGGAAAAGAAACAGGATGTAATGAGTTGTTTGCCCATATATGGGTCACCTTTCTCTGGGATGTATAAAAGAGAAGCATCTGAAGCTGCTCTGCCACTCTGCAACGCAGCCAATGCAGTTCGGTGTATGTTGGTTTCCCCATTTCATTGTCGGGGGGTAGACTCCTGAGGAGCGGATGAAGAAACAAATTTTGCTTTTGTTTACATTCAGAGGATTAGTGAGCAAAGGGAAAAGGGGTAAAAAGAGAAAATGGCCAGTTTTATATTACGGACAGCTGAACCAAAGGATGTCTCAGATATCCTGCGACTCATAAAGGTAAATCATATGTGAACTGATAATACTTCAAGCCTTTAACTGGGAGTGTGCTTAACTAACAGAAATATGACCAAATGACCTTGCCTTTTAGGAGCTTGCTAAATTTGAAGAGATGGAGGAGAAGGTGGTGCTGACAGAAAAAGGTGCTGTGATTTAGCTTCATGATGAAGTTTGCATTGATCTGGAGTTTGAGAAAGCTTAAAGGTTTAATAATGTTATGTTTTTTTTTCTTTTTTTTCAGATCTGCTTGAAGATGGCTTTGGGGATCATCCATTCTACCACTGTTTGGTTGCTGAAGTCCCAAATGAGAAGAGCTCAGAAGGTAAAAATGCGCCTCTTACAAAATATTCTCATGTTTCTCAGGAACTATTAATGTTGTTCACGGGTCTGATCCACTATTTAATCCCCTGCTCTGTGTTTTCTTCAAGGGTACACTGTGGTTGGGTTTGCTATGTACTACTTTACATATGACCCATGGATTGGAAAGCTTCTGTACCTGGAAGATTTCTTCATCATGCAGGAGTTTCGTGGTATGTTTGATGAAAAGTTTTATTGCAGTGCTAAAGGTTAATGACTAACAGAGGAGAGACTTCTTTCCTAATTTGCGGGACAATTTGTACTCATTGCCAAAGAACTTTCTTAATTGCTCCATGAACATGTAATCTTTCACCAGGTCTTGGCATCGGTTCAAAAGTCCTGAAGGTGCTGAGCGAGGTACTTTTAACATTGCACACTTCAACATTTTTCTGGTGACAGAGTCACCTTTATTTCAGCTGCATTCACGCGTGCACTTTTCTTTCCTCCTTTTTCCTAGACGGCAGTGAAGACCCGCTGTAGCGCCATGCATTTTATAGTAGCAGAAAACAACACCAAGTCTATTGAGTTCTACAAGAGAAGAGGTGCAGCGGATCTGTCCTCTGAGGAGGGGTGGCGTCTTTTTGCCATTGAAAAGAAAAATCTGCTGAAAATGTTTGCCAAATAGAGTTTGCCACTCTTAAACTTGTGCTGATGTCTGGTGATAGCAGTGAACTTTGTTCTATGTGATCAGTGACTTGGAGCAGCCTCAATAAATGCATTTATCAATCAGCTGTTCCATTCTGATCATAAACCATGTCTGGGACTTTTGAGGTCATTGCTAAATTTACACTGATCTTGGAAGTTTGGTGAATGAACACTGAAACGTGATAATTACATTGTAATAATCTACCACACAGCTGGAAAGTTTGTGAGACTTGAACAAGCATGCTAATAAATACATTAATAAATATAGATTTTATGTGTTTGGGATTTTCCATCACAACCTACATATCATCCTGTGCCTCTTTGCTATGTTGCCTTTCCCAAGCTGACTAATATTATAGTGCTTTTTTTAAAAAAATCATATGCACATTGTAATTCAATCAGACCTTAGAATTATAATACGGCATTAAGAGTTTCTGGGATCATTTTACTCATTAAATGCTGAAATGTCACAATATAAGAGAAAACAAAAGGCCCTTACATACTGAGTAATTTTAACAAAGTGAAAGTGTAGAAGTGTGTATGCATAAAGATAAGTATGGAGAAGCTGTTACTATTACTGATTAACATTCTTTGCTGATAACCACTAAATTTCGCATAAATGCAATTGGGTAACCACCAGTTCCTTCTAAACTGGAAATTTCTGCAATAAAAACCCTATCAGTAGCTAAAACTGCAACATATTTAAAACTGATGGATGCATTTCAGATATTTTCTGTCTAATTTCTGGAATTTTTTAACTGCACTTTAGTTTTATCTTCTTTTTAGATCACTTTTAATGGAGTTCAAAAGAAGCGCAGTTAACACACTATTTGGGAGAACATACACTACCCAGGTACAGTTGTGCTGCAGATGTGGGGGGGAAAACAGCTATACTTGTAGGCTTAACAAAACTGCAGAAGTGATAGGTTCATTTATAAAATAGGGCAGTCGTCGGTTTGTTTAAATGTGGAAGCAATGCTCTCTATCTTGAGGTCATAGCTTAATTGTCCTTTTATTGTGATGCACTCAGTTGTTTGGCGCGAACTGACGTAGTCCTCAGCCAAATTACTTGCTGATACACCGGGCCATGGAGCATAAACTAATTAGAGTTACCGCTGCAGCGCACGCTTTCACACGACCCGCGTTGTTCTTTAGATTATGGCCTGTTTGGTGCCTGTCGGGCTGATTTCCACCACAACCCTTCCGCATTTTCCTGCTGCTCTCGGGCTGTGACGTGTCGTGCTGACGGCGGCCTCGGAGCTGGAGGAGCGGGGGGCTGTAGCATGACAAGATCTGGCTCGAGACGTCCTGCTTTGCTTTCAGCGGTGCTCCTGAATCAACCCCTAACCCCTCCTTCTCTTCTCCTCTCCGGCCCGCCCAAATAACACAAAATTCCCGACTGAATCCTGCCCGAGTCTGGGGGAACCAGGCGGCCTGGGAAGCCGAGGAGCGGACAGAGGCATCCCTGCAGCACGAATCTGGTACGCGGCTCGTTTTTGTGCCAAAGGCGTCCGATTTCAGAGCTGTGTTTGCATTTGTACGTGCCCGTGGCCTTTTGTTTTTTACATGCATGTTGTATTTTAATTTATTTCTTTATTTTTTCTGAGAGGCCGCAAAGGGTTGGGCCTTTTCTTTTCTGGGCCGGGGCCTCAATAGAGGCCGTAATTGGCAAATCAGGCCTATCCGGGTAGCTAGCGAGCCACCCGAAAAAAAGGGATTGTATATTCGTCTGTCGTAATTGGCCATCGGCATTTGTTATCGATAGCTGACAGCTGATATGCAACGCACCATTCAGCCTCAGTTTCGTCTGACACCTTGTCGTCGCCGAGGAGTAGTTTAATAAACGTTGAAATTAGCATTCGTCCAGCAGTTAAGCTAACAAAATGGCGGACGCTTGTGTGATGGAAATTGGTTGTAGAAAAGGTATGTGTGTGTGTGTGGGTTCAGCCCTCCTCTCGCTAGCTGGCCGGTACAGAGCGACATAAGTGTGCACTTAACGAAAGCCTCGTTTCTTTGCATCTTTATCTTTTCGTATCTGTATGTGTGCGTGCAATCAGCCTTTTCTAAACGTCTGTTTGCACCGTGACAGTCGAGCTTTGCATGTGTAATCAGTGCTAATCTTCCTCCAGTGGTCAATTGAAGACATTGCCGTGAATCACCTCATCGGGATTTGTGTTGTGCTATAGATTTCTCGTAGTGTGTCCGATCGCCCGAGTTTTTAAAATTAATTATTTTTTTATGTGATGTCGGTGTCTTTTGAGCACAAGTGATGCGGGGTTGTGCCGCACATCTTCCTCACACCGTTGTCATCTTTTTCCACCTGGAGGTGGGGGGATGGTACATTCAGTGGAAATTAAATGGCAACCCGGTTGCATCGTTTTCTGTTTACACCTCAGTGTTCCCTTGTGTTAGTTTCAGAGAGATATCTGTGTTGTTTTTCTTGTCCTACATTAGCTCAACTTTACCTCCATTTTTTGGGTGGGGAGGCGAAACGTGTCTTTGATTCTGTTAACTGTAGTGATGCGGGCATGACAATAATGGCACTGGTCATTTTAGTTTCTGTCCGTTATCGCATACACGAGCTAACAGTGTAAAGCACATTTTATTTATTATTATTTTTTAATCTTGTGGTATCCCTTTTAAAATAGCTTAAAACCACAAAGCTGAAGTCGTGGGGTGTGTGTGTGAATTAAAGGTCAAATAATTTGGATCTTCACAAAGAAACACTGCGTGAGCAAAGGCAAGGCTACTGCGCGATTTTAACCGGGGTTGTTCTTGATAAAGTTCGATTCAAAAGTTGGTTTATAGGTTACTGTGAGGTAGCAATCAAGTCTTTGAAGCCTGATTTGGATGCTTGACGGCTTTTAATGCTCCAGGGCAGAGAAGAGCACACTTTCTATGGGACAAAACGAGAACTGAGGTTAGTGAGTGTACACCATGTTTACAGTATCAAGCCCACAGATGCCCATACATGCCCCTTTTGCTGTAAAGTGAATCTTGAAAGGATACGCATTAACTGTTATGGTGGTAGCAGGGAATTGTGCAGCAAAGGCCAGTGATGGAGGAGTGTGGGTGACTGTAGAAAAGCATGGAATCAACCAAAGTGGGGGGGAAAAAGGTGACTTTTAAAAGTTGATTTAATATACTTTATGCTTCTCTGTTGAGGGCTTCTGAAGTGGAGCATATCATAAAAGGTTTGAGAACCACTTTGTTAAGGAACTGCTCAAGCTACAGTACTTGTACAATGCCAGGCCACTGGTCTGTATCATGTCAATCACGTTACAGTGATTCAACAAGTTATACTAAGTCTTTTTTTGAAAACACGCTGGATGCCAGGCTCATTAGGGACTTCATGGGGTAGTGTGCAAAAGAAATGACACCAGAATTGTTGGGCTAACATTTGGCGATGTTGGCCACGTTTGCATTAGCAGCTCGTGTGGCAACTCTGACAAATTAAAATGGATTTAAAGCAGATTTGGGACATAAACATATGATTTTTTTAAAAAATCTTTTTTAGTTCCAGTGGCTTGAGGCTGTCAAAGCAGCAGTGTTTTCATCACATATCATTGTGTGTGTGTGTGTGTGTGTGTGTGTGTGTGTGTGTGTGTGTCTTGAGTGACCTGGAGTGGCTGCTCTGAGTGTCATACAGAAAAGCATAACTGTACACCTGTAAAATATTGTATAAGAAGGGCAATGGTGTGTAACAGCATTACAATATATAAGTAACCTATTATCTGCATAATTTTCTGCCTGTGCTTACTTTATACTAAGCTGTCTATCATTTGGTTTCAGCTGTCCAGTAACAAATGCAGTGCGAGGACAATGGATGAGGATGTCACCAGGCTTGCAATACATTCTGAAGAGCCTAAAATAATATTGCACGGATCGGGTAATTAGCAATGCTTATACTTACAGAGTACGTCTTGCTGGTATGAGAAGTACAATAGTACTAGCAGGATTTCTTTCTTTTTGTGGATAGCCAGATAACTTTAAATATTTGAATGAAAGTGTTGTTTGGAAGGAGATGACATGACCATCCACAGCAAAGTCATATTATGACTGTATGACCATTTAAATCATTATCACGCAATAAACCCTTGCTCTTCACTGTTACCTGGTTAACCATGCAATCCTGCTTCTTCTAGATGAAGGTGGTGCCGGCGGGCAGGAGTTTGTTGTGGAGCTTCAAGAGACTGTGTTGGTGTCAGAAGGCGAAGGGGAAGGCATGGCAGTTCACAGGTTCGCCCCAGACGAGCTAGTGATCCAGGATGCTGTTGAGGATGTGGTTTCTGAGTATGTGCACTGCGATGAAGATGAAGATGTTGCTGTAGAAACCTGTGTGATGGCTCTGGACGGTGAGGAGGAAGGTGTTGCCATGGGAGACATCCCTGAAGATGGGCTGGACCCAGAGCAGCAGGAGGACGATGACCAAGATGGCTGTGGAGATTATCTAATGATATCCTGTAAGTTTACTAGATTGTGCTGCATTTACACTTAGCATACATGTCTTTGGTTTGTTGTATTATTATTATTATCTGTATAATATCTGTCGCTTGGAGAGATGGAAAATTTATATGCAATTATATGCATTTGCAGTGTATTTAAAAGGAAACATCCATGTAAATGACAGGACGAAAGGTTTAAATCTACAGTGTAGGCTAACATGCACCTTCCCACCTGCAGCAACGTAGACCTCAACAACTAATGTAAACACAGTTTATAGATTAGCACAGTGATAGTACCCCTGTGAAATTAAATCAATGGGTTTTAACCATATGTCGCTTGCTCATTGTGCTGTGGCAGCACAACTGCCATGGTGGTGGCAGATGGCTGCCCCTCCCTCAGCCTGGTTCTGTTAAAGGTTTCTACCTGTTGAAAGGGAGTTTTTCCCTCCCACTGTCACTCAGTGGTTGCTCATAGGGGATCGTATGATTGTTCAGCTTTTCTTATAAATAAAACTGAATTGAATCTAAATAAGCAAATCTTTCTCATTTTCAATGTGTTTTTGAATGTGTCAAGTTTTCCTTTTTATTATATATTGTACAAGTTGAAGCACTTATGTGTTTGGCTTAGTTTGCCTTAGTTACTTTGCACATCCAGCTACATAACTACTGCACGTGCACATCCCTGCTGGGGAAAGAATATCACACTTATAGCCACATAATGAGCTGAGGTGGTCAGTTTTTGTTTTTTCCCAGGCTTATTTAAAATTACAAAATTGTGGACAGACACACTGTACAACTTTTTTTTTCTCTTGCATAGTAGTAGTTTGCATCGAAACAAAACAAAAGGTCACGGTTCAATTTTTGTTTTTGTTTTTTTTTTGGGGGGGAGGAGACTCATTAACTCTAATTTCCTTGAGTACCCTGAGATTTGCTTTAGCCATAATTGCTATGAAGATGTCAGTTTGAAAAGGTGGAATTGAAGGGTTTTTTTTTTTTTTTTGATAAGTGATCATACTAAATCATAATAAGTTTTGATCTTTAGATTTAATATTTAGATAAGCTTCTTAAACGATCGAGTACCTTATTTGCACTCATTTCATGTAAATATTTCCACTATGTCATAATTTACACTGCTACAAAGTCTCTGCTGGTGACTCTGTTTAATCAAGTCTGATGTGTGTCCCTTTGCTAGTGGATGAAGCTGGTAAAATGGTGTCTGAGGATGGAACAGAGGTGACAGTGGAAGGAGCTGTGGAGGACCAGGAAGTGGAGAAAGATGAGGATGGACAAGAGGTGATAAAGGTCTACATCTTCAAGGCTGATTCTGGGGAAGATGACATGGGTGAGTGGCAGTTAGCTTTCCGTTAATAAAAGAATCATGATAATAAACAATACTTGTTGAATCCTGCAGAAAGCCTCTCTATTTGGGTCTATTTTTCAGAAAGTAGAGAACTGAACTTAAGTTTCATTGTGCAGGAGAATCTGTTGACATCAGTGACGGGGACACAGAGAACGTTGCGTTAACAGAGTCTTCGGGCCATACGCTCAGAGAGAAGATGGTTTACATGTCTGTTGGGGATTCTCATCACAATCAAGGAAACCACGGTGAGTCATCTGGATGCAAGGAGCGGGGACAGCTGTCATGAAACTGAACGTCACCAGTTTTTTGGTTTTGTACCTGTTGGGCTCATCTACAGGTGGGTCCAAGGTGACTGATGAGGTTTATATGGAGGTGGTGGTAGGAGGCGAAGAGCCAGTAACTCACGACCGCTCGTATGACAGCGTGTCTCTAAGCAAGGACTTCATGCCTGTGGCCTGGGCAGCTGCTTATGGTCAGCACCCTTGTCTATTAAATTGCTATAAAAACCACACTGGAAGCCTGTGCATCAACCACGTCTCTTGGTGTCCTGGTTAAGCTTTACACGCACCGGTTTTGTTTGTTTATATGCCAAAGACGTGCCGTTTCTCTCACAGGTGCAGAAGATAGCGAGAGTTGTGAAAACCGGAATGGTGCAGCCAGCGCGCTGCTGCATATCGACGAATCGGACGGGGTGGACGAAATCAACAGACAGCGCAACAAGACCAAGAGGCGGTCAGAGCCTCGACAAGTCCAGACAGGTGAGAACGGCACAAATCAGACACAGACTTCTCAGGCTTGTTTGGATAAAATGAGGATTTGTCTAGTCTTTTTAGGACTGAATAGCAGAAGAGATGATGAAAGCAGCGGCTCTATCATTTTCAGTAACAATTAATTTTGAGATGTATTCTAATAGTGAGTTTTTTACACCAGTGCCTTTTTTTTTTTTTTTTTTTTAAGTAAATTAGAGTGTGGTATAACTAAGCATAGTTGTCATTTTCACATTGTTGGCTGTGCATATTTCTACAGTTGGTACAGCACCGTCCAAACCAGTTCAGCGTGTTAGAAGCAACAACTTCTTCTGCTCTTGTTTAATAGTTGTTGACGAGCAGCTTCAGTGTGCATTACCGCCCACTCCTGGCAGTTGTAACACATTACATCCTAAAAGGCAATTATGAGAAAAACTGAGAAAATATGTATTATATATTTGTATAAAAAATAACTGCATTATTTATTTATTCTAAAATCATACCCGTTTGTATTTGGCATTAGCACTCAATATAATACATAATATGATTTTTATTTTTTATAGTGGTTAGCACATTTAAAAGGGCTCATTGTTTATGACTTGCCTTCTAGCGGCAGTTAACTAGTTTATCCGGTTTATTGTACCGATGGGCTGTTTTGATGACACCTCTTTATTTAAATACGATTGTCTGAGCAGTAAAAGCTGGTTGACATTGAATTCAGATTTTATTTGTACACTAAGCTTGATTAAAAGCACACAATTACTGTGTGCTGCTGCACAGTACATGTTCTACTTTTGTTGCTTTGATTTTCAGTTCAGTTCATATTCGATATTGTACAGCTAAACATTTAATTGATATTTATAATTTCACCAGTATTTAAATATATTGAAGATAAACACTGCTCTTCAAAAAAAAAGCTTCTGTTTATGAAGGAAATGACCAGCGATGTGGTCATTTCCTTCTCCCTTTTATTTTTTCTTTTTCTTAAATTTAATTTGAATTTTTTCTCTTTCTCTCCAGCCATTATCATCGGTCCATATGGTCAGCCCCTCACAGTTTACCCCTGCATGCTCTGTGGTAAGAAGTTCAAATCACGAGGCTTCTTGAAACGCCACACCAAGAATCACCACCAGGATGTTTTGACCAGGAAAAAGTACCAATGCACAGACTGTGATTTTACCACCAACAAGAAAGCCAGCCTCCACAATCATATGGAGGTGCATGCTCTGAGCAGCAAGGCCCCTTTCGAGTGTGAAATGTGTGGCAAGGAGTTCCACCAGCAGGCGGCACTATTTTCTCACAGACTGCAGCACCACCACCGGGAGCCCAAGAGCCAGCCACCTCCACCGCCCACCAAGATGCATAAATGCAAGTTTTGTGACTATGAAACTGCCGAGCAAGGGCTGCTCAATCGACACTTATTGGCAGTTCACAGCAAAAGCTTCCCCCACATCTGTGTGGAATGTGGCAAAGGCTTTCGACATCCTTCGGAGTTAAAGAAACACATGCGCACTCACACCGGCGAGAAGCCTTACTCCTGCCTGTACTGCGACTATAAGTCAGCCGATTCCTCTAATCTCAAAACGCACATCAAGACTAAGCATAGCAAAGAGATGCCATACAAATGTGAGCGCTGTTTCCAGACGTTTGCAGAGGAGGAGGAGTTAATGCAGCACGGATTAACGCACGAGGAGAATAAGACCCACCATTGTGCCCACTGTGATCACAAAAGTTCCAACTCCAGTGACCTGAAGCGTCACATCATATCTGTTCACACCAAGGACTATCCCCACAAATGCGCCGTTTGTGGGAAAGGCTTCCACCGGCCGTCTGAACTGAAGAAGCACTCGGTATCCCACCGTACTAAGAAAGTCCATCAGTGCCGGCACTGCAACTTTAAAATCGCAGACCCCTTTGTTCTCAGTCGCCACATCTTGTCAGTCCACACAAAGGAGCAACAGGCCTCACCTGAAAAGAGTGAGACCAAGAGGACAGAAACGCACACTCCTGCTGTGACGCCGAAAAAGTCCGGGCCCAGCGGGTCGAGCGGCTCTGGTCCGCCGGCAAGAGTTAGCGCGGCCAGCTTAGCCAGCAGCGTGACTGTAGTTATTGGCAAAGGACAAAAAGAAAGGCGGATTTACCAGTGCCAGTACTGCGACTACAGCACCGGCGACGCGTCGGGTTTCAAGCGCCACGTGATTTCCATTCACACAAAGGACTACCCGCACCGCTGCGAGATCTGTTCGAAGGGGTTCCGACGACCTTCGGAGAAGAACCAGCATATCATGCGTCACCACAAAGACGTGGTACAGGCAGAGTGACTCTGACCGAGCCAAATACTGTGCCACAGCAAAGAACAATGTTGAAGCATCCGTCAAGCATCCGTCAGACCCCGACCACCGCGCCCTCGGCACGTCGCCATTCACATTGAAGTAGTGCGGAGTGTGTGCTGCACTCGGTCCATTCTGTTGTTTTGCTCTTTTTAAATCCTCGGCCTACTGTTTGTTCAGATATGCATACACGTGTACATAACATTAATGCTCTGTCAGAGTTAGCAAACCAAGCCCCTCTGTAGACTCGCACTTTTAACTGCATGTCCCTTGGTGGTGACAGTGTGCATGGCAGATTGTGCAGATGTCTCTTTGTAGATACACTTTTTTTTTTTTTTTTTTTTAACTTTTGCAAATAGCAATCAGTTCTCAATCACAATGGTCCTAATTATTTGTCTTAAAAACAGATGTGTAATTTTAAAAATGTTTGCATAATTTTCTTAAAATGTACTTAACAGCAGTTTGGATTAACAACCTGTTTCCAGTAGCACTTGGTGTGTGTGTGTGTGTGTGTGTGTGTGTGAGAGAAACAGAGGGAGCTTGAGGGACAAAAAAAAGCAGCCGTTGTGCTTCCTTTGCTCTGACCCGACCACTTTGTAACATAATGCTTCCTGGTGCGTTGACTAAACTCACAAATACAGGCAGAGGGGGAGTCACTCTGAGCTTCGTTGGCAGGGGGTTTATGCTCATTGATTTGCTACAAAAACACAGTGAGAAACTGGATGCATCATGTTGGTGAATAAGGTTTCACACGTGCACACAAATCCGAACGCTGTCACTTGCCCTCAATGCTTGGTTATCAAATGTCCAATATTTCTGTTAAAAGTCCAAAAGCGTACTGTACGTTGTTCAGAACAAGTGCCCAAAGCTGTAGAGATGACACCCTCGCTAACAGTATTTTTTTTACTTTTTTTTTTTTTTTTTTTTTTTTTTTTTTTTGTTAACGCATTAATGCTTTCTCGGAAGTGAAATCCTTTTAATTTGACATGACTTTTTCTTTTTTTTTTTTTTTTAATTTGTGAAGAGAGGAAAATGTTTCCTCCTCAATTTCTTTTGAAAACTGATGAACTGTTCATAAAAATTATTTTGTTTGTATCAATTGACATATCTTTTAAATCACTGAAAAAGGGGTAATCTGCAAGTATCAGTATGCTACCAATGTTAGACTGGGTTATAAAAAATGTGCCAGATCAGTGTCCTAATATAAGTGTCTGGTCTAAATGAGAGTTGAATAGTATATCTGGTGCTGCTGTTATAAAACTAAGGACTGAACTCTTTGATTTCTCCTACACAGATATACTTTTGCCTGTAGAAAGGGGAAACATGTATATCTTTTTAGATGCAACTTCAGAAGACAGGTGCTGGTGGTGTACATGTACTTTTGGCTTTTTACTTTTTTTTTTTTTTTTCATTTTTTGTTATCACCTGTGATTATCTGTTTTATATTTATTTCATTTACAAGTTGTTGTATAGTTAAGTGTAACTAGACTTCTATGGGACGTAAATTATTGTTTTGTATACAGATCTGTACAAAGCGTGTAGATGTAAACACTTGATTAAAAAGGAGATCTCAACTGTGTTGTTGTGGATGTACTTCAGCGTATTTGTTAAAAAAGATAATAAAGCAAAGTATTTTAGCTGTTTGGGAGTTTTTGTTTGCCAGCAAATGGTTGGATTCAATTCAGTTTTATTTATATGGAGTCAAATGATAACAACAGTTGCCTTAAGGCAAAAGGCCCTAGAATAGCCCCACGTTTGGCCAGGTGATGCTCAAATGGAAGGAGTAATAAGGGGATTATTTATTTTTATAAAATCTGAAGGTTTTGGAAGCATGATAATATTATCAGCCAGTCTCCAAGTAGAACTGCCTGAACTTCTGCACCTCAGCACTGAGGTCCACATTGTGCCCTGTAAAACCACAGATATAAATCTGCTGCAGTGAACACAACTTTACCGAACACAAGTGTAGAATTAGACATTTTGACTTTTTCGTACAATCTGTTAACAACAAAGCTTTGACTGCCCCTGTTGTTGATGGTGTAGGTCAGGCAGTGCTCATCATACTTCACATCAGCTATGCACAAGTCAGAATATCCACAGACTTTCAATAATAAAGCCAAGTAGATGATGTAAAAATAGGAATAGTTAAATAGAGCATTCATAATCAGTTGTATGTGTCAACTATGTGGGCACCTCAGTCTTGTTGGGATGAAGGAAAGTTGTGTAACATGTACCATAAGGGCTTCAAAGACATCGTTTAAACAGTAGTCGTCTTATTAGTCATTATGCATCTCCTTTTAAATATTTACAGTGGCTTGCAAAAGTATTTGGCCCCCTTGAACTTTTCCACATTTTGTCACATTACAGCCACAAACATGAATCAATTTTATTGGAATTCCACGTGAAAGACCAATACAAAGTGGTGTACACGTGAGGAGTGGAACGAAAATCATACATGATTTCAAACATTTTTTACAAATAAATAATTGAAAAGTGGGGTGTGTGTAATTATTCAGCCCCCTTTGGTCTGAATGCAGTCAGTTGCCCATAGACATTGCCTGATGAGTGCTAATGACTTAATAGAGTGCACCTGTGTGTAATCTAATGTCAGTACAAATACAGCTGCTCTGTGATGGCCTCAGAGGTTGTCTAAGAGAATATTGGGAGCAACAACACCATGAAGTCCAAAGAACACACCAGACAGGTCAGGGATAAAGTTATTGAGAAATTTAAAGCAGGCTTAGGCTACAAAAGGATTTCCCAAGCCTTGAACATCCCACGGAGCACTGTTCAAGCGATCATTCAGAAATGGAAGGAGTATGGCACAACTGTAAACCTACCAAGACAAGGCCGTCCAGCTAAACTCACAGGCCGAACAAGGAGAGCGCTGATCAGAAATGCAGCCAAGAGGCCCATGGTGACTCTGGACGAGCTGCAGAGATCTACAGCTCAGGTGGGGGAATCTGTCCAAAGGACAACTATTAGTTGTGCACTGCACAAAGTTGGCCTTTGTGGAAGAGTGGCAAGAAGAAAGCCATTGTTAACAGAAAACCACAAGAAGTCCCGTTTGCAGTTTGCCACAAGCCATGTGGGGCAAACATTTGGAAGAAGGTGCTCTGGTCAGATGAGACCAAAATGGAACTTTTTGGCAAAAATGCATAACGCTATGTGTGGCGGAAAACTAACACTGCACATCACTCTGAACACACCATCCCCACTGTCAAACATGGTGGTGGCAGCATCATGCTCTGGGGGTGCTTCTCTTCAGCAGGGACAAGGAAGCTGGTCAGAGTTGATGGGAAGCTGGATGGAGCCAAATACAAGGCAATCTTGGAAGAAAACCTCTTGGAGTCTGCAAAAGACTTGAGACTGGGGCGGAGGTTCACCTTCCAGCAGGACAACAACCCTAAACATAAAGCCAGGGCAACAATGGAATGGTTTAACACAAAACATATCCATGTGTTAGAATGGCCCAGTCCAAGTCCAGATCTAAATCCAATCGAGAATCTGTGGCAAGATCTGAAAACGCTGTCCATCTAATCTGACTGAGCTGGAGCTGTTTTGCAAAGAAGAATGGGCAAAGATTTCAGTTTCTAGATGTGCAAAGCTGGTAGAGACACACCCTAAAAGACTGGCAGCTGTAATTGCAGCAAAAGGTGGTTCTACAAAGTATTGACTCAGGGGGCTGAATAATTACGCACACCCCACTTTGCAGTTATTTATTTGTAAAAAAATGTTTGGAATCATGTATGATTTTAATTCCACTTCTCACGTGTACATCACTTTGTATTGGTCTTTCACGTGGAATTCCAATAAAATTGATTCATGTTTGTGGCTGTAATGTGACAAAATGTGGAAAAGTTCAAGGGGGCCGAATACTTTTGCAAGCCACTGTAAACATGTTTCTTTCTTCACCCATATCACTGGAAAAATGCTTACCTGTTGACAGCGTAACCAGCCCACAATACAGCGTGTTATTCGGCTTATTTTACCCCGGTGTGCTTAGTTGGGAGCACCATTTTTTTCCTGAAACTAAAAAGAAAATTACTGAGCTGCTCACATATGTGTAGAAGGGCTTTCTAAACACTAAAATAATAAATCTGAGGCCAGATCTTTAAAATATTTTTGTTATGTGGTTCAAATGCAGATTTTTCTGAGTTGAAGAAGGACTTCTTTTACTATGACAGCATGACTTTTCACTTCTTTCCTTTTCAGATGTTCTATTAACAGGAATAGTGAAGTGCACTGAATATACCACTGGATAGCATCAGAGGAGTTTTCAGCACTCATATTTTAAGCTTAGTCAAGACCAGATATTTAAGGAGCGGCTGTGGCAGCAGTTTGTTGCCTGATTATTGTCTCCTCTACAGCATTAACTCATGCACGCATCCCTGCAGTATTTATAAGTTTGCAAGTCTGACACAGAAAGCAAATAATTTATTTTGTCCTGAGTGAATGCCCCTTAAAACTCACCTATTTCAGACTTGCAATTTAATACTATACAATATAGCAAATCTGCAACTTGATAGTGTTAAATAAAAGGATTTTCAAAATGATTTGAATTGCGTTAGTTATGTGTTTATGTCACTGAGTTCTGCAAAAATCTCTTTCCTCTTTAGCTTGAAAATGAGTGATTCAGAGGATCCCGAGCTGGAGGAAGAGCTTCAGGCTGCTGACGAACTCCTTCAAGATATGCAGGTAACATTTTTAGTGGAAACAGTTGTTAAAGAGGGAACACGCTTGTCTAATATTTTGTACGGAGTAAACGTTATATTATTTTAATTTTTTTTTTAAGTTTATGTCAAATTAAGTTGGTTAACTTAAGATGTTTGATAATCTTTGCTTTAATCATGGACTGTATTTTAGGTGTTCCCTTTTTTCCTTGTTAATTGCGTAGAATGATGCACAGAGTAGTGATGGGTCGTTCGCGAACGAAATGGCTCTTAGAGCCGACTCTTTGACGTGAACGACGCGAGCCGGCTCCTTATCGCGAGCCATCACGTGGGTTTTTTTTTTTTCTTTCTCTCACCCTCTCTCTCGCACTTTTTTTCCGCTTCACTCTGCACTCTGCTTTACTGAATATTTCTTTTATGATTTTATATCATGCACTTTTATGCTCATTTAAATTCTTGTTTGCTCTGTACCTGTTGCTTTCCTATGTATCAGTGACAGTTATCTGCTTGCGTACTTAGTACTTGCTTTGGTCCTATTTCTATTATCCTCCTCCTATTCTCTATCTTACTTGTTAAGCACCTTGGCATACCCTTGGTTTTTAAGTGTGCTTTATAAATAAAGTTTATTATTATTATTATTTACGCTGGGCAGAGGGGGGAGGGGCGGTAGTTACACTCAGTAGCACAGGAACAGAACAGGAGGGAGAGAGAGAGAAAGAGAGCCAGGGACAACAACGTCACATTAGAAAGGTATAGTAATCATCCACAACTATTTTTGGTTGCAGATGATAAAGGATTCAGAAAGTTTATTCACGCAGGTCCATATGACAGAGAATATGCATGTTCTTTTTGTTTTCATATTATAATTTATATTTAATTGTGTTGTGGTTTGCAGTGTTTTGTGTTGTTTTCACTTTAAATTTGTAAAAGGAAAAAGCTGAAAATTTAAATAGTTAAAAGTTGAAATGTGAATAGTTGGTTTTTTGTATTATATGATTTATTTATTACATTTTATGTGGAGTGAATAAATAAAAGTATATTTACGGTTGCCCCTAGAGACAAAGCACATACAAACTTCAAATCACATACGAACTCTGAAGCATGTACAAACTCCAAAACACGTAAAAACACGTACAAACTCCGAAGCACGTAAAAACTCAGAAGCACATAAAAACTCAAAACACGTACAAAAGACAACAGAAGTGCTCCAGGATGCTGGGCGCAGTGTTGAGCTTTTGTTATCTTGTGGCTACACAAGCCAGCAAGTACCAACGACCGGATTTGGTGTGTGGTAGTAACAGGTAAATGAACCTTTTTTTTTAAAATTATTTGAATATATATGAGTGCCTGTGTATAAATACACAAAAATACACACATGCTTTCAATTGTGTAATTTAAGTGATCTAGTAGCTCTGCTTTGGAAGTTCAGTTAAAGCTAGAAATGTGTTTTGGAGTTTGTACGTGCTTTGTCTCTAGGGGCCACCGCATATATTTATATATAAACATATATAAATAAAACCACTTTTTTTACGTTAGTAATTCCTTTTGTGCATAATTTTATATTATTGTTAATAATAAATTAATTAAAGCAACAAAACAACCTGAAGAGCCGGTTCGGAGCCGAAAGAGCCGGCTCTTTTTAGTGAGCCGAGCCGAAAGAGCAGGATCTCTAAAAAGAGCCGGAAATCCCATCACTAGCACAGAGTGAACCTCAGCCAAGACCAGTGCGCTGGAAAACACGTGACAGACAGGGAGATTTTATTCCTCAGACCATCAACCAGTCGAAGTACTAGTTGCATGCCACGTGGTCAGTGTTCACACAACCATTGATTTTATCTCACAACTTGTTTTCACCAAAGAATTTCAGTAAGTAAATATTCTTCAATCTCTTTTTTCCCCCCCAGTGTCCAGAGATCAGCATCAATGTCCACGTGAAGAACCTAGTTATGTTGCCAGTGTCAACCCAACAAAAGGTACTTTACCTTCTTGTATATATTGTGATTTCTGTTTACTTTTATATTTGTTGTTATAGTTGAGTTATGCAGGGCTTTTGTGCAGTCCTAAGAAACATACTGCCTAGAGTGTTTTTCACTTTGTGGAAGAGTTTCTTCCTTTCTTTATTTTTTTTCTGTTAGTGTATGGAACTGAGGTGCTTCGTCAGGAGCTCCTTCAGATGTTGGAGGATGGAGAAGAGGACGCAGCCATGGCTTGTGAGACGTCATCTGAATCAGCTGCTACTCACTGGGCGATCAGAAATATGGTGTCCTCGCAAAAGTGGAAAGAGGCCAGGCCTTGTCTTATAGACAATATGTTAGCTACTCTGGATCCACAGTCACACCGTGTGTGTCAGTGTGGCAAACAAGTAGTTGTGAGGTGTCTGGACTGCCTGCCTCTTCCATTCCTTTGTGCTGACTGTGATATTGCAGTTCACACACGCTTTGTCCTGCACAGCAGAGAGGCAGTAACAGGAGGGTTTTTGCAGCCTACATCAGAGTTTCACAAGCCAATAGGTACGGTTTTTAAGTCTTATGCATTTCTTGCTATGTACTATGAGTGGGTGCTGTTATTGTATATTTATTGTGTATCAGTTAATTTCTAATTCTTTTTATATATATTGTGTGTTTTAATGTTAGTTCGGCTGTTGCCTGTGCAAAGGCCAGACCATGTGTGTGACTGCCCAGCAGGTAACGTTGAGGTTTCACCCGGCGCAATTGTGGCTCTTGTAACCATAAATGGTAAGTTGCCCTTTTGTCACACACTACATACACAATAGATGTGTTTGGAGGTTTTATTGCAAATTGTGCATTGCTATCTTGGTTTGAATTACCCTCGGCCCGCAGTATATGTGGGCACCTGTCAAAGGTCATTTGGATTTACCAGACCGATTTGAAAACAACATGAAAAAAATGAATGCGTTGAGCCATGACTGAATTTATCCTTATCCTTTCTAAAGGCCGTTATAACCTTGCACTGCCAGTGGTGAGCTGCACCAGCTGTGGCCTAATGTGGTCCCCCTCAGTTAAGGACATCCTGGGTAGTGGATATTGGCCTGGCACCTTAAATTTCTGCACCCTGTTTTCAATGGATGTCTTTCAGTCTTTCTGTGACATTAAGAAGGCTGCACCAGGGATGTCACTTAAGGCATTTGTCAAAGTGCTGGATGAACGAACAGCCCATTTTGGAAGGGTGAGTTTCTAAATTTGCCAAGTTTAAGGAAATTGTGCAAATCAATGTTTATGATGACTGTCCTTGAATATTCTGTTGTATGTCCTCTATGTAAAAGACTGGCCGAATATCAGCTGATGCCTTCAGTAAAAGTTTCTTGGAGTGGAGTGCTGTAAAGTTTGAGGTGGACAGGATGTGCAAGGAGCCATGCTTTAGCTGCCCTGCCTGCACTCCAGACATGCTTGCCGTCTCAGTTGATGGAAACCGCAAGCTTTATCACTTTCAGTCTAATGCAAGGTACGTTATGCATTGTGTACATAAGTCAAATATGGATTTGTAGAAAAATGTATTTTAATGTTTCTTTTCAAACAACTGTCACTGTGTTCGTTCAGCACTTCAGAGCAGGGGAACTTTGAAGGTGTCTTCATTGAAAAAGATGAGGAAGTTGCTGAGTTTGTGAAATACATCCAGAGACACACAAATCATGTAAGATACACATATATATTAGTGCTTGTAACGTTGGACCCAAGAAACATAAGCCGGAGCGAATTTGACGACAGCAGAACTTTTATTTAACACTGTGGTTTACTGGGACACAGACACTCCAGCTCTCTCTCTGCTGTCATGTCCGCCCTCCTCCTCCGACTGTCACTGCCAACATATAAAGAGACACAATCACTGTCAGATCCCAGCACACCTGTTCACCCCGCCCCTGCGCCGCCCCGGGAGCTCACTGCGTCACCCCTCCTCTGCAGCTGGCCAGAGACCACACCCACGCCACAGTGCTGTTAGCGTTAATCTTGTTAAAATGACGTTAATGCCATAACCATATACACATACGTGTGTGTGTGTGTGTGTGTGTGTATACATATATGGATGGGTGGATATTTATTTTATTTTTCTCTTGGTGTTGTCGTAATACTATTTACTTTACTTTATCTTAATGTGTACTTAATTTTCTCACCATGTGTATTTAAAAAAAACAACAACATGATTTTTATTTTGTGTTATCAGTGCTGTCCTGGGGAGATATGAGGTCTCGTGTGACTCAAGGCTAATTCAGCTAATTGTTATGCATTTGTTTTAAAAAGTTTGTCCCTGATAGGGCTTAATCATGCCATGTCTTTTATGTTAAAATCTTTGAGTGTATAGGTCCCGGGGAATGGGTTGTGCGGATCTTCATCTTGGACTGCAGCAAAGGAGTCGTCCAAAAAGTCCACTGGGAAGTTGGATGAAGAGGGCATGGAAATAGCTGTTTGTCGCCACGGAGTCCTCTTAGCTGCATTGAACATGTTTCGAGGGGAGATCTTTGCTTACCCCCTTTTTCTCCAGAGGGAGTTGGCAGCTAACGTCCTGGGACATATTACGTTCCTTTGCTCCGATGTGGCCTGTAAATATTTCCCCTATTTAACCAAGGTGGCTCAGCAGTGCCCTGAGCTGAGGAACCTCTTGTCAATGCTTCCTTTTCTCTCCGTCATGCATGCAAAGGCTCACACTTGGAAATGCGAGGTATACTGCAGCTTGTAGTTTTGGATTAGTTTGAGACATTTTGTTATAAGGTTGAATGAATTCAGCAGTCATGTATTGTGACCTCCTTTCTATAGATCAAATGGGGAGGTGCGTTTCAGGATGGGGCCGGTTCAACAGTTGGAGAAGAGGTGGAACAAGTAAACAGTTTCCTGTCTAGGGCGGCCATCACAACGAAGTACATGTCTAAAGCAGGTATGTGTCCGTGTCTGAGATTCCACTCAGTCTCCTGCTCATTAATTCTTATTTGTATACTAACTGAAATGCAGGGCGAACAGACATGCTGACCCTCCTGGCTTTGGGCTGGAACAAAAGGAAAGTGGAACAACTGGGCCGCACTTTGAGCCAGAGATATCTAAAGGTGATTTATTTATTTATTTTCAAAAACCATTTTAATGTGTGTGGTAATGGGGGAAAACACCAGTACTCTTTTAATGTCAATATGAATGACATTTATTAATGTATTCTTAGATCATAAGGATCCTTAGAGAACAAGTGGAGAGCCTGAATGCGACCAAAAATGAGCTGGGTGTGGATGACGACACACTGCAGCAATGGGTGGCCGATGTGTAGAAATGGGCTGAAGGTGAGTCTCAATATAATGCACTCGTGTATAACAATAGGACCCACCATGGCCTCATTAAAGAACTTAAGGTAGAATTAAGATCTTTCTGACAGTGTCAACAAACAATGAAAAAGAAGCCTTGTAAAAGCAGAATTTATGGCAGAGTTGTTGCGTTTCATCAAATTGGATAGAACCTGGGTTGAAATGATGTCGTACTAGTTGGTTTTATAAACCTGAACACCAACATACTTGTTATCTCATGATAATGCAGCACATGAAGGCTCCAGATGTCTTATAATGAATGTCATCAAGTCAGTGATTACAGAGTCCACTGTAGTTTGGTGACTGTTACTCATCCTGTATTCTGATTAATATTCCTCTCACTTAGAAAGTGATCAAACTGATGGCAGCCTTGGAGCGTTGCAGGCACGAATAGAGGAGCTTGTCGTCGTCATCAGAGTGCGAACACAAAGTCTTTACAGACAAAATGGTACGTCCCAGTTTCTTTGAAATGGACCGTTTGATACTTAGTTTGTACAGCTTGTACAGCTACTTTGTAAACAGAATAAAATCAGATCCAGGTTTGTTTAAGCTGGATGTGATTTGTTCTAGCAAACAAATTGATGAGTGTAGATTAAAATGTAACTATATACATTATGTGAAGGTGTGAATTTTTTATGATTATTTACAGATGGCAACAAGAGGCGACACAGAATTCGCAAGGTCATCTTAGTTGAGAAGAAACGCTTGGCGGCTGCTGTTGACGACTACAACAAGCTCGCTGAACCAACAAAGAAAATCGTATCCAGTGATGCCCTCATGCTGACCGACATTTGGCCCTGGCAGAGCACAAGTGAACGTAAGCTCTTGATTTCTAAATATCCTTTTTAAACAAACTCCCAGTATCTGAGCAGTAGTTGAATGTTTTGTTCTTGAATCATAATATGCTACTATGTTTTCCCATCTGATGTTGTTAAACTGTAGCTGCTGCTGACCTCCGGACAAAGAGAAAGGTCTTTGAGAAGGTGATGGCTGTGAGGCGCCTGAGAGAGGAGGAGATGATCCTTTGCAGGGAGATGCAGCATCACTGGACAGTGTTGCGAATGTGATCTGTGGTGTTGGGGACAATCTCCTCAGACTGTAAGCACATCTTTTATTTATTAATTTTTTGATGAATCGATTGAGAATAAGAGCAGATGCTAAAGTCTTACTGGATCTTTTACCTATATCTAGATTGCTAGCTAACACTGCCTTCTCCCTTTAAAAAAATGTTTAATTACAGGATCCTAATTCCTTGTGTTTATGAGGTGAGGTTTTTTTTTTTTGTTTGTTTTTTTTTACTTATATTTATTTGTTTTGTTCTTTTTACAGCCTCCTTTGTTGGCATGTCGGAGGATGCACAGAAGGGACTCTGTAGCCTGGTTTTAAAAAAAAAAGTGAACTGAAAGCTGAAATGCTCAAAGTAAAGGACGTGTACAAGAGAATCCTCAGCCACCAACCACTCCTGGAAATGGACTCGGAGGAGGAGGAGGACATTCCAGACGATGCCACTGAGAGTGATTTGAGCACTTCTGATGAAGACTGATTGTGTCATCATTGATGTTATGTTTGGTAAAATAAAAAGTTAATCACATCTCTGTTTAATGTGATTTTTCAACAGACATTTTACATTTTGAGAAGAAAAATGGAATTTCCTTGGTGCAGTTGTTTACCCTGAATCATTCTTTCCCATCTAATTTAATGACTAGTGTACATGTTCAGATACGATAACATAATTTAATTTATGGGATGCTTTCTGGGCTGCTCAAATTATCACAAAATTTAAAAGCACCAGGCAGCACACTCACAAGTAAATTTTTTGTTCAGTGTTTTGTCGAAGAAATCAACAAGTACAATTGAGATGTTTGCTGTAGTGGTGTGTTTAAGAAGCATGCCAGCACACTGGTGAACTGACAGTCCCAGAATGCACCCGAGCCAGTGACTCGCCCCAGAGCAAATGAAATTGCTTATCTAGAAAGGCAACCGTCATCAAAGAAGAAGTAAAAGAGTAGGAAACGAATGGTAAGGGAAGGTACTGTGGGGTAGGAAAGAAAGGCCAGAGCTGTGCAAAATGACCTCCAGCAGGCCACAAATGTGCACGTCTGCTCAAACGGTCAGAAACTGACTCCATGAGGGTGTTATGAGGGCCCGACGTCCACAGGTGGGGTTGTGCTTACAGCCCAACACCATGCCGGATGTTTGGCATTTGCCAGAGAACACAAAGATTGGCAACTTTGCTCCTCACAGATGAAGGCAGGTTCACACTGAGCACTTGTGACAGAGTCTGGAGACGCCGTGGAGAACCTTCTGCTGCCTGCAACATCCTCCAGCATGAGTTTGGCAGTGGGTCAGTTTTGGTGTGGGGTGGCATTTCTTTGGGGAGCTGCACAGCCCTCCATGTGTTCGGCAGAGGTAGCCTGACTGCCATTAGGTACTGAGATGAGATCCTCAGACCCCTTGTGAGACCATATGCTGGTGCGGTTGGCCCCGGGTTCCTCCTAATGCACGACAATCCTAGACCTCATGTGGCTGGAGTGTGTCAGCAGTTCCTGCAAGACGAAGGCATTGATGCTGTGGACTGGCCCGCCCATTCCCCAGACCTGAATCCAATTGAGAACATCTGGGACATCATGTCTCGCTCCATCCACCAACTGCACCACAAAATGTCCAGGAGTGGGCAGATGCTTTAGTCCTGGAGTCTGGGAGGACATCCATCAGGAGAGCATCTGCCACTTCATCAGGAGCATGCCCAGGTGTTGTAGGGAGGTCATACAGGCATATGGAGGCCACACAGACCAGTGAGCCTCATTTTGACATGTTTTAAGGACATTACATAAAACCAGATGAATGATTCTGTATTGCATTGATCAAGGAACCAACCCAATAGGAGCTAAAGGAATCCTCTTGACATTACTTCAGTCAGTAAGTTTATGTTATGTTTAATGTGCATTTTCTTCATCAGTTTAGAACATAACATGTTAGCGCTCCCTGGTCCTTTTTGGAGACAGATCCTGAGACAGCAGGCAACTATGGAGAACTCGTGTCAGCTGTGGTAATTAAGGAATACTTTGATTTAATATTGAATTCATGACAACTATCCTCAGGCACATATTCCTGGATATATATAATGACATAAGTAAACTCCCATTTTAGAAACATTGCCTTCTTTGATCTGACTTATTGCCTCAGACTTTGGCCCTGTGTCCCCAAAACTACAGAAAATCCATGACACTGAGTAAGAGGCCTTTATCATGTTATAAGTGAGAGAGTTTGGTGTAACAGTGGTTGAACATGCCAAATCAATCCACAACATACTGCCATTCCCCAGCTGTAACCTGCATATGCATCAAACCAAAATCCAGTATCATAGCCACATGATAGACATACAGATGAGGTTAAAGGGCTGTGTCATTTTGCCAGATAGCTTCATCCCAAAAAAGATAAACATTCTTCAAAAACAAAAGTTTGTGAATATTTCCAGTATTGCCAGGCCTAAACCAACCTGTTAAACTTATCAAATTATTGTCATAGATACGAACCTATTGATTGAAACAGAATAATCCATTGAAGCCTCCATCATCATCCCAGATCACTGTTACTGTTCAGATTATTTTATCTCTGTTTTCCTCTAGAATGTTTTGAAAATCAGCATTTGATCAACAGACTTTTTAAAAGTTTATTTTGATCCTATTGTTTACGTGTGTAATTGCATTTGTATTGAAATTATGACAGGAAAACCCTTAATCAAATTGTATCTTTGATATCTAATAATAATATTAACAATAATGTTACATATGTAATATGTACACAATAATAATGTGCAAACAAACAAGAAAAATAGCAAAAAATGTCAATTTTTTTCTAATACCCTGTGTATATATATATATAAAAACCACATATGACCACAACTCCAAATGTGCAATTGTCACTGCATCTAAACATGACATATTACAAAAAGGTAGAAACATATAATATACAATATGTTCTGAAGCTGGTACTGGTGCAGTTAACTTTGCTTTAGGCTCCCATACACAGTAGGTGTTACTTACTATACGTGCAGTGCAGTATTACTTTGACTTGTAATATGTTATAATAAGCAAGTCACTTCTATATTTATGAGGATGTAGACAATAATGTTGGCTGATATGTAAAACTATGAGATATCGAGTGCAGGGAAGATATTATTGATCGATCAGATTCATGAATGTGTTAGGTACTTAAGCCACAATTAGAGAGTGAAACAGAGACTGACACTGGTTGAAATGTATAGTAAATATTTTATTTTGAACTTTTATGCTGAACTACAAACTGTGAACTGTGCGATCTCTGCGACCTGTGGTGCCTGGTTTACTGTGTGTAAAACTGCGCAGGTTCCCATGTGTCATCCCACACTTTGCCACTGTCAGGAGAAAAACATAACAAACAACAACGACAACCACACACAAAATAGGATAATTTAGGTTGTGACATATGACAATTTTTTAGGATGAAATATCTTCTATATTCATGTCATGCTTTATACACCTTCATTGTAATATAAATCAAGTCAGAGAGTAATAATATATGTAGTAGATGTCAAGCAGGACCACAGCAGCAGCCACGATCCATCGGAACCTGCTGGATGAGAGAGCACAGAAACTCCAGGGAAGAAGTTTAGTTAGTAACATGCATGAACTGCATTACTGAGACATGTATGTTTACAGATGGTGAGGGAGAGGGGGAGAATTTTCAGTAAAAGGAGACGTGACTGCATCTTCAACCAATACTGAGCCTGCATAACCCTGAAAGAGACAGACAGAGAGAGGGGGGGGGACACTAACCCCCAGCAGTCTGGTCCTGTTACAGCATAACTAAGGGCTGAGCTGAACCAGCCCTAACTATAAGCTCTATAAAGAAGTAAAGTCTTATGCCTACTCTTAAAAGTGTTGACCATGTCCACCTCCAAAACTCATAATGGACTTTGGAGGTGGACAGCTATCAAGCTCCTCACAGAAGAGGAGCTCGATAGCTAAAAGCTCCCAATTTACTTTAGTCCAAATACATGAATTCAAATTGAGGTGATAACTATTTATCAACAATATGAATGTCTGTTCCCGTCCAACAAAGTTGTTACTACATACCATGTTGAGCAAGGCTTCCACTTGACTTTAACTTCTTCTTTTTCCTGAAAAACATGATATAAACAAACAATTAATTAAGAAAGACATGCAAGTTGCATACAAAAAGGAGCTTATAAACATTTGTGTACTATTGAATGGCTCAATATATTATACAATTAGTTTACAAAAACATAAGAACCACTACAATGCTTGTACTGCCAGCATCGAGTGCATGTCAGCAAAGCAACACTGCTTACATTGTGGCTCACAAGCAAAACTAACTGAAGCAGATGTTACTGAATGGGAAGGAGCACCTCCACATCAATCACTCCTTCTGAGCATGATGTCAGGAGGACTTTAAAGAACGTAAACATCAGGAAGGCAGCACGACCAGGTCGTATCAGGTGGTATGTTCTTATTTAATGTCCTATTTGGAGCGAAATACAGACTCAGTGGCTGAATTAGTGTAGATTCATCAAATACAAAAGCTTATGGATAGTCAGTCAGGCACAGTTCAAATCCGGGAAGTCCAAAGACGCAAACAAATCTGCACAACAGCAAGCTAAATTACTTACATTTACAACTCTCCTGTCTACTATCTCTTCATATTTGAAAATCTTCTGTGTACGGTGTTTTCGGCATTCTGAAAAATAACAAATGAAATATTTACATGAGGTCTGTAAAACTGGAGAAAATGCAAAAATTAAGAAAAAGAAATCTTAGCAAACTTAACGAACCTGTCATGTGTTTCGTACATTTACAGTACCATAACATCTAACCTTTCCTTGTCCTTTTTTTGTTTGGGACATCCGAGGTGTACACCGTAGAAATTGAGGGAGATGCAGGATGTGGAGATGGAGAGGAGGATGCAGGAGGAAGCAGAGATGGAGAGGAGGATGCAGGAGGAAGCAGAGATGGAGAGGAGGATGCAGGAGGAAGCAGAGATGGAGAGGAGGATGCAGGAGGAAGCAGAGATGGAGAGGAGGATGCAGGAGGAAGCAGAGATGGAGAGGAGGATGCAGGAGGAAGCAGAGATGAAGAGGAGGATGCAGGAGGAAGCAGAGATGAAGAGGAGGATGCAGGAGGAAGCAGAAATGAAGAGGAGGATGCAGGAGGAAGCAGAGATGGAGAGGAGGATGCAGGAGAAAGCAGAGATGGAGAGGAGGATGCAGGAGAAAGCAGAGATGGAGAGGAGGATGCAGGAGGAAGCAGAGATGGAGAGGAGGATGCAGGAGGAAGCAGAGATGGAGAGGAGGATGCAGGAGGAAGCAGAGATGAAGAGGAGGATGCAGGAGGAAGCAGAAATGAAGAGGAGGATGCAGGAGGAAGCAGAGATGGAGAGGAGGATGCAGGAGGAAGCAGAGATGAAGAGGAGGATGCAGGAGGAAGCAGAGACGGAGAGGAGGATGCAGGAGGAAGCAGAGATGAAGAGGAGGATGCAGGAGGAAGCAGAGATGGAGAGGAGGATGCAGGAGGAAGCAGAGACGGAGAGGAGGATGCAGAAATGGAGAGGAGGATGCAGGAGGAAGCAGAGATGAAGAGGAGGATGCAGGAGGAAGCAGAGACGGAGAGGAGGATGCAGGAGGAAGCAGAGATGAAGAGGAGGATGCAGGAGAAAGCAGAGATGAAGAGGAGGATGCAGGAGGAAGCAGAGATGGAGAGGAGGATGCAGGAGGAAGCAGAGACGGAGAGGAGGATGCAGGAGGAAGCAGAGATGAAGAGGAGGATGCAGGAGGCTGACAGAGGGAAGATGTTGGTACAGGCTCTAAATGAAGAATAAATTCCTCGTTTAGAGCCTCTGGGTCTGGGACTGGTCCAGCATCGACACTGTCAGCAGAGGATGGTCCAGCTGCTGGTGTAGAACTTTTAGCAGGAGGTGAAGCTTGTAATTCTGCAAAATTTTAAATATTAAATATTCATTAAAATGGGTTGAAAAAATGTACAGTACACATAAACACATAATAAGTAGTGATTTGCATGTTTTCAGTTAAGTTTTTACTAAAGTTACAACTTGTAAATATTGGCATCAAATATGTCATCTCACACACTCACTGACCCAAATCATTCAGTACAAGTGCCCTCTAGGGTAGTGTGACATATGTAGTGCTTTTCTACATTGTACATTAATAAATTAATGAGTGTGACTATAAATCCAGATAGCTAATGACTTTTTTCCTCTGATGACACTACTTTCCTGACTTTGTAGTGCATAACATTTGACACTTCAAGCTAGTACTGTGACTTAGGAGTTTTGTACAATGGTGATGCTAACTACCTCAGGGAGGTAATCAGGTAACCTCTTAAGAAGTATATAAGTTATTTAAGAATCTTGGTGTTCATATTGGTAACATTATAACATTTGTTATACTAGAAAGTCTCGAAGAGAATTATCAGGTCTGGTTTTCGTGAAGATTTTTAAAATTACATTTGTATATACATGAGTGTGAAAGACCATACTATACACACACACACACATACAAAATTGTTCAGGTGGGTAACACCAGAGGTTCAGTATGGCTAGCTTTGGTGATGTGAACGCCACATGGGGATGTAATAAGGCATATATAACACTATTTTATGTTAGCAACAGGACATGTAGGGCAGCTGTCACCTCACAGCAAGAAGGTTACTGGTCTGAACCTTGGCTGAATAATAGAACAGAACAGAATAGAGTAGAGTAGAATAGAATAGAATAGCTGGTGACTGTTAACTATCCTCATCCTCACCATCTTGTTTGTCTCTGTGTACCCCGTGGTGATCTGCCTTCTTATCTAGGGTGTACCATGAGTATCACCCAAAGACAGCTAGGATAGGCTACCTGATAAGGACACCTGGTTACAGATAATGGACAAAGCATATCTTACTTCTCAGAAGGTGTTCATAAAGCTTCCTCATCTTCATGAGGATGTCACGTGCAGCACCTTCCGCTGGTTCGATCTGAGTGATCACGTCCCCTACTATACGGCCCTTACGGTCAAACTGTCCAAGAAACAGAATTGGCTGGTAGCCCAGGGCATGTAGTTTTGAAACCTGCAAGAACAACAAAGAAAAACATGCAGCCAGTCTTTCATGTAAGCAAATTGATGTATAACAAACCTTTAAGTTTCACATCTTTGTTGTTTTATTGTTGTAGATAGTTAAAAAGTATTTATGGTGACCAAACCTGTAAATGTATGATAAAATCCATCTTGAAATGTTTTGTCTCTCAGTTAATAGCCGATTAAATTAAAAATCAGAAGTAGCTTAAATAAAAATAGTTTTTAACAAGTTTTTTCTAGTTTGATGTCTTTAGTGTGATGATGTTATTCTGATGTGAATAACTTTTTTATTTATGCTCTTTTATAAATTAATATTTTATGTGTATATACATGTCTTGTTAGTTTCTTACTTCATGATATACAAGAAAACATTGACAACTGTGATTAATAAAGAATTGTCTAGCAGACCAACCACTTATTAGATCAGAACTTTTAAACTTACTGACAACTGGGCTGAATTAACCACCCTGCTCGCATTTCTGTTGTTTTTAACAGAGGCAGCCCAGTTACTGTTTTTAAACTGTTCTTGTTTTTTTTTTCAATCCCTCCTTTACGTTCAGGCTGCCCAGGCATCCACTGCATGTCTTCCTGTTGCAGGTGTTTGGAGCCTGACAGGAAGGGCATGGTTTGGTTTTTGGCTTTGTCATTTCTGCAAATGAAAATAGAACATGTAAGGATTATTTCAGGTCTGTTTTGGTTAAATGATTACAAAAATAATTTATGACCAAAGAAATAACTTATATTACGAGGCAGTATTACACCATATTTAGAAAAAAATCAATTACGAGATTAAAGTCGTTAATATTGAGTTAATTACGTGAATAGGGTTAAAAAAAGCTGAATTGATTACAGAAAAGATACATTGCTAAAATAGAGCAGTACTAACATTAGCTGGGTGGCCAAGCAAGTGTCTTACACATGAGAATACATCACCAAAAAAAATTAAATAAACTTTTGCAGAAGTAGTTCTCTTGGTACACAGACTGCTCTGTGAAAACATTTTAAGTTTAATATCAGTTTAACATGCAAATTACCCACAGTTTATCACAACTTACTTAGCTAGGATCTGCCTCGTGTCGAGTCGAAAAATTCGCTGCAGGACCTGAGTTGAAAGATACATTTACTACGACTCCCAAGATGCATTGCAGTAAAAACCATCCAATCGCCTTGCTTAAGATCTGTTGACATGTCGCTAAAGGCGCGCTGTAGATAAATATTGCAATTTGTAAAAAATAAAAGAAAAAAATAAAATTTGCAATTTGTAATTACATAATTAAACACTGGGCCAGTTTATTTTCGTATTATCGCTGGTTATTATTTTAGAGTAAATAAAGGAATAACGGGTAGCACCAAGCTGTTGTTATCTTCATTTCCATAGCAACGGCGGTTGAGGATTATGGGTAGTGTGCAGTTACGGGATTAGTGCGCCGTCTGCATAAATTGGTCTGATTGGTTGGAGCCGAAACTAACAGGAGTGGTGGATGAATCTATAAATGTGTTTTACGTGTGAAATGAAAATAATAAACCTAACAAAGGATTATGTATGTTAAATCTGCACTTTCAGCTCGTGAATCACTTTGGAAAACACTGTGTGATGGCCACAACATGAAGCGATTTTATTGTTGAATTATCAGTGATACTTTAATGTGTTTTTGTTGAGAAATGTTAACGATGTCATTAAAAGAAAGCATTAAATTAGGGTGAAAAACCCGTTCGCAGAGAGGGTCCCCGGTTCTCCAGTTAGATTGTGCTTCACAGCGTCATGTTTCGCTGTGATGGAGTTATTATTGGAGTAAATGGACGGCTGGAGCCTCTGCTCGAAGCGTCTCTGATCGCCGCGAGCGGGTTCATATTGGAATGAATTGACAACCCACAGCATTGCATAAAAACGTGGAAGGTACCTTTAGCGTCAGCATGAGAAGTTAAGGGACGTGACAAATCGTCAGTATTTTACGTGTCGGGAGTGAGAACGGGTTGTCTTAGCAGTAGGATTTACATGAAAAGAGAAACAAATTAAGTTTGAGTGAAAATGTACATTTTTTGCACTCTCTGGTCGACTGACTCAGTGAATCAAATGACTCAAAAAACACGATTCACTTTGGTGAGTGACTCATTAAAACTCGATTCAGTAAAAAGAATCAAATTTACCATCACTAGCCCTTTGTTTGGCCTGCTAAAATGGCGCCCCGGCGGCCACGCCCCCTGCCGTGACATCACGCTCCAAAGCCCCATAGAATAGACAATAGAACCAAATTTAAAAAAAAAGAAAAAAAAAGAATGTTGTTGTTACATTATGTTATGACATCATCATGATGTCATAACATGCCTTTGATCTGTGAATCCTTAAATCCGGGTAAGAAGCCCAAACTGTCATGCAGTTTACTTGTAACACTCGAGATTGCAGCATTCAAAGGTACGCCTGAGAGAAATTTTAAAATAGTTGAATCTTTAAGACAGTCACTTCATCAACACTCTGACATGTCTCAGAGTAAAGACAGCAAAAGCCAACAAGCTTACGCTGGCTTTACTACAATGGACGACCAAAATCCAGAGCCAAACTCTGATGAAAGACATTTCCAGCTTCCACTCAAGAGGAAGCGAGGCCCGAATTCTGTTGCACAGAATTGCAGAAGTGACGACAGCTGCTCTCCACCAAGGAAAAAAAGACGTATTTGTGAAGAAAAGAAAAGAAAATACAGTCAGATTTCCAAAGGCAGCAAAAACAACTCTGAGAGCTACTCTCCAGAGAGAAAGAGGATGAGAGTAGACACTGAGAAAAAAGAAACAGCAGTGACTCGGACCATCCAAAAAAGTTCTTCTTCAAGGACTATCCAACTCCAAGTTCAGAAAAAGAACAATATGAACTTGAGTAATACCAAAAACTCTCAAAACACACCAAAAGACAACAAGAGACCAGGACAAGCACCAGTGACACAGAACATCCAAAAAAGTTCTTTGTCAAGGTCTATCCAGGACCAAGTTGAGAAAATGGATGTTACGACCTCAAGTGATACCAAAACCTCTGATAACACTCCAAAATACAACAAGAGGCCAGGACAAGCACCAGTGACACAGAACATCCAAAAAAGTTCTTTGTCAAGGTCTATCCAGGACCAAGTTGAGAAAATGGATGTTACGACCTCGAGTGATACCAAAACCTCTGATAACACTCCAAAATACAACAAGAGGCCAGGACAAGCACCAGTGACACAGAACATCCAAAAAAGTTCTTTGTCAAGGTCTATCCAGGACCGAGTTGAGAAAATGGATGTTACGACCTCGAGTGATACCAAAACCTCTGATGACACTCCAAAATACAACAAGAGGCCAGGACAAGCACCAGTGACACAGAACATCCAAAAAAGTTCTTTGTCAAGGTCTATCCAGGACCGAGTTGAGAAAATGGATGTTACGACCTCGAGTGATACCAAAACCTCTGATAACACTCCAAAATACAACAAGAGGCCAGGACAAGCACCAGTGACACAGAACATCCAAAAAAGTTCTTTGTCAAGGTCTATCCAGGACCGAGTTGAGAAAATGGATGTTACGACCTCGAGTGATACCAAAACCTTCGAAAACACTCCAAAATACAACAAGAGGCCAGGACAAGCACCAGTGACACAGAGCAGCCAAAAAAGTTGGACGCCAAGCACTATCCGACTCCTAGTTAAGAAAATGAACAATCTGACCTTGAGTGAAACCTCTGAAAACACACCAAACGCACCAAAAGACAACAAGAGGCCAGAACCAGCAGCAGGGACACAGATTAGCCAAAAACGTTGTTCGCCAAGCACTATCCGACTCCTAGTTCAGAAAATGAACAATCTGAGCTTGAGTGAAACCTCTGAAAACACACCAAACACACCAAAAGACAACAAGAGGATAAAATAATAAGCAAGAAAAAGAGGAGGCCAGTACTACCAAACCAGAAAATCCAGAGGCCCGAGATGACAACATGCAGAGAGAAAAGCCAAAAAAGAAAAAGAAGCGCATCTGGTTTCTGAGACTGTTCACTTAAGCCACTTCAACTCTGTCTCCTATAAAATCAAAGTTATATACAACTAAATATTAACAGTTACTTCAACTCCCTAAACATCAATTTTAAAGCATATTTGCTTTAATATTTAGTTGTGTATACATTTGTCATCGGCTCCACCCCTCCCAACCGGTCGCGGCAGATGGCCGCCCCTCCCTGAGCCTGGTTCTGCCGGAGGTTTCTACCTTTTTAAAGGTAGTTTTTCCTCCCCACTGTCGCCAAGTGCTTGCTCATAGGGGATTGTTGGGTTTTTTCTTTAATTCAGTTCAGTTCAATTCATTTGTATGTAAATACTGTTGAATTGAATTGAACTGAATTAAAGAAGATTTATAGGAGACAAAGTAAGTCACAGAGTGAACCAGGGTATTATAACATCTTACCCATGAAAATAAAAAATTGCATTAACCAAAACATCTGTTGTCTGAACCTGTAATTTTGTCTCATTTAAAACATGTAAAAATGTCAAATTAGAACAATCTAACAGCAGAAATAAAAATGTTTACATGCTGCTTGAAAACATTGTTCTGTGAATGATATCTACTGTATCTGTGCTGTTGATGCCTTTTGAAAACATTCCTAATAGCATCTATCAAGTAATATGCCTTGCTCAATGGTTCATGGAAGTATTAACAGTTTTGGTAACTGACTTTGTAAATTGAAATTCTACAGCCTTACACTAGTAAACGCTTGTGCTACACACGGAAGACAGGTATAGTCAGCTCAGTATCCAGTGGGAAGTTTTCTCTTTGGCATCCACAGATGCAACAGCTCATAACTAAATGGTGCAAACAGAGGTGAATCCACCTAAGCAGCACTTGTACGATTGCCCCCCGGCTCCAACTCCCGGTAAACTGAAGACAGATTCAACCATCTGTGTGTTGAAAAATATTAATGAGTCCACACCGCATTTTCTTCTTAGTAATAGCCATGTAACAATAGAAATATAGAAACAGTAATTAATCAGATTACTAGTTACTGAAAAAAGTAACGGCCGTTATTCCCATCACTGATAATGACACGATTATTTGCATTTCCACTACTTATAAACTAGTGTCAGTATTTAATGATCAATATCCACAAATAAGAATTGGAAATAAATGGCACTGGATAAGCACAAATCTGACTGAGAACTTAAACTTCACCTTAATTTTTCTGTCTGTCCTGCTCACATCTCCAATGTTTGTACACGTTGTCATTAGCGTGTCTTCACTCAGCCACTCCACATCGGCCACACCGCTTTACTAACTAAAACACTGGTGTCGGCACATAAGGACGCCGTCATAACCCGTCAACGACACTGATTAGCGTTTATATGAATGTGAGTGGCATCGTTGGCTGGAGCAGCCAGTTACCGGTCACTCACTGACTCACACTCCAAAACAGCACAGAATCAATTGTTATGTATTTATTTTAATTCCAGGTTTGATTTTTTCTGTTTTGTTTTGGGGGGTTTTGTGCGCAGTGCAGATTTTGTGCGCAGTGCAGATTTTGTGTGCGCGGAGACCGTGTCAGCAGTGCGCAGTTTAGAGGGAAAAGTGCAGACAGATGCTTTATCCTTAACACTTTTTATTAGCCAGCTGTAATAAAGATCCGGTACATGGTAGGTGGCTATAATTGCAGGCAGATAGAAGCAAAGTGATGAATATTGTTTTGGGACATTTAATTAATTAATTCTTAATGTTTGAAAGACCACAGATAATGAATTAAAAGGAAAACTGTTGCAGGTTATGGATGCGAGTGGAAGTGGTCCTCTGTGACATGACCACTGGGACAGAAGACTGGGCAGCTGAGCACTCCTCTGAAGCAGTACAAAGTACAGAACTAACTGAACCTCCATCCGCTATATAAATGTGATATTAAAATAATATTAATACAAGAAATACAAACTTCTAATTCTAATGATTTCACAAAGCTCAAATAGCTCCATGTGCTTGCTGATTATATTGTAGATGGATGACTTTCCTTACACACTTGGAAAAATGAGACATTAAATTTAAATGAGATGTCTGTTCCCCCTGATGTAACCCAGCTCTGAAATAATTTGTCAAACAAAACAACAACAAAAAAAACGCGTTAGCTTGTGTAAATCTGAACACATCTTCTTCAAGAGTGCAGTGCAGTGTACAACAACAACAACAAATCATCAATCTGTCGATCCACTTGACATCTATCAATTAAAAAAAAAAATAAAGTAAGCTTTAAATTTCCAGTTGAACAGATCCCACCGGGCAGTCCTTTTCTTTTAAAAATAGTCCCTCCTCTTCCTCTCCTGTCCTGTGTTTCCTACATCCTTCTCCATCTCTGAGTGATGTTATCTCATAGTCTTTTCTCTCCCTCGGTAATACTACAAATGTACATTTAGCTAGCTGGCACACTGTGTGACCGTAACTGCACAGAAGCAGTCTGTTTGCTGATATTTGTTGGAGTGTTTAGAAGGTTACATGTGTATTACTGTTAAAGTATACAATCAAGAGAGAGTTTCACTTGTTTGTTTTTGGAACTTTGTTTAAAGTTGTAACTTTCACTGGTGTGATATCTCACCACTAGATGTCAGTAGAGTACAGACTGCAGTCAGCTGAGTTCTGTTGTCTTACCCCCTCTAAAGTGCATAATCCTAGCAATGGTGGCTGCAGGAGGACGAAAAACTGTGACTGGTTGATCCATATGGAGTGCAGGCTGTCAGTCTGCTCTTTACCTGAGCTCTGAATAGAGCTTTGTTAGTTACTGAAGGCCATTTCTGTCGAATGACAGCGATTCTGAGCTGAGTTGCTGAGTTTGTCCTGAACTTCTTTTGTTGGTAAGTGCTGCTGTTTTTGTCACTGTAAGCCTCTGTTAGCTGGTGTTAGTAAAACTTTCATTGTTGGACGCTTAGAGAATAAATCCTCAAATGATGTGCGGGTATCACACTGTTTACCAGAGGGAAAGTGTGATTTTCTTAGGAGACTCAGTGATAATATTAGCTGGCAAAATGTTAGCTTATAACCAGCTGGTGTTGTTGTTATTAAGCCAGGTCGTTGTCAGCTGTCTGGAGGGTCACATGTCTAATCTTCTGACAATAAATAAGTGCGAAAATGTCTGGAATCGTTAATAAAGAAATTTGGGACAGTTGTTAAATTGTATAACTCTCTCAATGCTCTCTACCTGACCACCTAAAATTGAGCCTTCTGATAATATGATGTAACTGAGATTCATTATGGTCAGCAGAATTTCTTTTTATTGCTGAATGTTGGAGGCACTGCCTTTCAAAGCAGAGACGTCGCCCTGATAGGATGATCGCTCTGCTGCAAGGCTGACTCAGAGAGCAAGTTTAGAATAACCAGTTAACCTAACACATATGTCTGTGGATGTGGAAGGAAACCAGAGCACTGAGAGAAAACCTACATAAAGAAAAGGGAACAGATGGGCTGTGGATCTTTGTGCCCTTTACCACCATGCCAAGTACCAAATAATCATATAGCCCACTGTAGAGTAGCCAAATGTGGTAAAAGATATTAATTATTTTTCATGTATTAGTATTAGTAATGTTGAAAGACACATGTATATTTAACAGGCTGTATCACCTTTTTTAAAAAAAAATAAAATTCAGATTTGTTTTGCAGCTCTATATAGATTCTTTTTGGCCACTAAAATGCTCAAAAATGATATTTTGGGAGCACAGGTTGCTCACCCCAGAAGTGGAATAGCTACTTCTGAGGAAAAACGTTCTGATTTGGCTTTCATGAAGACCAGAAAACAAAGAAACCCGAGTCTGACTACATGATTGTCCAACAATCATAATATTCTGGTTGTAAGGAAATGTACTCAAAGGAGAGTTCATGTATAAACCAAGAAGAATAGTGAAAAATATCTGATTTCAAATAGTGGGTTAATCAATGGAAGAAAAAAATGTAAGAAATTTAAGCACAGAAACAACTTGTTAAAATTTTGTGTGTGTGTGTGTGTGTGTGTGTGTATAAGCAACTGTTGTGCTATGAGGTACTCTGACGTCACCACTCAGTAGCATATTGCCTTTAGTGTGTTGACTAAAACCACAATATGGGCAGATAAAACAAGGAGTCATTCTGACCTTCATCTACAGGTGGATGATCTAAGATCATTTAATCACATAAACTAAAACTCAGTGAATTGTAAACGGATGTAAATAAAAGCTTGAATATGCATTTAACTTATAATGTGACCACTGTTTGTTTTTAACAATCGAATGCTCTCTGCTCTCTCGTCTTCAGCTTGTTCAGAATGCTGTAGCCCGACTCTTGACAGGCACTCGTAAACGTGACCATATTTCCCCAGTCTTGGCTCGTTTACACTGGTTTCCAGTATGTTCTAGAATTGATTTTAAGATTTTATTGCTTGTTTGTAAGTCTCTAAATGGATTAGCTCCCTCGTAGCTCTCTGATCTTTTAACTAAAAACACTGCAAATAGAACTTTTCAGTCAGCTGTTACATTGCTTCTGATTGTTCCTAAAGCACAGAGGAGACCAAGCGTTTGCCTGACCCTTTGGAACAGTCTGCCTCTTCAAATTAGGACGTCTCCACCACTTTAAATCCCGTCTGAAAGCACATTTCTACTCCCTAGCTTTTAATTGTGACTGAGTTTTTGTTTTGTTCTCTTTAGGTGTGTTTGTTTTACTTTTTGCTTTGTATAGCACTTTGGTCAACCTCTGTTGTTTTTAAATGTGCTTATAAATAAACTGATTGATTGCTTGCTTGAATACTATAAAGTGTGTGAATGGGGGGAAAAATACATTTTGGTTGTGTTGTTATGGGTGTCCTTCAGTTTATTTCATACAAAGGATGAATAATGAAGAAAAATATTCTCGATGTTTGCATTTTTATTGTTAAAAACATCTCAAGATGGTGCTCAGGCACATTTCCATAACAGATGGTGTAAGATCTTCATGCAGTACTGGTGAGATGATCGGTGGGACAGAAGGTTAGGCAAGTGGACACTCCTCTGTAGAAGGAAAAATGGAAAGTGTAAGGTGATCAGTGCACAACATCACTGTATTCTAAGCTGTTTTTATATAGAACTTCACCACCAATGTAAAAGTACCGCTTTTAGGAAGAAGGACAGTATTTTCAGGAAGGATGCCGGTCTGCAAGCAGAACTGCCTGAACTTCTCCTGCACCTCATCGCTGAGGTCCAAACTACGTCCTGTGAAACCACGTGATGTAAATCTGCTGCAGTGGGTGTAACTTTGCTAAACGGTTTACTGAACACAGCTAAATGCAACTTTACCAAATAGTCTGTTAATGACAAAGGTTTCATTCCCTCTGGTGTTGAAGGAATAGGTCAGGGCGTACTCATCATACTTCACATCAACCATAAGCATGTCACTCACATACCCCCAGTCTGACAAAAAGGAAAAAAGCAGAAGAGAATATGTGAAAAAATAATACTGGATGATGATGATGGAAAATTATTCGTTTCCTCTCTTTGTGGGCGTACTCACGCCGACTCTTGTATGTGAATTTTCCAGGCACCTCGGTCTTGTTGGCTAAATTCTCCATTTCCTGACATGTATCATTACTGTCGCAAAGACATCACATTAATCTCCAGTGTAAATATTTTAATGCTATTCAAATGATATTTGCTCTGTCTGTCCTCTCGCACTCACGTAAGACTGAAGAACGACAACTCAAGACCTCCATCTTCAGTTGGCGTAATGATGGCCGTGCCGATCTTCATATTGGCTTTGCGACTGACAAACCACTGGCCATTAGAGCAAATTCCAGTCCGGTACCACTTACCTGCCATCTGTGGACACACAAATGGAAAGCATTGAGAATTAGACAGAAGCACAAGAGCTGTTTGTTGTAACACAGAATATGTATTATCACACAAAATCCAGCGTGAAACATAACCACATAACATAAATGGTGAAGTCATTATAAAAGTAAATTGTGCAAAGGTTAGCCTCCCGTGTAGACTGCTAAACTGTCTTGGAGGGGGGGGGGGGGGGGTCCCTGCTTATCCCTGTTAGATAACCTCCAGTACCCCCTTTCCATGGCCCTAAGATAGAGACATGGTTATGAAAATAGATGGGTGGTAAAATAAAAATGATTATCAATGATTCTTACCGCCTGTAAATCAAAGTCTGCCTGAGGTAGGATTTCAGAGGAAGAAATCCCAGAAGGGTGCGAAGTGAAGCCATAGCTGCTGATAAGTGGAGAAATGATGATGGAGGAGATCGCAAATGAAGATCTGGAAGTTGCTGCCTGGTGACTCTTTATATAGAAGAGTGAGATTATCTCCCCACCAACAGCTGCACTTATACAAAACCCCAGGTTCTGTGACGGCTTTGAACATGTGACATTTTATGCAAACACTTGGTCAGTTTCATAACCACAAAGTTTCAAGTTTCTGGGTGTGCACATAGACACAGACCTCCAATGGAGCTCTAACACCTCTGCGGTCTTAAAGAAGGCCCAACAGCGTCTCCACTTTCTGAGAATCCTCAGAAAAATGGACCTGAAGAAGGAGCTGCTGACCGTCTTCTACCGCTGCTCCATTGAAAGTGTGCTGACATATTGCATCGGTGTGTGGTTCTCCAGCTGCACCACAGCACACAGAAAGGCACTCCAGAGGGTCATCAACATGGCCCAAAAAAATCATTGGACATCCTCTTCCCTCCCTGAAGGACCTGTACAGCACTCGCTGTCTCAAGAGGGCACGCAGCATCCTACGGGCCTGCACACACCCAGGACACCGGGTGTTTAAGCTGCTGCCGTCTGGCAGGAGGTTCAGGCTGCTGAGGTCCCGAACAAATAGACTCAAGGACAGCTTTTACAACAGGGCAATAGCCCTGATCAATGTAAATAGCTGACCTGACTGGATACCTCCCTGGACTTTTTTAGGGGGGAGGTAACAATGTTTAAAACAATAACAATAATATTTATATTTATAACAAGGTGCAATAATAATTAATGTGCAATAATAACAGTGTGCATAACACATACACTTATTCTTCTTTTTTATACTAAGTTAATATACTGTGTTGTGTTGTTTGTTGTGTTGTGATGTGTCATATCGTGTCGTGTTGTGTTATATGTAGTGCCGACGTAGGACAGTTTTTCCAATTTCATTGTACTACTGTACTATGTATGACTGTGCAATGACAATAAAGAGTTATCTTATCTTATCTTATCTTATCTTATTCCTGCAGGGGCAGAATTGTATCCACTGTGTGAGAGGTGAATGTCAGACAGTTGTGTATGTGGGTGAGCCGCCGATTCCATTTACTACATGGCAGTTACCAAGAAAAACAGTAAAAGACACACAAACTAAACAAAAAAACTTGAATAACAGGACATCTAAGTTCATATCATAGCAATCACAAACTAAGGAGCTGCAAAGTAGTAAAGTTATAGTTACACGATTCATTTATAAACGACGTTTCTACTTTTAACAACGCAGTAGTTGCTTTCCAGTACTCTCTGTGGCGGAGATCACAAAATCAAATGCACCTATCAGCATTTGCGACAGTCGCAGAGACAAAACACACGCCCTGACAGAGATAGTAACCTGAGATGCTTTCTTCGAAAATGTGGTTTGTCTTTTAAGGCTTTAATGTCTCATTTTACCCTCATTTGTCTAAAAACTACTGTGCAGTGTGTACCATCCCCAGAGTAAAAAGAAGAGCTTTGTTCACACACAGTTCAAACATTTTTTTTTCCAAAGCTGACTGATTAGGAATCCCAAAGTTGGCTTTCCTCATAAGTAATACACGGTCTCACATGACATGATCACTCCTACAGGAAGCAAAGTAAATGTACTATCATTTCATTTCACCTGTGACATGATGAAAAACAGCAGAATAGCTAACAAATGGGTGTTGAAATGAGAATGTTTCTGTAGCGGCAACCTTCGGTCCTTCTTTGCCGCTTCTGCAGGATGTAAAGTTTCTGACTCGTGCTCTTGTTAAGTCGCTTGGATGCCTTCCGGTAGCAAAAAACAAGGCGAAGGAAAAAAGGGGCAAAACATTTATTTTCCATACAAATCGAAAGGTACAAAACAAATGCCTCTGGTGGGAGCTCCGTTTACATTCCCTTTATGTTACAACAAAAAATAACATTAAAACGGCGACGGTCAGAAAACTGTTGCTCCCCGTCCTGCTTGCTTACCTAACCCTTTTTTATCCACACCCCTCCGCATGCGGGCCAAATACACACCCCTTTTACGACATCTACCAACACTTTACAACAACAACAACAACAGACTAACAAAGCAGGATAAATTTATGGAGCACAGCCTATTACATTATAACATAAAATGATCAAGATTATAATAGAAACTTAAAAATCATGACAAATACTTAAATATGGCATGATGTAACTGAGTAAAATATTGGCCTTGACTTGGCTCCAACATCCTGGCCCCTAATTGTTCTTGTGAGCCACAAAACAATTACTCTTATACATACATTTATATATTGTTCAGAACAACAAATCAAACCTTCCAGATAACGAACAGGCAAATATACAAAGTACTTGAACTGCTCATATGGCACATTAATGTCCTTATTCCAACAGAAACTTCGTTTTGTCTTGTTACAGCAGGAACTCTTCTTAAGCTGGAACATGTCTTCACGGATGCGTGTATGTGTGTATGTTGGGGAGATTAGGGAATGGAGTCAGAGGTTCAAGCACATGACTCACCGTAGGAGACCAGCCTTTACCGCTGTCTCTTGAGTAATATGTAGAAGGGGCGCTACATATCACACTCTAGCAGCACACAAAGCTTCGCCACAGGTCGTAGGAGAATGTTTTTGCTGGTTTTCACCTTGGCTTGACGAACCCGACCCTTGGGATCCTCAAACGTCTGAATCACTCGACCCATTAGCCATGAATTTCTTGGAGCGGAATCATCCACAATGAGGACAATATCACCTTGACTGATATTTCTTTGTGGAAGGGCCCACTTTTGTCTCTTTTGCAAGTCCAGCAGATACTCCTTAATCCACCGTCTCCAAAACAAATCCGCCAAATACTGGACTTGACGCCATCTACGCCTCGAGTACAAGTCGCTCCTGCTGAATACTCCAGGAGGTAGCGAAGTTTTGGCTTTCATCAAAAGCAAATGGTTTGGCGTCAAGGCCTCCAGGTCATTCGGATCGGTAGAGACTCTTGAGATAGGGCGGCTATTGATAATCGCCTCTACCTCACACAGCAGTGTGTGCAGACCCTCCTCATCAAGGATCTGCTGCTCCACAACGGAGCTGAGCACTTTGCGTATGGACCGTATCTGCCGCTCCCAAACTCCTCCAAAATGCGAGGCAGCTGGGGGGTTGAATATCCATGTGATGCCTTTAACCAACAAGGCTTCTTGAATTTTTACATTATCCAAAGCACGCACTGCTTCCCGCAGCTCCCTCTCTGCACTTACAAAGTTTGTTCCATTGTCAGAACGCATCAACTGAACCTGTCCCCTCCTAGCAACGAACCTCCGCAAGGCATGAATACAAGAGTCCGTGTCCAACGAACTTGCCAGCTCAATATGCACAGCCCTCACCGTCAAGCAGGTAAAAACTACGCCATACCTTTTGATCATGGACCTACCCCTTTTGATTTCGAAGGGACCAAAGTAGTCCACACCGACACTTGTGAACGGTGGCTCATCGGGCGTGAGCCTTTCCGTAGGAAGATCTGCCATGATCTGACTTGCCGCTTTCCCATGATGCCGTCTGCAGGCGACGCACCGGGACAAAATCTTCCGGACAGCAGCATGAGATCTTAGTATCCAGTACTTCTGCCGTACCTTTGATACGACATGATTCCTGCCACAATGTCCAAGATCCTCGTGAGTCGATCTGAGAATGAGAGTGGCTATATGCTGATCCTTAGCCAAGATTGCAGGGTGTTTTAACTCCTCTTGCATGCTAGATCTGCTCAATCTGCCACCCACTCTCAGAATGCCATCCTGTACAACTGGCAACAACTGACAAAGAGGGCTACACTTTGACACTGTCTTTCCTTGTTGCAGCTTGGCAATCTCTTCGCCAAACCGCTGCCCTTGACTGAAGCGCACAATCTCCACTTCCGCCTCAGCCATGTCACTCACAGAAAGTGGCAAGATGGGAAGGTTAGCATTGAAGTGTGTCATTTGCTTCTCCTGCTCCAACCTTCCATCATAGAGATTCGCTTTTAAATCCTTCCTCTTTTGAGCAAGAAGCTTCAGCACACCCTTTAATCTCAGGACCCATACAACGGCTCTTTTAACCCGACGCCAGCTTGAGTAATGATGAATGAGCTGAGAGGTGGCGTCTTCTTCAACCACAAGAGCATATACTGATGCTTCTTTGACTTCTGGGTCATTACAGATTGGCTGGCATACACTGTCTGGCATTTCTGGCCACTCCATTTCTGGTTTCAAAATGAAATCTGGACCCGTGATCCATGTCTTTGCCTTGAGAAAGGCACCAACACTGAGCCCTCTGGAAGCAAAGTCTGCAGGATTGGCCGAGGTGTTCACATATCTCCACTGAGAGACAGCTGATCTATCCTTGATGGCAGCAACTCGATTGGCAACAAACGTACGAAACCTCGCTGTTTCATTCTTGAGGTACTTAATCACCGACGTGCTGTCCGTCCAAAAGACAGACTCCTCCAACTCCAACTCCAGTTCGGCTCTTACCATCCTGTCCATCTTTGCTGCCACTATTGGCTATTATCCTTCTTATTCAATGGATGAGGAAGCCTGCTACTCCTTTCTGAGCCCTGCATTACCTCTGACTCACATTCTCGACCGACATCTCCATGTTCTGGCTTAACCAAACCAAAACTGGCCCCAATATTTTGGCCCGGAGCTCTTTGGCAGGTAGCCATTTTGTTGACCAAGTCAGCAGAAGTGTTATGGGCTGGCTCCTTCACAGTCAGCACCTCAAGCTTTGCGTTAGCTGCAGCAATAGCTGTTTGCAACTCCCATTCCTCCCTTTTTGCCTTAAGAACAGCTTCTTGTCTGTCAATCTCCATCTTTTGCTTTAATGCCTCAGCATGCGCTACCAGAGCAGCCCTTTCTGCCTCAGTCTTTAGCCTGGCAGAATATGTGGTCGAAGACACAACAGAAGAGGTTCGACTGCTTCGATGTGCTTTACTGCGTCTGGACGATATCGCTGAAGCACTGTCTGCAGGCTCAACTTCAGCATCAACCATTCTTGCTTCATCTGCTTGCATTTCCACTCTTTTTAACCATCTCTCGACTTTCTCCACAAAACTTCTCAAATAGCTAGCCTTTGGCTCATACCACTGTGTCTGATCATGAAGAAGTTCTGACTCAGTCAAGTGATTTTTAACTGCATCGTTGTTTTCACAAAACTCAATATACATTTTTGAGAAGTCAGTGGCTAATTTAACAGACACTTCCTCATAATTGCCGTCATCTTCCATAAGCTCCTCAATCTCTTTTATCTTTCTAGTAAGATAACCCAACTTGGTTTTCCTTGTCACTTTAAGATGCTGAAGCTTTTCCTCTTGTGCTTTATAGGTTGGCTTGGAAACTCTTTTTTCCTGCTGCTCCATATTAATTGCGCTGCCATAAACCTTTCAATGCAATTAATCCTTTACACAGGCCATGTACGACTTAACCATACAGGAATTTTCACAAACCTTAAAGCAGGCACAGCCTCTTACTTTTCAGATGCGGGGTTTTCTTACTGCCGAAAGGATCCGGGAAACACGGGAAGACTGAAGCGCATCCTCTTTCACGTCCCGTTTTCCAGTTTTCCCTTGCCGCGCCGCGGGCCGATTAACTCTATTGTAGTAAATGGAATCGGCGGCTCACCCACATGTTGAAGAAAAGATGGTGGACTCGGAACTGATGCACTCATCCTCGTCGCCAATTTGTGGTGTTTCGACAGAAGAACGGAGACGGCTTGGTTTATAATGGAACGTGTATTCAGCAGTAGTTCGCCATTCAAAACATATCACAATACACTTCACTTCTTCTATCCTTCTATCACTATTAGTCACAGAGCCCCCTACTGGTAACTGAGTATATGTTCATATTCAGTCCCCCTTGTAAAGCAACCCTTCACCATCTTAGCAGTGTATGTAAACATAACAACAGTTACCAAGAAAAACAGTAAAAGACACACAAACTAAACAAAAAAACTTGAATAACAGGACATCTAAGTTCATATCATAGCAATCACAAACTAAGGAGCTGCAAAGTAGTAAAGTTATAGTTACACGATTCATTTATAAACGACGTTTCTACTTTTAACAATGCAGTAGTTGCTTTCCAGTACTCTCTGTGGCGGAGATCACAAAATCAAATGCACCTATCAGCATTTGCGACAGTCGCAGAGACAAAACACACGCCCTGACAGAGATAGTAACCTGAGATGCTTTCTTCGAAAATGTGGTTTGTCTTTTAAGGCTTTAATGTCTCATTTTACCCTTATTTGTCTAAAAACTACTGTGCAGTGTGTACCATCCCCAGAGTAAAAAGAAGAGCTTTGTTCACACACAGTTCAAACATTTTTTTTCCAAAGCTGACTGATTAGGAATCCCAAAGTTGGCTTTCCTCATAAGTAATACACGGTCTCACATGACATGATCACTCCTACAGGAAGCAAAGTAAATGTACTATCATTTCATTTCACCTGTGACATGATGAAAAACAGCAGAATAGCTAACAAATGGGTGTTGAAATGAGAATGTTTCTGTAGCGGCAACCTTCGGTCCTTCTTTGCCGCTTCTGCAGGACGTAAAGTTTCTGACTCGTGCTCTTGTTAAGTCGCTTGGATGCCTTCCGGTAGCAAAAAACAAGGCGAAGGAAAAAAGGGGCAAAACATTTATTTTCCATACAAATCGAAAGGTACAAAACAAATGCCTCTGGTGGGAGCTCCGTTTACATTCCCTTTATGTTACAACAAAAAATAACATTAAAACGGCGACGGTCAGAAAACTGTTGCTCCCCGTCCTGCTTGCTTACCTAACCCTTTTTTACCCACACCCCTCCGCATGCGGGCCAAATACACACCCCCTTTACGACATCTACCAACACTTTACAACAACAACAACAGACTAACAAAGCAGGATAAATTTATGGAGCACAGCCTATTACATTATAACATAAAATGATCAAGATTATAATAGAAACTTAAAAATCATGACAAATACTTAAATATGGCATGATGTAACTGAGTAAAATATTGGCCTTGACTTGGCTCCAACATCCTGGCCCCTAATTGTTCTTGTGAGCCACAAAACAATTACTCTTATACATACATTTATATATTGTTCAGAACAACAAATCAAACCTTCCAGATAACGAACAGGCAAATATACAAAGTACTTGAACTGCTCATATGGCACATTAATGTCCTTATTCCAACAGAAACTTCGTTTTGTCTTGTTACAGCAGGAACTCTTCTTAAGCTGGAACATGTCTTCACGGATGCGTGTATGTGTGTATGTTGGGGAGATTAGGGAATGGAGTCAGAGGTTCAAGCACATGACTCACCGTAGGAGACCAGCCTTTACCGCTGTCTCTTGAGTAATATGTAGAAGGGGCGCTACATATCACACTCTAGCAGCACACAAAGCTTCGTCACAGGTCGTAGGAGAATGTTTTTGCTGGTTTTCACCTTGGCTTGACGAACCCGACCCTTGGGATCCTCAAACGTCTGAATCACTCGACCCATTAGCCATGAATTTCTTGGAGCGGAATCATCCACAATGAGGACAATATCACCTTGACTGATATTTCTTTGTGGAAGGGCCCACTTTTGTCTCTTTTGCAAGTCCAGCAGATACTCCTTAATCCACCGTCTCCAAAACAAATCCGCCAAATACTGGACTTGACGCCATCTACGCCTCGAGTACAAGTCGCTCCTGCTGAATACTCCAGGAGGTAGCGAAGTTTTGGCTTTCATCAAAAGCAAATGGTTTGGCGTCAAGGCCTCCAGGTCATTCGGATCGGTAGAGACTCTTGAGATAGGGCGGCTATTGATAATCGCCTCTACCTCACACAGCAGTGTGTGCAGACCCTCCTCATCAAGGATCTGCTGCTCCACAACGGAGCTGAGCACTTTGCGTATGGACCGTATCTGCCGCTCCCAAACTCCTCCAAAATGCGAGGCAGCTGGGGGGTTGAATATCCATGTGATGCCTTTAACCAACAAGGCTTCTTGAATTTTTACATTATCCAAAGCACACACTGCTTCCCGCAGCTCCCTCTCTGCACTTACAAAGTTTGTTCCATTGTCAGAACGCATCAACTGAACCTGTCCCCTCCTAGCAACGAACCTCCGCAAGGCATGAATACAAGAGTCCGTGTCCAACGAACTTGCCAGCTCAATATGCACAGCCCTCACCGTCAAGCAGGTAAAAACTACGCCATACCTTTTGATCATGGACCTACCCCTTTTGATTTCGAAGGGACCAAAGTAGTCCACACCGACACTTGTGAACGGTGGCTCATCGGGCGTGAGCCTTTCCGTAGGAAGATCTGCCATGATCTGACTTGCCGCTTTCCCATGATGCCGTCTGCAGGCGACGCACCGGGACAAAATCTTCCGGACAGCAGCATGAGATCTTAGTATCCAGTACTTCTGCCGTACCTTTGATAGGACATGATTCCTGCCACAATGTCCAAGATCCTCGTGAGTCGATCTGAGAATGAGAGTGGCTATATGCTGATCCTTAGCCAAGATTGCAGGGTGTTTTAACTCCTCTTGCATGCTAGATCTGCTCAATCTGCCACCCACTCTCAGAATGCCATCCTGTACAACTGGCGACAACTGACAAAGAGGGCTACACTTTGACACTGTCTTTCCTTGTTGCAGCTTGGCAATCTCTTCGCCAAACCGCTGCCCTTGACTGAAGCGCACAATCTCCACTTCCGCCTCAGCCATGTCACTCACAGAAAGTGGCAAGATGGGAAGGTTAGCCTTGAAGTGTGTCATTTGCTTCTCCTGCTCCAACCTTCCATCATAGAGATTCGCTTTTAAATCCTTCCTCTTTTGAGCAAGAAGCTTCAGCACACCCTTTAATCTCAGGACCCATGCAACGGCTCTTTTAACCCGACGCCAGCTTGAGTAATGATGAATGAGCTGAGAGGTGGCGTCTTCTTCAACCACAAGAGCATATACTGATGCTTCTTTGACTTCTGGGTCATTACAGATTGGCTGGCATACACTGTCTGGCATTTCTGGCCACTCCATTTCTGGTTTCAAAATGAAATCTGGACCCGTGATCCATGTCTTTGCCTTGAGAAAGGCACCAACACTGAGCCCTCTGGAAGCAAAGTCTGCAGGATTGGCCGAGGTGTTCACATATCTCCACTGAGAGACAGCTGATCTATCCTTGATGGCAGCAACTCGATTGGCAACAAACGTACGAAACCTCGCTGTTTCATTCTTGAGGTACTTAATCACCGACGTGCTGTCCGTCCAAAAGACAGACTCCTCCAACTCCAACTCCAGTTCGGCTCTTACCATCCTGTCCATCTTTGCTGCCACCACTGCAGCAGTAAGCTCGAGTCGTGGTATGGTCACTGGCTTCAATGGTGTAACCCTGGATTTACCAATAATGAAAGCACTATGCAGCTGGTTCAGATTGTTTTTTGAAACCAGGTATGTGGCTATGCCATACCCCCTTTCACTTGCGTCGGCAAAGTGATGAAGTTGAGCTGAAGAGATCTTGCCAAGGTTGACTGGTCTCACACATCTGTCTACCTCAAACCTAGCTAAGTGGTGCAAACTGCCGACCCATTGTTGCCACTGCAGAGACAGAGCTTCTGGCATGAAATCATCCCATGCATGCTTTGTTCTGCTTAGCTCTTGCAGGATGTGCTTCACTGGCAAGATCAGAGGGGATAAAATCCCAAGTGGGTCATATATAGTGCTTACCATCGAAAGCAGTCCTCTCCTTGTGAGTGGTTTGCTCTCAACCAGAACTCTGAATTTCAGCGTGTCAGACTCCACGCACCACTGAACCCCTAAAGCTCTTTCAATAGGGAGGCAGTCCCTTTCAAGATCGAGCTCCTTGACTTCTTTGGCCCTGTCATCCTCAGGTATAGACGCAAGCACCGCTCTGCTGTTGGAAATCCACTTAGTGAGCTTGAAACCTCCTGCAGCGCACAAAGCCCTGAGGTCCCGAATCAGTGAGATTGCCTGCTCTTCAGTGCCAACAGATTTTAGGCAATCATCCACATAAAAGTTCCTTAGAACAGTGTTCGTTGCAATATGGTTGAACCTCGCCTGATTGTCCTCAGCACACCTTTGCAGCGCGTAGCATGCACAGCTTGGTGAAGAAGTTGCACCGAACAAGTGAACTACCATTCTGTATTCCTTGAGGCCTTTACCAAGATCTCCCTGCGGCCACCACAAGAATCTCAACAGATCAGCATCTTCAGCGGGAACCCTGACTTGATGAAACATGCCTTCAATATCAGACATGAAGGCAACTGGTTCCTGCCTGAACCTCATCAAAACACCTATGAGGGAATTGGTTAAGTCTGGCCCCTGCAACAGCTGTGAGTTCAGTGACATGCCTTGATACGTGGATGCACAGTCAAATACCACTCTCAACTTCTGCTTGGTTGGGTGGTAGACCCCATGATGTGGGAGATACCATATCCTGCTACCACTTTTACAAGTTTCTGCCACGGGAGCTTCTTCGACATAGCCCCTTTCCAGTGTCTCTGACATAAACTTTGTGTACTCTTGATGAAACTCACTGTCTCTTAACAGCCTCCGTTTCAGGCCTTCTGCTCTTTGTACCGCCACAACACGGTTGTTTGGAAATGCAGCCCCCTTGTTCTTTAAAGGAAGGCCAATGGTGTAGTGACCGTGAACCTGCTTCACTGACAGTGACACAGACTCCATAAATTGTCTGTCTCTGGCTGACATTTCCATTTTCTCAGATAACTCATGCTCAGGGAAGTCATACTTCATTTGCTGCTGCGAGAACTCCTCTAGCTTTGTCACCGATATCCTGTTCACCATCACCGGTGGCCACTCAACAACTCCTTGAGCAATACCCTCTTCTCTTAGCAGAGGTCCATTAATCGTCCAGCCTAGCGCAGTTTTTACAGCATATGGGCCGTTGCCCTCACTGTTGATAACCTTCCAGGGCTCAAGCGCCTTTGGTACATTCGTCCCTATTAACATACCAATTTTTCCATCAATCTGCTTGAGCTGAACCTCCTTCAAATAAGGCCATCTGTCCACATCGCTTTGTTGTGGAATGTTCTCCTTTGTTACTGGAATCTCTGCCTGTGTGAAAACCTGGGGAATCTTCAAAAAGTTGTCCTCATCCAAACCACTGACCTCGAGACCCTTAACGACATGAGTACTGATTGTCGCTTCCTTTCCCATGGTGCGGAGCAGAATGTTGGACTTTTTTCCTGTGACCTGTAAATCCCTCATCAGCTCATCTGTACAAAAGGTTCCAGTGCTTCCTGGGTCTAAGAACGCGTATGATTCAACTGTTGTGTTGCTCCTTGAACATCTGACCTTCACAGGCACAATTGAAAGCGCACAGACTGCTTCGCCAGCCCCGGTACAACCGCTTGTTTCACTGCCTGCTGCTGGAGAAAAACTTGCTGCTGGTTCTCTGATACTTTTACTGTCACTATCAGGAGAAGAGTACTGCTCCTTATGCAGAATGGTGGGATGTTTCTGAGAACAAGTCTCACACGTGTGTCTTTGCTGGCAGCCTTTGCTCAGATGCCCCTGTGACAGGCAACCAAAACACAAGCTCTTTGATTTGAGGAAATCAAGCCTTTCTCTGTGAGGCTTTTGCTTGAGGAGTCTGCAGGTACTGAGGTTATGTCCTCCCTTATGACAGAAAAGACACTGTCTTCCACCTGTAGAGCCTACATTTTCCCTTTCCCTCTTTGTCTGCTCTGCACTGTTTGACACAGGTGCCATATTAGTAGCAAAGATGCTTTCCCTCTCCTTGAATTTCAGAGCATTCTCTTTGCATACCTTTGCTTTGCCCTTGTCTCTAGACAAAGTGGTGTCCTGAATGTTACCAAACAATGGGTGAGAAGCGATCTTTGCCTGCTTCTCTACAAAACTGACCAGATCAGCGAATCTAGCTCTCATTGCTGTACGTTCTTGAATGTCACAGGCGAAACCCCTCCACCTTTCCCTTAATTTAAAAGGAAGCTTGGAGATGACTGTTCTCATATTAGTAGGGCTATCCATCTCCTCAATGTACTCCATGCTGTCTACTGTGTTACAGCAACTAGTGAGGAACATAGCAAACTCCGTCAGTGCATCACCATCCTCTGGCTTGATTACAGGCCATTTTAGAGCTCTTTCAATGTAGGCTGAGGCAATAGTATATTCATCCCCAAAATGCTTGCGCAGAAGCCTCTTACCTTCAGCGTAGCCCCTGTCAGGATACATGTGCGAACAGCTACGAACAAGAACCTTGGGTCTCCCTTGGGTGAACTGCTCCAGGAAGCGCAACCTATCTCTATTGTTGTCTGTCCTTTCCTCAATCCCATGCTCGAACGCTTTCATAAAAAACCCAAACTCCAGTGGATCCCCACTGAATACTGGAACATCCAAAGGAGGGAGAGTGGATGCTTTCTGTTGTTTTACTAGGAGCTCTGTAATCTCGTTTTGTCGCTTCATGACATCCAATAAGTCTTTAACATCAGCCATCCTGCCTTGACTAGTAATAGACTGGCTATTATCCTTCTTATTCAATGGATGAGGAAGCCTGCTACTCCTTTCTGAGCCCTGCATTATCTCTGACTCACATTCTCGACCGACATCTCCATGTTCTGGCTTAACCAAACCAAAACTGGCCCCAATATTTTGGCCCGGAGCTCTTTGGCAGGTAGCCATTTTGTTGACCAAGTCAGCAGAAGTGTTATGGGCTGGCTCCTTCACAGTCAGCACCTCAAGCTTTGCGTTAGCTGCAGCAATAGCTGTTTGCAACTCCCATTCCTCCCTTTTTGCCTTAAGAACAGCTTCTTGTCTGTCAATCTCCATCTTTTTCTTTAATGCCTCAGCATGCGCTACCAGAGCAGCCCTTTCTGCCTTAGTCTTTAGCCTGGCAGAATATGTGGTCGAAGACACAACAGAAGAGGTTCGACTGCTTCGATGTGCTTTACTGCGTCTGGACGATATCGCTGAAGCACTGTCTGCAGGCTCAACTTCAGCATCAACCATTCTTGCTTCATCTGCTTGCATTTCCACTCTTTTTAACCATCTCTCGACTTTCTCCACAAAACTTCTCAAATAGCTAGCCTTTGGCTCATACCACTGTGTCTGATCATGAAGAAGTTCTGACTCAGTCAAGTGATTTTTAACTGCATCGTTGTTTTCACAAAACTCAATATACATTTTTGAGAAGTCAGTGGCTAATTTAACAGACACTTCCTCATAATTGCCGTCATCTTCCATAAGCTCCTCAATCTCTTTTATCTTTCTAGTAAGATAACCCAACTTGGTTTTCCTTGTCACTTTAAGATGCTGAAGCTTTTCCTCTTGTGCTTTATAGGTTGGCTTGGAAACTCTTTTTTCCTGCTGCTCCATATTAATTGCGCTGCCATAAACCTTTCAATGCAATTAATCCTTTACACAGGCCATGTACGACTTAACCATACAGGAATTTTCACAAACCTTAAAGCAGGCACAGCCTCTTACTTTTCAGATGCGGGGTTTTCTTACTGCCGAAAGGATCCGGGAAACACGGGAAGACTGAAGCGCATCCTCTTTCACGTCCCGTTTTCCAGTTTTCCCTTGCCGCGCCGCGGGCCGATTAACTCTGTGCGCCGGTGACGTGTGCGTAATCCTCTCACTTTCGGAGCAGTTTTCTGACTAATGTAGCGGCAACCTTCGGTCCTTCTTTGCCGCTTCTGCAGGACGTAAAGTTTCTGACTCGTGCTCTTGTTAAGTCGCTTGGATGCCTTCCGGTAGCAAAAAACAAGGCGAAGGAAAAAAGGGGCAAAACATTTATTTTCCATACAAATCGAAAGGTACAAAACAAATGCCTCTGGTGGGAGCTCCGTTTACATTCCCTTTATGTTACAACAAAAAATAACATTAAAACGGCGACGGTCAGAAAACTGTTGCTCCCCGTCCTGCTTGCTTACCTAACCCTTTTTTATCCACACCCCTCCGCATGCGGGCCAAATACACACCCCCTTTACGACATCTACCAACACTTTACAACAACAACAACAACAGACTAACAAAGCAGGATAAATTTATGGAGCACAGCCTATTACATTATAACATAAAATGATCAAGATTATAATAGAAACTTAAAAATCATGACAAATACTTAAATATGACATGATGTAACTGAGTAAAATATTGGCCTGGACTTGGCTCCAACAGTTTCATTTTCTGCTGTTTCATGGGTCAAAAAGGGCGTTGAACCAAACTGAACCTCATTGGCCGAATGTGCTGCCAGTGTGAACAAAAAATCCTGAACTTTCAAATAAAGTCTTGCTAAGCTAAGTCGCTAAGCTAACTCTGTAAATAAAAGACATCGGTGTGACTGAAATTGTTAGCTTAGGCACGAGTAGTTCATTTTTCTAAGGAGCACTGGACTTTTGCTGCACCAGTAGGCAAAACACACATAAACAATATATTCATATAAACTGCTACTGTTATTAAGAGTAAACTTTAATTAGTGGTCCTTTGGCAAGTTAATTGTCCCTGCTTAGTCTACAGCAAACAGCTTAGAAATCTTAAGGTTGAGACTGTCAACTGTTTTAATATTACAGTACACTGAGCCCTGTGTTACTTTGTGTGAGCTGCTGCTACTATTGTAGTGCAGTATCTGCTGTGTGGTTAATCATATAACCTTTTGCACACAGCAGACAGAGTCTACTTCCACTTGGTCGATCTGCTAAATAGCTTTAAAAATTGGTTAGGGAAGTGGCTTTGATTATACTAATACACTATACTGTGCCACTGTCACAGGACAGAGATCCACCAGGGAACATCTGTCAGGATGAAGAGCCTTTGCTTCTCTAAATATAAACCAAATACTTTTTCCAAATCCCGGGGGTAGATTGTAGTGAAGTAGATTCTGGGGTAGGGTTTTACATGATGTCCACAAACGCACCACTGACATCCACACCTTCCCAGCCGATAATTAGCAGGCTTATAAGAAACAGCTGCGCTTCACTACCAGAAGGAGGCATTTGGCAGTCTTGTCCATCCAAGGTGGCTGAGAGCATTAGGCAGTTAAGCGCTGCAGATCTCTCAAGGAAAGCTACTCAGTTTATTATTGCCCTTTAGAGAGTGGTAAGTGGGACTCTTGTGTTCATCATAATGTGGCATATAGTAGGGTGGACTTTGACAACTGTTTCCCTCTTTTGTTGCAGGTTTGCACTATACTGCTGCTCTCTTGTCATATGCTGTTTTGTTTGTTATGTGATCCTTTTATAACGAACAGTACTTTGGGGTGTATTTGTTTTATGTAGATCTTTTATTAATGTGTGTAACGTTTTATGCTTTGTTTTATTGCTTTAGTGGAGGTGCGGCCGCTTGCTGAGGGGCTAGGCACGTGAGGTGGAATCCCCTTCCCGCTGCATGCGAGTGTACACACCGGGAATAGGTAGATTGCACCATTTAGAGTTTAGTGTGAGTGACAGTGAGGTCTGCAGTGAAGTTACACGGGTGAGTAATTGGTGGCACCCTTGGGCACTCCTCCGTGTAGGTTGCCTCCTCAAGTGGCCGGTCTCCACTATTTTGTTTGGTTATTCTTTTATCATGCTGTGATTGTTTTAGGGTAGCATCGTGGTAGGGAGTCTGGTCATTTTAATCATCGTTTGTTAATAAAGTGTTTTAATTAACTATTTTGCCGTCTCAACCCTGCTACCCTAGGTGCCTTCCTGGTTTTATAGTTATGTTTTTAGTAGTTCCTCTTAATAAATTTTGATTTGTAAACTTCCTTTGTCTCACCTCTGCCGTTAATAACGAGTCTGTGGGCTTTGGTAGCCAGTGCAATACGTACATTGGCTAGATAAATCTTTCCTGGGGTGTAACGCCCTCCCCCAGGTGGCGTTGTCAATATCTTAGTTACCGTCCCGGGTTATTCCTCAATCGCGACACCACACACAGATGCAACAGCTCATAACTAAATGGTGCAAACAGAGGTGAATCCACCTAAGCAGCACTTGTACGATTGCCCCCCGGCTCCAACTCCCGGTAAACTGAAGACAGATTCAACCATATGTGTGCTGAAAAATATTAATGAGTCCACACCGCATTTTCTTCTTAATAATAGCCATGTAACAATAGAAATATAGAAACGGTAATTAATCAGATTACTAGTTACTGAAAAAAGTAAAGGCCGTTATTCCATCACTGATAATGACACGATTATTTGCATTTCCACTACTTATAAACTAGTGTCAGTATTTAATGATCAATATCCACAAATAAGAATTGGAAATAAATGACCTGGATAAGCACAAATCTGACTGAGAACTTAAACTTCACCTTAATTTTTCCACTTAAGTTAACCTTAAGTGGTACTGTGTGCCTGAGAGCATTCAGTTCAAAACAGAAATTTTGAAAACGGGGTATTTCAGGAGCTGCACAAGTTATATGAGGTCAAGAAAACATTGAATCATCGTCAAGGTAACGCACAGTGTGAACGTTTTAACAGGACGCCTCACGACCTATCACGACACGGCTTACTACTGGAGAAGAAACACTGTCGGCCTGAGTATTTTCAAGAACTATTAAATGTGCACAATGGAACTCCCCATGAAACGACAGGTGACTCACCACATTACCTCTGGCTTGGAGAGCAGTCACACCTTCCTGTAGATGCTTTGCTAGGTCAAAAGCAGGTATAGAAATTAGGAAAAGAATTATGGCTCATTTATGATATCATATTGGTTTTTAGGCTGGACATAATTATTCCACAGGTAACTGGCAAGAGTGTGGTAAACGGGTCCCTAGCTGCAAGGTCACAATCTTAGAGGGGGGTGGCCAAAATTCAGTCCCTCTGGGCGCTGGGGTGTGTGGTGGTAGCAAAGAAAACACAACTTGCAAGGGAGTGTGATGTCCACAGGATTTGTTCTTTGCCGTGTTGTCTAATTTGTCCAGGTTCATTTGTCCGGCAGCTTATTATGCAGCATGGAAAAATGAAGTTCAAATGTTAGTGCTCTTTGATTTACTGAGTAGAATGAGTTCCTTGTGTTCTCAAAATAATGATCTGTCAAAGGTTCACAGTAGCAGTCGGCTATCCTAGAAAAAATATATCCTAATGCAGTAGTTATTCAATGTAAGAGATGTAGGACACTGGGCTAAGAAGATGAGGTTCAACACTAAGCATGTGGCAGTGTGTGACATTCTCTCGCCCATCTTTCGCTTCATCCTACTTTCTCTTCCTGTGTGTTGCTGATGTAGAGGGTGCTGACAGTATGCCTTCTTCATCAGAGTCATTCCCACTGCTGGAGGTGGTGTCTGACAGTTCACTGGAGGGCCTGAATCAGTTATTGGTCATCTGGTCATTGTCATCATCCTCTTTTGGCCACTTCCAAGTACCGGGCTAGAGAGCACTAACACCGGGGCATCAACCTCAGAATCATTTTCAGTGTCACGTTCAGCTTCAGATTAATTCCAAATTGGCTTCTCACCATTACTGCCCTCTTCATCGGCCTCTTCCGCAGTATTTTCAGGATTGTCCTCAATAATTATGTTGGAAATGGCATTGTGCTGTAGTTGTTCAGGAAAAAGAGAGTTCAAAATACAGACGATTTCCTCATTTAACAGGTCACACATTATACCAACCCACAGCCAGCTGACCAATAGACAAATTTTGTCAATTTCTGCATATCGTTTCACTAGAACTAATGCCTGGAATATCCTACCCCTATAAAAACAAATAGATAACTATTTTACTGTTTTAATGCTCAGATAGTGGGAAAACGCTTTGTGAAATCTGTGCAAATCTCTGTGCAATCCAGTTGTATCTGAGAGCTAAATCAGTTTAGCTTTCACATTTCAGCAGCAAATTTCCCTTAGTGGTGCCCCTGGCAATAATGTCCACAACACTGAAGGAATTATAGTGACACAAAGAGACCACAAGATGGTGCCATTATTTAGGTAGCTGATAACATTTGTGGGCTTTTAAGTTTAGGATATCATTTTCACCACTAGTTTAGCCCTAGTTTAAACTGATTGTGTTTGAAACTTGAGATTAAGATTTAGATAAAAAATTAACTTGTAGAAAATGATTATGGACAAGACTTTCAAGCTTTGATATCCAACATCTGTAGGACCTCCTTTGCAGCACTTCGAGGAATGGCTACATTTGTCCTGTGTTACTACTTTAAACCTTTTTATTGAATATAACAAAATCTATCTATAAACACTTCCTGATGCTGCAGAATGTTTAAGCCTACAGTATTTAAAATCTCACCACTAAATATGAGAGGATTGCAGATTGCAATCAACTGAGTTCTGCTGTCTTACTTACCAGTTGAACTGCATAATTAAGTTCGTAATCCAAGCTATGGTGGCCACCGTAGGACAAACACTCTGGCCACCATTCATCTGTATTTACTCTGGAGGACACTGTAAAACTTTGTGAAAGGTGCAGGATACAAGTCGAGGAGCTAGTGAAGCTCACTTCTGCCTCATAGCCATACTGAGGTGAGTTGTTGAGGATATCCTGAACTTGTCTGTCATTAAGCGCTGCTGTTTCTGCTACAGTTAAGTGCTGTTAGCCTCTGTTAGCTGCTATTAGCCCCTGGTAGCTACTGGTAGCTGTCGTTAGTAAACTGCTGGACATTGTTGAACTCACACACTTATTGAAAAACAACAATCTTAGGTTATAACCAGCTTTTGTTGTAGTTAAAATGGCTTGCTAATGAAATTACCAAAATATTTGTAAAATATAAAACTTTAAACTTAAAAACTTATTTTGTTAAATATAATTCGGAACATTTGTTCCAATTCCAAGGAGTTACTTCTCCGTCATACTTATTTTGTGTGAGGATACAATAAAAATCTTGCTCGTGCTATTGAAAATGGTATTAAGCATTTTCCTGGTTTACAAGTCTGAAATTCTAGTATCGGGAAAACCCCAGTTAGATCCCTGACTTTAGCTCAGTTGAGGTGAGGAGGAAGAAGATTGGCAGGTTTGTACACACATATAAAATGCATTTAGATTGAACTGTATTCAAGTTGGTGGGGCAGCATGATGGCTTCCACAAGCCCACTCCTATGTTTTTTTTTATGAATTATTTCTAAGCTCATGAGAATAAGCAGATGTAATTACACACTAATTAAGGTGCATTTATGAGTACAACATTCTATTTTTCTTGTTAAATAAACTCAAAAATGATATGACTGTACCTTTAAAATGTGAAATCAGTACTGTGTGTGGAGGAAAAAAAAGCACATGAACATAAATCTAATGGAAGATCTTGGGAGACTCTGCCATGCACTGGGTTTATTTGCTTTCTAGGCGTGCTTGAAAGGCAACACTGAATCATCCACAGTCCAGTCCGGCATATTTCTGAACATGACTGTGGGAGAACTTTGTGCCTCCCTGCCTGAATGTGTCTGTCTGAACTTAAAGCATTGCTATTTTCCACATATCTTCATATGTGTGGAAAAAAACATATTTCCCTCAAACAGAAGAAAAACAAATGCATGAAAGGTTGTCATTTTTTTAATCAAATTCTTCTTATCACAACAGCATCTTTGGCTTTCTAAATACTTTAATGCAGTGTTTAATGGCAATAGGTGTTAAACTTGCTTGATTTCTTTTTCAGAATAAGCTATATTTCGCAAATATTTCCACTATATTTATTGCTAAGTGCGTGAAATGTTTTTATCAAGCTTAAGTCCACTTAGGTGCACATGTCAAATTATACAAAAACCTCAGGTTTCTCATATTTTACATAAACAAATAAAGAAGGGGAGGACAGGGACCAATCCACGAAACAAACTGTACAAAAAAACAATGTCAACAACGTGTGGCAAGGAAATAAAATCCAGATGACTTAAACATGAAAGAATGTGGATGCAACTGGGAATGTAAATGGGAATACCACAAGGCATTCCTACAATATACAACTACTGAATAGGTTAAAGACAATTATAATACCATAGAAATGCAGTTTGCATCCATCCAGAAGTGCTTTAGTGATATAGATATATTACAATATATATTAGCAATAATATAGATATGTAAGTATATTACAGAAATGGGTCTATTATGGTATGTTATAATGTACACGGTATGAAGTATGTTGTGAATATTCTATAACTATAGGTATGTACAGGCTGTAGTGAGTACAAGCTATGAACAGGATATAAATATGAAAAACTATACAGAATATGAAATAAATAACTTTACAGAAATCTGAGATATACAGTTATACAGAAATGGGAACTATGCAAGTTGTAAACAGTTGTAGGGTTAAAAATTATCATATGTACAGAATGATTATTTACAGAGCTATACAGTAGTGCAGTTAAGATAAATTAGATATGTGGATAATTTCTACAGTATCTATATAAAGTGCTAGTGGTTGTGAGTGGTGGTTCAGTCCATGTTATTATTGTGTGTTTGAGGGTACAGTTGTCCATTGTGGGTGTGTGTATGTTCAGTCCATGTGTTAACGTGGGTCAGATGTCAGGAGGCAGAGTTCAGGAGTCTGACAGCTGTGGGGAAGAAGCTGTTCCGGTACCTGGTGGTCTTAGTCCGGAGGCTCCTGTAGCGCCTCCCAGAGGGCAGGAGGGTGAAGAGTCCATGTGATGGGTGACTGGGGTCTCTGATGATTTTCCCAGCCCTTTTCAGACACCGCTTCCTGTAGATGTCTTTTATGGCAGGAAGTGGTGCTCCAGCGATGCGCTGGGCAGTTTTCACGACCCTCTGCAACGCCTTCCGGTCCGAGGCAGAGCAGTTCCCGTGCCAGACTGTTATACAGTTGGTCAGGATGCTCTCGATGGTGCAACGATAGAAGTTCACCAGGATGTCTGAGGACAGGTGGTTCTTCCTCAGAGTCCTCAAGAAGAAGAGGCGCTGGTGAGCCTTCTTGACCAGCTTGGAGCAGTTGGTCGTCCAGGTGAGATCCTCGGAGATGTGGACTCCCAGGAACTTGAAGCTGCTCACACGCTCCACAGCTGTCCCCTTAATGTGGATGGGTGGATGTGGGTCAGCATTCCTCCTGTAGTCCACGATGAGCTCCTTGGTCTTCTCGGTGTTAAGCAGCAGGTTGTTTGTGTCGCACCACTCAGCCAGACGATCCACCTCCTCCCTGTAGGCGGCCTCATCGTTGTCACTGATGAGGCCAATCACCGTGGTGTCATCTGCAAACTTAATGATGGTGTTGGAACCATCAGCAGGTCTGCAGTCGTGGGTGAAGAGGGAGTAGAGGAAGGGGCTCATCACACAGCCTTGTGGTACACCGGTGTTCATTGTGATGGTAGATGAGCAGTGGTTATCCAGCCGGACATGTTGGGGGCGGTTGGTCAGGAAGTCCAGTAACCATTTGCAGATGAGGGAACTGATGCCCAGGTCTGTCAGTTTCCTGATGAGTTGTGAGGGGTGGATTGTATTGAACGCTGAACTGAAGTCTATAAACAGCATTCTGGCGTAGGTGTTGTTGTTGTCCAGGTGTGAGAGGACAGAGTGCAGTGCGATGGAGACTGCATCCTCTGTGCTCCTGTTCTGGCGGTATGCGAATTGGTGGGGGTCCAGGGTGGGGGGGAGACAGGATTTGAAGTGTGCTAGGACCAGCTGCTCTAAGCACTTAGTGATGATGGGGGTGAGTGCTACTGGGCGGTAGTCATTGAGGCAAGATGGGTTGGAGTTTTTGGGTATCGGGACGATGGAGGTGGATTTGAAGCAGGCCGGTACCACAGCGTGGGCCAAGGACAGGTTGAATATGTCTGTCAGCACTCCTGCAAGCTCCCCAGAACACGCTCTGAGAACACGCCCGGGTATGCCATCAGGGCCTGCAGCCTTGTGGACATTGATCCTGCTCAGCACCGCTCCTACATCGGTGGGGGAGAGAGTCAGAGGTTGGTGGTCTGGCGTCACGTCTGCTTTGGTTGTGGTTGTGGGGTTCCCTCGCTCAAAACGAGCATAAAAGTTGTTGAGCTCGTTGAGGAAGGAGACATCAGAGGATGTCCTCATTGTTTGAATCAAAAATTCAAAAGAAGATAAAAGCAACTGGGAGGTCAATGACAAAAATCACAAAATGCACAATTTAAACTACAAAAACAGTTCAAAATAAAAAAATAATAATTACAAAATACTTTTAGCGCACAAATAAACAAACATATTCCTTATCTGTGTTGCAGATTTTTTAAAATGTGGACTGGCCAATGAAAAAGGGGCTGACAATGATATGTTTTGTACATTTTATATTGTTATGACGTGGCTCCCGATGACAACATGTTTGTATGTTTACTGCGTTCACACAGTCCCATGTATGTACCATGAGAGAGGAGTGTAAGAGCTGCACGTGCTGGTTTGTTTGTGCACGCCGCTTAGATGGGGAGAGACGTAGCGGCACGCAGAGCAACGCACAGAGGTTACCGAGTTCTGCGACGGATGCACACGTTTGGCCTACGCGTGTGCACAAAGCCTTGCTTGCACAAGCACTTGTACGAGCCAGAAGTGTTCACACAGCGAGCGTTCTTGCATGGACTAACACGGACATCTGGTTCTGCACACTCGTCAATGTCTGGAACAAAGAAAAACAAGTATTCATTAGTGACAATGAGCCATAAAACAGAAATCCAAACATTAGTTGACAGAACAAAGTTATAATCTGCACATTGGCTGCTGTACATACACTAATAAGAGAATCTAGGACTCTAAAAGAATATGTGTATTTGCATTTTTGTAGTGTATATGTAGGACAGACCTATACAGCGAGCACGCGAGTAGTCTAGCCTAAAGCCTGGGTTACATTCACACATAGTGCCCAGGTAGGAACGGACACAGCGGCCATGTCCGCAGCTGCATTCGTCGGAATCTTCTTCTGAACTGTCACCTTTTCACAAAACGAACCAGGGGAAAAGAGAAAATGGGGGCAGAAAGAGGTAAATAAATAAGCCTTGTCTCAGGGCAGGAATGTTTCAGCTATCACTGATTTTTAACAAAAACCGTCATTGAGTGTCACCCGGGTTGTAATTGGGAAAAGCTGCCTGCAAATCCTGTTCCCCGTCTGACTCCGTCTCAAGATGCATCCCACACAGATGGCTGAACATTGCTGGGTAAAACAGATAAAATTCTTGTTAATTCAATAAATGGATTAAGTGCTAAAGAGGTCTGGCAAGTTTTCAGTAGCTCACCTGAGTTTCTGGGAGGGCAGCTGTTACACTCGGGCCCCCAGCCACGACCGAAGTGACAGCAGCACTCTGAATACGTCACCACCCGGTTCTGGGGCTCGCTGCAGATCCAGCCCTCCTCAATTCGCGTGAAGCACACATCCTTGTGAGCTGCAGTCCGATCTAGAGATGGAAAAAAGGATAAAAAACAAGTCGTGAAATTTTAACTGATCTCAGTGTTCAAGTGTATTTAATAAGAGAAGGTAAAGAATACTAATCTTAATATACAATATTTGAAAAAAGTCAGATTGGTTCACATTGCAAATTACACCTAAAAACAGTAAATGTACACTTTTATTTGTACTACAAAGTAAGCACACAAATACTTTACTATTTTTTTTTTTACAAGCTTGTAATATCTGGGAGTAACAAGCATCAGGCGCCCATTCAGACATGTATATCCATCTACACCATATGGACAAAAGTATCGGGCCACCCACACACTTAGACTACGTTCACACTGCAGGTCTTAATGCTCGATTCCGATTTTTATGTCTGCTTGTTCACACTACAAATAAAATGTGACAGCAAACGCACTCTAGTGTGAACGCTCAAAGCGGCCACATGCGCAAAAGAAGACGTCACACACAACGCGCTCTGTTTAGACTCAAACCAAACAGTATTGTTTGACTGATGGCCCTTAATATAAAGACTTGTTTCGGACTTTACGTTTCCCAATTTTGCTCTAAGTTATAAAGTTATTTTGTTATTTACATATGGCCTAATAATTACCCTTATTGCTGTTTTAGAGAGGAGCGGTGCTTCAAAGGATAGTCGCAGATTTCTGTCAGAATCTGCAGATTATACAGTATAAATGAAATGTTCACGTTTCTCCAACGTTGTCTTCCCAACAGTTTCACTAACATCTACATGGGATGGCCAGGAAGCGTTCGCGATGTCTTATCGGGCGCTTCTCCGGCGCTGATAATTGGCGTGTGACGGATTTAATGCGACTCGACTATTCAAACAGCAGTCGCTTTCTAAAACATCAGATATGTATCGGATTCAGTACCACATACGAAAGTGACCCAGATCGGATTTGAAAATATCGGATTTGTGCCATTCACACTGTCATACCATGATCGGATATGGGTCGCATACTGTACTGTAAATGTACGAAACACATGACAGGTTCGTTAAGTTTGTTAAGATTTCTTTTTCTTAATTTTTGCATTTTCTCCAGTTTTACAGACCTCATGTAAATATTTCATTTGTTATTTTTCAGAATGCCGAAAACACCGTACACAGAAGATTTTCAAATATGAAGAGATAGTAGACAGGAGAGTTGTAAATGTAAGTAATTTAGCCTGCTGTTGTGCAGATTTTTTTTTGCGTCTTTGGACTTCCCGGATTTGAACTGTGCCTGACTGACTATCCATAAGCTTTTGTATTTGATGAATCTACACTAATTCAGCCACTGAGTCTGTATTTCGCTCCAAATAGGACATTAAATAAGAACATACCACCTGATACGACCTGGTCGTGCTGCCTTCCTGATGTTTACGTTCTTTAAAGTCCTCCTGACATCATGCTCAGAAGGAGTGATTGATGTGGAGGTGCTCCTTCCCATTCAGTAACATCTGCTTCAGTTAGTTTTTCTTGTGAGCCACAATGTAAGCAGTGTTGCTTTGCTGACATGCACTCGATGCTGGCAGTACAAGCATTGTAGTGGTTCTTATGTTTTTGTAAACTAATTGTATAATATATTGAGCCATTCAATAGTACACAAATGTTTATAAGCTCCTTTTTGTATGCAACTTGCATGTCTTTCTTAATTAATTGTTTGTTTATATCATGTTTTTCAGGAAAAAGAAGAAGTTAAAGTCAAGTGGAAGCCTTGCTCAACATGGTATGTAGTAACAACTTTGTTGGACGGGAACAGACATTCATATTGTTGATAAATAGTTATCACCTCAATTTGAATTCATGTATTTGGACTAAAGTAAATTGGGAGCTTTTAGCTATCGAGCTCCTCTTCTGTGAGGAGCTTGATAGCTGTCCACCTCCAAAGTCCATTATGAGTTTTGGAGGTGGACATGGTCAACACTTTTAAGAGTAGGCATAAGACTTTACTTCTTTATAGAGCTTATAGTTAGGGCTGGTTCAGCTCAGCCCTTAGTTATGCTGTAACAGGACCAGACTGCTGGGGGTTAGTGTCCCCCCCCCTCTCTCTGTCTGTCTCTTTCAGGGTTATGCAGGCTCAGTATTGGTTGAAGATGCAGTCACGTCTCCTTTTACTGAAAACTCTCCCCCTCTCCCTCACCATCTGTAAACATACATGTCTCAGTAATGCAGTTCATGCATGTTACTAACTAAACTTCTTCCCTGGAGTTTCTGTGCTCTCTCATCCAGCAGGTTCCGATGGATCGTGGCTGCTGCTGTGGTCCTGCTTGACATCTACTACATATATTATTACTCTCTGACTTGATTTATATTACAGTGAAGGTGTATAAAGCATGACATGAATATAGAAGATATTTCATCCTAAAAAATTGTCATATGTCACAACCTAAATTATCCTATTTTGTGTGTGGTTGTCGTTGTTGTTTGTTATGTTTTTCTCCTGACAGTGGCAAAGTGTGGGATGACACATGGGAACCTGCGCAGTTTTACACACAGTAAACCAGGCACCACAGGTCGCAGAGATCGCACAGTTCACAGTTTGTAGTTCAGCATAAAAGTTCAAAATAAAATATTTACTATACATTTCAACCAGTGTCAGTCTCCGTTTCACTCTCTAATTGTGGCTTAAGTACCTAACACATTCATGAATCTGATCGATCAATAATATCTTCCCTGCACTCGATATCTCATAGTTTTACATATCAGCCAACATTATTGTCTACATCCTCATAAATATAGAAGTGACTTGCTTATTATAACATATTACAAGTTAAAGTAATACTGCACTGCACGTATAGTAAGTAACACCTACTGTGTATGGGAGCCTAAAGCAAAGTTAACTGCACCAGTACCAGCTTCAGAACATATTGTATATTATATGTTTCTACCTTTTTGTAATATGTCATGTTTAGATGCAGTGACAATTGCACATTTGGAGTTGTGGTCATATGTGGTTTTTATATATATATACACAGGGTATTAGAAAAAAATTGACATTTTTTGCTATTTTTCTTGTTTGTTTGCACATTATTATTGTGTACATATTACATATGTAACATTATTGTTAATATTATTATTAGATATCAAAGATACAATTTGATTAAGGGTTTTCCTGTCATAATTTCAATACAAATGCAATTACACACGTAAACAATAGGATCAAAATAAACTTTTAAAAAGTCTGTTGATCAAATGCTGATTTTCAAAACAGGAAAACAGAGATAAAATAATCTGAACAGTAACAGTGATCTGGGATGATGATGGAGGCTTCAATGGATTATTCTGTTTCAATCAATAGGTTCGTATCTATGACAATAATTTGATAAGTTTAACAGGTTGGTTTAGGCCTGGCAATACTGGAAATATTCACAAACTTTTGTTTTTGAAGAATGTTTATCTTTTTTGGGATGAAGCTATCTGGCAAAATGACACAGCCCTTTAACCTCATCTTTATGTCTATCATGTGGCTATGATACTGGATTTTGGTTTGATGCATATGCAGGTTACAGCTGGGGAATGGCAGTATGTTGTGGATTGATTTGGCATGTTCAACCACTGTTACACCAAACTCTCTCACTTATAACATGATAAAGGCCTCTTACTCAGTGTCATGGATTTTCTGTAGTTTTGGGGACACAGGGCCAAAGTCTGAGGCAATAAGTCAGATCAAAGAAGGCAATGTTTCTAAAATGGGAGTTTACTTATGTCATTATATATATCCAGGAATATGTGCCTGAGGATAGTTGTCATGAATTCAATATTAAATCAAAGTATTCCTTAATTACCACAGCTGACACGAGTTCTCCATAGTTGCCTGCTGTCTCAGGATCTGTCTCCAAAAAGGACCAGGGAGCGCTAACATGTTATGTTCTAAACTGATGAAGAAAATGCACATTAAACATAACATAAACTTACTGAGTGAAGTAATGTCAAGAGGATTCCTTTAGCTCCTATTGGGTTGGTTCCTTGATCAATGCAATACAGAATCATTCATCTGGTTTTATGTAATGTCCTTAAAACATGTCAAAATGAGGCTCACTAGTCTGTGTGGCCTCCATATGCCTGTATGACCTCCCTACAACACCTGGGCATGCTCCCGATGAAGTGGCAGATGCTCTCCTGATGGATGTCCTCCCAGACTCCAGGACTAAAGCATCTGCCCACTCCTGGACATTTTGTGGTGCAGTTGGTGGATGGAGCGAGACATGATGTCCCAGATGTCCTCAATTGGATTCAGGTCTAGGATTGTCGTGCATTAGGAGGAACCCGGGGCCAACCGCACCAGCATATGGTCTCACAAGGGGTCTGAGGATCTCATCTCAGTACCTAATGGCAGTCAGGCTACCTCTGCCGAACACATGGAGGGCTGTGCAGCTCCCCAAAGAAATGCCACCCCACACCAAAACTGACCCACTGCCAAACTCATGCTGGAGGATGTTGCAGGCAGCAGAAGGTTCTCCACGGCGTCTCCAGACTCTGTCACAAGTGCTCAGTGTGAACCTGCCTTCATCTGTGAGGAGCAAAGTTGCCAATCTTTGTGTTCTCTGGCAAATGCCAAACATCCGGCATGGTGTTGGGCTGTAAGCACAACCCCCACCTGTGGACGTCGGGCCCTCATAACACCCTCATGGAGTCCGTTTCTGACCGTTTGAGCAGACGTGCACATTTGTGGCCTGCTGGAGGTCATTTTGCACAGCTCTGGCCTTTCTTTCCTACCCCACAGTACCTTCCCTTACCATTCGTTTCCTACTCTTTTACTTCTTCTTTGATGACGGTTGCCTTTCTAGATAAGCAATTTCATTTGCTCTGGGGCGAGTCACTGGCTCGGGTGCATTCTGGGACTGTCAGTTCACCAGTGTGCTGGCATGCTTCTTAAAAAACACACCACTACAGCAAACATCTCAATTGTACTTGTTGATTTCTTCGACAAAACACTGAACAAAAAATTTACTTGTGAGTGTGCTGCCTGGTGCTTTTAAATTTTGTGATAATTTGAGCAGCCCAGAAAGCATCCCATAAATTAAATTATGTTATCGTATCTGAACATGTACACTAGTCATTAAATTAGATGGGAAAGAATGATTCAGGGTAAACAACTGCACCAAGGAAATTCCATTTTTCTTCTCAAAATGTAAAATGTCTGTTGAAAAATCACATTAAACAGAGATGTGATTAACTTTTTATTTTACCAAACATAACATCAATGATGACACAATCAGTCTTCATCAGAAGTGCTCAAATCACTCTCAGTGGCATCGTCTGGAATGTCCTCCTCCTCCTCCGAGTCCATTTCCAGGAGTGGTTGGTGGCTGAGGATTCTCTTGTACACGTCCTTTACTTTGAGCATTTCAGCTTTCAGTTCACTTTTTTTTTTAAAACCAGGCTACAGAGTCCCTTCTGTGCATCCTCCGACATGCCAACAAAGGAGGCTGTAAAAAGAACAAAACAAATAAATATAAGTAAAAAAAAAAAACAAACAAAAAAAACCTCACCTCATAAACACAAGGAATTAGGATCCTGTAATTAAACATTTTTTTTAAAGGGAGAAGGCAGTGTTAGCTAGCAATCTAGATATAGGTAAAAGATCCAGTAAGACTTTAGCATCTGCTCTTATTTTCAATCGATTCATCAAAAAATTAATAAATAAAAGATGTGCTTACAGTCTGAGGAGATTGTCCCCAACACCACAGATCACATTCGCAACACTGTCCAGTGATGCTGCATCTCCCTGCAAAGGATCATCTCCTCCTCTCTCAGGCGCCTCACAGCCATCACCTTCTCAAAGACCTTTCTCTTTGTCCGGAGGTCAGCAGCAGCTACAGTTTAACAACATCAGATGGGAAAACATAGTAGCATATTATGATTCAAGAACAAAACATTCAACTACTGCTCAGATACTGGGAGTTTGTTTAAAAAGGATATTTAGAAATCAAGAGCTTACGTTCACTTGTGCTCTGCCAGGGCCAAATGTCGGTCAGCATGAGGGCATCACTGGATACGATTTGCTTTGTTGGTTCAGCGAGCTTGTTGTAGTCGTCAACAGCAGCCGCCAAGCGTTTCTTCTCAACTAAGATGACCTTGCGAATTCTGTGTCGCCTCTTGTTGCCATCTGTAAATAATCATAAAAAATTCACACCTTCACATAATGTATATAGTTACATTTTAATCTACACTCATCAATTTGTTTGCTAGAACAAATCACATCCAGCTTAAACAAACCTGGATCTGATTTTATTCTGTTTACAAAGTAGCTGTACAAGCTGTACAAACTAAGTATCAAACGGTCCATTTCAAAGAAACTGGGACGTACCATTTTGTCTGTAAAGACTTTGTGTTCGCACTCTGATGACGACGACAAGCTCCTCTATTCGTGCCTGCAACGCTCCAAGGCTGCCATCAGTTTGATCACTTTCTAAGTGAGAGGAATATTAATCAGAATACAGGATGAGTAACAGTCACCAAACTACAGTGGACTCTGTAATCACTGACTTGATGACATTCATTATAAGACATCTGGAGCCTTCATGTGCTGCATTATCATGAGATAACAAGTATGTTGGTGTTCAGGTTTATAAAACCAACTAGTACGACATCATTTCAACCCAGGTTCTATCCAATTTGATGAAACGCAACAACTCTGCCATAAATTCTGCTTTTACAAGGCTTCTTTTTCATTGTTTGTTGACACTGTCAGAAAGATCTTAATTCTACCTTAAGTTCTTTAATGAGGCCATGGTGGGTCCTATTGTTATACACGAGTGCATTATATTGAGACTCACCTTCAGCCCATTTCTACACATCGGCCACCCATTGCTGCAGTGTGTCGTCATCCACACCCAGCTCATTTTTGGTCGCATTCAGGCTCTCCACTTGTTCTCTAAGGATCCTTATGATCTAAGAATACATTAATAAATGTCATTCATATTGACATTAAAAGAGTACTGGTGTTTTCCCCCATTACCACACACATTAAAATGGTTTTTGAAAAAATAAATAAATCACCTTTAGATATCTCTGGCTCAAAGTGCGGCCCAGTTGTTCCACTTTCCTTTTGTTCCAGCCCAAAGCCAGGAGGGTCAGCATGTCTGTTCGCCCTGCATTTCAGTTAGTATACAAATAAGAATTAATGAGCAGGAGACTGAGTGGAATCTCAGACACGGACACATACCTGCTTTAGACATGTACTTCGTTGTGATGGCCGCCCTAGACAGGAAACTGTTTACTTGTTCCACCTCTTCTCCAACTGTTGAACCGGCCCCATCCTGAAACGCACCTCCCCATTTGATCTATAGAAAGGAGGTCACAATACATGACTGCTGAATTCATTCAACCTTATAACAAAATGTCTCAAACTAATCCAAAACTACAAGCTGCAGTATACCTCGCATTTCCAAGTGTGAGCCTTTGCATGCATGACGGAGAGAAAAGGAAGCATTGACAAGAGGTTCCTCAGCTCAGGGCACTGCTGAGCCACCTTGGTTAAATAGGGGAAATATTTACAGGCCACATCGGAGCAAAGGAACGTAATATGTCCCAGGACGTTAGCTGCCAACTCCCTCTGGAGAAAAAGGGGGTAAGCAAAGATCTCCCCTCGAAACATGTTCAATGCAGCTAAGAGGACTCCGTGGCGACAAACAGCTATTTCCATGCCCTCTTCATCCAACTTCCCAGTGGACTTTTTGGACGACTCCTTTGCTGCAGTCCAAGATGAAGATCCGCACAACCCTTTCCCTGGGACCTATACACTCCCCTTGCACTTCAGAGCAAGTTCCCCTGCTCTGAAGTGCTGAACGAACACAGTGACAGTTGTTTGAAAAGAAACATTAAAATACATTTTTCTACAAATCCATATTTGACTTATGTACACAATGCATAACGTACCTTGCATTAGACTGAAAGTGATAAAGCTTGCGGTTTCCATCAACTGAGACGGCAAGCATGTCTGGAGTGCAGGCAGGGCAGCTAAAGCATGGCTCCTTGCACATCCTGTCCACCTCAAACTTTACAGCACTCCACTCCAAGAAACTTTTACTGAAGGCATCAGCTGATATTCGGCCAGTCTTTTACATAGAGGACATACAACAGAATATTCAAGGACAGTCATCATAAACATTGATTTGCACAATTTCCTTAAACTTGGCAAATTTAGAAACTCACCCTTCCAAAATGGGCTGTTCGTTCATCCAGCACTTTGACAAATGCCTTAAGTGACATCCCTGGTGCAGCCTTCTTAATGTCACAGAAAGACTGAAAGACATCCATTGAAAACAGGGTGCAGAAATTTAAGGTGCCAGGCCAATATCCACTACCCAGGATGTCCTTAACTGAGGGGGACCACATTAGGCCACAGCTGGTGCAGCTCACCACTGGCAGTGCAAGGTTATAACGGCCTTTAGAAAGGATAAGGATAAATTCAGTCATGGCTCAAAGCATTCATTTTTTTCATGTTGTTTTCAAATCGGTCTGGTAAATCCAAATGACCTTTGACAGGTGCCCACATATACTGCGGGCCGAGGGTAATTCAAACCAAGATAGCAATGCACAAAAACCCTCCTGTTACTGCCTCTCTGCTGTGCAGGACAAAGCGTGTGTGAACTGCAATATCACAGTCAGCACAAAGGAATGGAAGAGGCAGGCAGTCCAGACACCTCACAACTACTTGTTTGCCACACTGACACACACGGTGTGACTGTGGATCCAGAGTAGCTAACATATTGTCTATAAGACAAGGCCTGGCCTCTTTCCACTTTTGCGAGGACACCATATTTCTGATCGCCCAGTGAGTAGCAGCTGATTCAGATGACGTCTCACAAGCCATGGCTGCGTCCTCTTCTCCATCCTCCAACATCTGAAGGAGCTCCTGACGAAGCACCTCAGTTCCATACACTAACAGAAAAAAAATAAAGAAAGGAAGAAACTCTTCCACAAAGTGAAAAACACTCTAGGCAGTATGTTTCTTAGGACTGCACAAAAGCCCTGCATAACTCAACTATAACAACAAATATAAAAGTAAACAGAAATCACAATATATACAAGAAGGTAAAGTACCTTTTGTTGGGTTGACACTGGCAACATAACTAGGTTCTTCACGTGGACATTGATGCTGATCTCTGGACACTGGGGGGAAAAAAAGAGATTGAAGAATATTTACTTACTGAAATTCTTTGGTGAAAACAAGTTGTGAGATAAAATCAATGGTTGTGTGAACACTGACCACGTGGCATGCAACTAGTACTTCAACTGGTTGATGGTCTCAGGAATAAAATCTCCCTGTCTGTCACGTGTTTTCCAGCGCACTGGTCTTGGCTGAGGTTCACTCTGTGCATCATTCTACGCAATTAACAAGGAAAAAAGGGAACACCTAAAATACAGTCCATGATTAAAGCAAAGATTATCAAACATCTTAAGTTAACCAACTTAATTTGACATAAACTTATATATACACACATATATAAAAATTTATTAAAAAAAATTCAAATAATATAACGTTTACTCCGTACAAAATATTAGACAAGCGTGTTCCCTCTTTAACAACTGTTTCCACTAAAAATGTTACCTGCATATCTTGAAGGAGTTCGTCAGCAGCCTGAAGCTCTTCCTCCAGCTCGGGATCCTCTGAATCACTCATTTTCAAGCTAAAGAGGAAAGAGATTTTTGCAGAACTCCGTGACATAAACACATAACTAACGCAATTCAAATGATTTTCAGTCTTGGCGCTCCGGTTAACGTTAGCAATTAACGTTAGCATCATCAGTTTATAAAGAGCTAGCAGAACTCTTAGCGCAAAAACTGCTTTACGCACCATGTGAGGGTATTTTGCAACACACAAGTCCTTTAACGTTTGTAATAGATTTAATCCATCATCGTTGGATTAAATGGCTAATGCTGCAGTAGCCATGTGTAGTAGCAAGCATGCTGACAGTAGCTGTAGCCATTTTTAAATGCATTAAACCGTTTCCGAGATCAGTCACCTCTGTTTGTTTGAAGCTTTTATGAAAAACAAACTTTGAAACACACATCAAGGTATTACTTTAAATATATGTATTTTTTACATACCTGCATTAGAATCAATCAGTTCCGCCTCATTTTCTTATTCTTATAAATGGGTCTCTCCGTTCTCCCATCATCCTTTGCTTACACAGGTTGCGTCTGATTGGTTGGAGCCGAGCACGTCCAAAACTAACAGGAGTGGTGAATGACTCTATAAATGTGTTTTACGTGTGAAATGAAAATAATAAACCTAACAAAGGATTATGTACGTTAAATCTGAGCACTTTCAGCTCGTGAATCACTTTGGAAAACACTGTGTGATGGCCACAACATGAAGCGATTTTATTGTTGAATTATCAGTGATACTTTCATGTGTTTTTGTTGAGAAATGTTAACGATGTCATTAAAAGAAAGCATTAAATTAGGGAGAAAAACCGTTCGCGGAGAGGGTCCCCGGTTCTCCAGTTAGATTGAGATTCACAGCGTCATGTTTCGCTGTGACGGAGTTATTATTGGAGTAAATGGACGGCTGGAGCCTCTGCTCGAAGCGTCTCTGATCGCCGCAAGCGGGTTCATATTGGAATGAATTGACAACCCACAGCGTCGCATAAAAACGTGGAAGGGTACCTTTAGCGTCAGCATGAGAAGTTAAGGGACGTGACAAATCGTCAGTATTTTACGTGTCGGGGGTGAGAACGGGTTGTCTTAGCAGTAGGATTTACATGAAAAGAGAAACAAATTAAGTTTGAGTGAAAATGTACATTTTTTGCACTCTCTGGTCGACTGACTCAGTGAATCAAATGACTCAACAAACACGATTCACTTTGGTGAGTGACTCATTAAAACTCGATTCAGTAAAAAGAATTAAATTTACCATCACTAGCCCTTTGTTTGGCCTGCTAAAATGGCGCCCCGGCGGCCACGCCCCCTGCCGTGACATCATGTTCCAAAGCCCCATAGAATAGACAATAGAACCAAATTTAAAAAAAAAGAAAAAAAAAAGAATGTTGTTGTTACATTATGTTATGACATCATCATGATGTCATAACATGCCTTTGATCTGTGAATCCTTAAATCCGGGTAAGAAGCCCAAACTGTCATGCAGTTTACTTGTAACACTTGAGATTGCAGCATTCAAAGGTACGCCTGAGAAAAATTTTAAAATAGTTGAATCTTTAAGACAGTCACTTCATCAACACTCTGACATGTCTCAGAGTAAAGACAGCAAAAGCCAACAAGCTTACGCTGGCTTTACTACAATGGACGACCAAAATCCAGAGCCAAACTCTGATGAAAGACATTTCCAGCTTCCACTCAAGAGGAAGCGAGGCCCGAATTCTGTTGCACAGAATTGCAGAAGTGACGACAGCTGCTCTCCACCAAGGAAAAAAAGACGTATTTGTGAAGAAAAGAAAAGAAAATACAGTCAGATTTCCAAAGGCAGCAAAAACAACTCTGAGAGCTACTCTCCAGAGAGAAAGAGGATGAGAGTAGACACTGAGAAAAAAGAAACAGCAGTGACTCGGACCATCCAAAAAAGTTCTTCTTCAAGGACTATCCAACTCCAAGTTCAGAAAAAGAACAATATGAACTTGAGTAATACCAAAAACTCTCAAAACACACCAAAAGACAACAAGAGACCAGGACAAGCACCAGTGACACAGAACATCCAAAAAAGTTCTTTGTCAAGGTCTATCCAGGACCAAGTTGAGAAAATGGATGTTACGACCTCAAGTGATACCAAAACCTCTGATAACACTCCAAAATACAACAAGAGGCCAGGACAAGCACCAGTGACACAGAACATCCAAAAAAGTTCTTTGTCAAGGTCTATCCAGGACCAAGTTGAGAAAATGGATGTTACGACCTCGAGTGATACCAAAACCTCTGATAACACTCCAAAATACAACAAGAGGCCAGGACAAGCACCAGTGACACAGAACATCCAAAAAAGTTCTTTGTCAAGGTCTATCCAGGACCGAGTTGAGAAAATGGATGTTACGACCTCGAGTGATACCAAAACCTCTGATAACACTCCAAAATACAACAAGAGGCCAGGACAAGCACCAGTGACACAGAACATCCAAAAAAGTTCTTTGTCAAGGTCTATCCAGGACCGAGTTGAGAAAATGGATGTTACGACCTCGAGTGATACCAAAACCTCTGATAACACTCCAAAATACAACAAGAGGCCAGGACAAGCACCAGTGACACAGAACATCCAAAAAAGTTCTTTGTCAAGGTCTATCCAGGACCGAGTTGAGAAAATGGATGTTACGACCTCGAGTGATACCAAAACCTCTGATAACACTCCAAAATACAACAAGAGGCCAGGACAAGCACCAGTGACACAGAACATCCAAAAAAGTTCTTTGTCAAGGTCTATCCAGGACCAAGTTGAGAAAATGGATGTTACGACCTCGAGTGATACCAAAACCTTCGAAAACACTCCAAAATACAACAAGAGGCCAGGACAAGCACCAGTGACACAGAGCAGCCAAAAAAGTTGGACGCCAAGCACTATCCGACTCCTAGTTAAGAAAATGAACAATCTGACCTTGAGTGAAACCTCTGAAAACACACCAAACGCACCAAAAGACAACAAGAGGCCAGAACCAGCAGCCGGGACACAGAGCAGCCAAAAACGTTGTTCGCCAAGCACTATCCGACTCCTAGTTCAGAAAATGAACAATATGACCTTGAGTGAAACCTCTGAAAACACACCAAACACACCAAAAGACAACAAGAGGATAAAATAATAAGCAAGAAAAAGAGGAGGCCAGTACTACCAAACCAGAAAATCCAGAGGCCCGAGATGACAACATGCAGAGAGAAAAGCCAAAAAAGAAAAAGAAGCGCATCTGGTTTCTGAGACTGTTCACTTAAGCCACTTCAACTCTGTCTCCTATAAAATCAAAGTTATATACAACTAAATATTAACAGTTACTTCAACTCCCTAAACATAAATTTTAAAGCATATTTGCTTTAATATTTAGTTGTGTATACATTTGTCATCGGCTCCACCCCTCCCAACCGGTCGCGGCAGATGGCCGCCCCTCCCTGAGCCTGGTTCTGCCGGAGGTTTCTACCTTTTTAAAGGTAGTTTTTCCTCCCCACTGTCGCCAAGTGCTTGCTCATAGGGGATTGTTGGGTTTTTTCTTTAATTCAGTTCAGTTCAATTCATTTGTATGTAAATACTGTTGAATTGAATTGAACTGAATTAAAGAAGATTTATAGGAGACAAAGTAAGTCACAGAGTGAACCAGGGTATTATAACATCTTACCCATGAAAATAAAAAATTGCATTAACCAAAACATCTGTTGTCTGAACCTGTAATTTTGTCTCATTTAAAACATGTAAAAATGTCAAATTAGAACAATCTAACAGCAGAAATAAAAATGTTTACATGCTGCTTGAAAACATTGTTCTGTGAATGATATCTACTGTATCTGTGCTGTTGATGCCTTTTGAAAGCATTCCTAATAGCATCCATCAAGTAATATGCCTTGCTCAATGGTTCATGGAAGTATTAACAGTTTTGGTAACTGACTTTGTAAATTGAAATTCTACAGCCTTACACTAGTAAACGCTTGTGCTACACACGGAAGACAGGTATAGTCAGCTCAGTATCCAGTGGGAAGTTTTCTCTTTGGCATCCACAGATGCAACAGCTCATAACTAAATGGTGCAAACAGAGGTGAATCCACCTAAGCAGCACTTGTACGATTGCCCCCCGGCCCCAACTCCCGGTAAACTGAAGACAGATTCAACCATCTGTGTGTTGAAAAATATTAATGAGTCCACACCGCATTTTCTTCTTAGTAATAGCCATGTAACAATAGAAATATAGAAACAGTAATTAATCAGATTACTAGTTACTGAAAAAAGTAACGGCCGTTATTCCCATCACTGATAATGACACGATTATTTGCATTTCCACTACTTATAAACTAGTGTCAGTATTTAATGATCAATATCCACAAATAAGAATTGGAAATAAATGGCACTGGATAAGCACAAATCTGACTGAGAACTTAAACTTCACCTTAATTTTTCTGTCTGTCCTGCTCACATCTCCAATGTTTGTACACGTTGTCATTAGCGTGTCTTCACTCAGCCACTCCACATCGGCCACACCGCTTTACTAACTAAAACACTGGTGTCGGCACATAAGGACGCCGTCATAACCCGTCAACGACACTGATTAGCGTTTATATGAATGTGAGTGGCATCGTTGGCTGGAGCAGCCAGTTACCGGTCACTCACTGACTCACACTCCAAAACAGCACAGAATCAATTGTTATGTATTTATTTTAATTCCAGGTTTGATTTTTTCTGTTTTGTTTTGGGGGGTTTTGTGCGCAGTGCAGATTTTGTGTGCGCGGAGACCGTGTCAGCAGTGCGCAGTTTAGAGGGAAAAGTGCAGACAGATGCTTTATCCTTAACACTTTTTATTAGCCAGCTGTAATAAAGATCCGGTACATGGTAGGTGGCTATAATTGCAGGCAGATAGAAGCAAAGTGATGAATATTGTTTTGGGACATTTAATTAATTAATTCTAAATGTTTGAAAGACCACAGATAATGAATTAAAAGGAAAACTGTTGCAGGTTATGGATGCGAGTGGAAGTGGTCCTCTGTGACATGACCACTGGGACAGAAGACTGGGCAGCTGAGCACTCCTCTGAAGCAGTACAAAGTACAGAACTAACTGAACCTCCATCCGCTATATAAATGTGATATTAAAATAATATTAATACAAGAAATACAAACTTCTAATTCTAATGATTTCACAAAGCTCAAATAGCTCCATGTGCTTGCTGATTATATTGTAGATGGATGACTTTCCTTACACACTTGGAAAAATGAGACATTAAATTTAAATGAGATGTCTGTTCCCCCTGATGTAACCCAGCTCTGAAATAATTTGTCAAACAAAACAACAACAAAAAAAACGCGTTAGCTTGTGTAAATCTGAACACATCTTCTTCAGGAGTGCAGTGCAGTGTACAACAACAACAACAAATCATCAATCTGTCGATCCACTCGACATCTATCAATTAAAAAAAAAAATAAAGTAAGCTTTAAATTTCCAGTTGAACAGATCCCACCGGGCAGTCCTTTTCTTTTAAAAATAGTCCCTCCTCTTCCTCTCCTGTCCTGTGTTTCCTACATCCTTCTCCATCTCTGAGTGATGTTATCTCATAGTCTTTTCTCTCCCTCGGTAATACTACAAATGTACATTTAGCTAGCTGGCACACTGTGTGACTGTAACTGCACAGAAGCAGTCTGTTTGCTGATATTTGTTGGACTGTTTAGAAGGTTACATGTGTATTACTGTTAAAGTATACAATCAAGAGAGAGTTTCACTTGTTTGTTTTTGGAACTTTGTTTAAAGTTGTAACTTTCACTGGTGTGATATCTCACCACTAGATGTCAGTAGAGTACAGACTGCAGTCAGCTGAGTTCTGTTGTTTTACCCCCTCTAGAGTGCATAATCCTAGCAATGGTGGCTGCAGGAGGACGAAAAACTGTGACTGGTTGATCCATATGGAGTGCAGGCTGTCAGTCTGCTCTTTACCTGAGCTCTGAATAGAGCTTTGTTAGTTACTGAAGGCCATTTCTGTCGAATGACAGCGATGCTGAGCTGAGTTGCTGAGTTTGTCCTGAACTTCTTTTGTTGGTAAGTGCTGCTGTTTTTGTCACTGTAAGCCTCTGTTAGCTGGTGTTAGTAAAACTTTCATTGTTGGACGCTTAGAGAATAAATCCTCAAATGATGTGCGGGTATCACACTGTTTACCAGAGGGAAAGTGTGATTTTCTTAGGAGACTCAGTGATAATATTAGCTGGCAAAATGTTAGCTTATAACCAGCTGGTGTTGTTGTTATTAAGCCAGGTCGTTGTCAGCTGTCTGGAGGGTCACATGTCTAATCTTCTGACAATAAATAAGTGCGAAAATGTCTGGAATCGTTAATAAAGAAATTTGGGACAGTTGTTAAATTGTATAACTCTCTCAATGCTCTCTACCTGACCACCTAAAATTGAGCCTTCTGATAATATGATGTAACTGAGATTCATTATGGTCAGCAGAATTTCTTTTTATTGCTGAATGTTGGAGGCACTGCCTTTCAAAGCAGAGACGTCGCCCTGATAGGATGATCGCTCTGCTGCAAGGCTGACTCAGAGAGCAAGTTTAGAATAACCAGTTAACCTAACACATATGTCTGTGGATGTGGAAGGAAACCAGAGCACTGAGAGAAAACCTACATAAAGAAAAGGGAACAGATGGGCTGTGGATCTTTGTGCCCTTTACCACCATGCCAAGTACCAAATAATCATATAGCCCACTGTAGAGTAGCCAAATGTGGTAAAAGATATTAATTATTTTTCATGTATTAGTATTAGTAATGTTGAAAGACACATGTATATTTAACAGGCTGTATCACCTTTTTTTAAAAAAAAATAAAATTCAGATTTGTTTTGCAGCTCTATATAGATTCTTTTTGGCCACTAAAATGCTCAAAAATGATATTTTGGGAGCACAGGTTGCTCACCCCAGAAGTGGAATAGCTACTTCTGAGGAAAAACGTTCTGATTTGGCTTTCATGAAGACCAGAAAACAAAGAAACCCGAGTCTGACTACATGATTGTCCAACAATCATAATATTCTGGTTGTAAGGAAATGTACTCAAAGGAGAGTTCATGTATAAACCAAGAAGAATAGTGAAAAATATCTGATTTCAAATAGTGGGTTAATCAATGGAAGAAAAAAAATGTAAGAAATTTAAGCACAGAAACAACTTGTTAAAATTGAGTGTGTGTGTGTGTGTGTGTGTGTGTGTGTGTGTGTGTGTGTGTGTGTATAAGCAACTGTTGTGCTATGAGGTACTCTGACGTCACCACTCAGTAGCATATTGCCTTTAGTGTGTTGACTAAAACCACAATATGGGCAGATAAAACAAGGAGTCATTCTGACCTTCATCTACAGGTGGATGATCTAAGATCATTTAATCACATAAAATAAAACTCAGTGAATTGTAAACGGATGTAAATAAAAGCTTGAATATGCATTTAACTTATAATGTGACCACTGTTTGTTTTTAACAATCGAATGCTCTCTGCTCTCTCGTCTTCAGCTTGTTCAGAATGCTGTAGCCCGACTCTTGACAGGCACTCGTAAACGTGACCATATTTCCCCAGTCTTGGCTCGTTTACACTGGTTTCCAGTATGTTCTAGAATTGATTTTAAGATTTTATTGCTTGTTTGTAAGTCTCTAAATGGATTAGCTCCCTCGTAGCTCTCTGATCTTTTAACTAAAAACACTGCAAATAGAACTTTTCAGTCAGCTGTTACATTGCTTCTGATTGTTCCTAAAGCACAGAGGAGACCAAGCGTTTGCCTGACCCTTTGGAACAGTCTGCCTCTTCAAATTAGGACGTCTCCACCACTTTAAATCCCGTCTGAAAGCACATTTCTACTCCCTAGCTTTTAATTGTGACTGAGTTTTTGTTTTGTTCTCTTTAGGTGTGTTTGTTTTACTTTTTGCTTTGTATAGCACTTTGGTCAACCTCTGTTGTTTTTAAATGTGCTTATAAATAAACTGATTGATTGATTGATTGATTGATTGATTGATTGAATACTATAAAGTGTGTGAATGGGGGGAAAAATAAATTTTGGTTGTGTTGTTATGGGTGTCCTTCAG